>NC_043968.1:23946970-24291970 GCF_902148855.1 Sphaeramia orbicularis | reverse complement strand
TAAGCCTTGAAGAGCTGTAGAGTTTATGATAAGCAGTTTCAAGTAAGCTATGTTGTATTTACAGAGCAACACTACGCATCAAAAATATCACAGACAGATGCAACAGAGTAGAGAAATGCGATGACATTATTGGCTGACATGACAGTATGAAACCACATTTCCTGGTTCAACCTGGGACCCTGATGAGTGAACAGGTAGAAAATAAAATGTGATATGCATGTTGCTTGGTATTCATGAATATATTCACATTTGGGAGAAGGTAGAAGGAACTACAACCACCTTTCACATTTTTACATTTCTTTTGTACGCATTTTTATGCTGATCTATGGATGATTTACTTTTTATTCAAACCCTTAAATTTTGCTTGTGGTATGAGTCAGTTATAGTCTGTGAACATGTCATATATTTTGTCAATTTTACATTATTTTGTCAGTAGTTTAAAAAGCTATTTATTTATGTTTTGACTCAGACGCTGTGACTACATTTCCCAGTTATGATTCTATTTGTAATCAGTCAAACAGACTGGATTTGTTTTATTCATGCAGTGCATCTTTTTTATTCTATTAAAGAACTTGTAAAAAGAAGACCATTTTGGCAACGCCACACATCATGCCGATCTTTCCACTCTCGACTTGAAGAGACAGAAAATGACATACATCAGCATTTGTTGTTTAATTTCCTCACGTCCCTCCTTGCCTACAAAATGTGTGCAGGGCCCTGTTGGACTTCTCTAAAGGTATCAAGTGACTGATGTATGAGGATGGAATTGGAAAGTGTTATCCCTTAGATGTAACTGTCATATACACCTCAATTACCACTTCCTACGGGACAGAAAACAACCTCTTTCAAGACAGAAACTAGAAAAGCAGGCGTTAGCATTTTATAGCACATGAGCCTAGCTCAATAATTGAAGGGTTTTACTCCAAAATACTACATATCCACTGGAAAATACACCATCTAAAATCCCTCAGTCAGTTTTTCAAAAACACAGATGAGCTCCACAAACAGGGTTATTTTGTGAGTAAGTCCTGGGATGAATCATTTGACTCTTTCCAGTGTACTTTACTTATATCCCTGTCCTTATTTTCTGATTGCAGTCAATGGTTAGCAATTAATTTCAGAGAAAATGAACTGACACCACGTCTTGGCAGCTGGACTATGTTATAGATTTTTGATGCTTGAAAAAGAAATGAAGATCAAGGCCCAATCCCAGTTCACCCCTTGGCCCTCCACCTTACCCCTACACCTTGGAACAACCCCTTGAAATGGAGTAGCAAAGGATAGAGGTTGAAACATTCCCCTATGAAATGAAACAACCCTTCGAGACCTGTTACATCATCAGCAGTCATCAATGTTGCTATAAACAGATGCGACAACTTCGTTTGCGATAGAATCCCCATGCCATCAGCAGCTGTAACCGTCTCTGTTCCATGGGTTTTGGTCATCTTCTAGCACCTATCAACCACAAGCCACAGAAATGCGATCTAATACACATTGAAACAGCATTAAACGGCCGATCAAATGATTAAGGTGTTTACGAAGAAAATACGTACATCTGTGTGTTTCTTTTATTACACTGTTGCATTTTTTTGCAGTTTACCTCTATCTTGCCAATGATTCAGACAGAATTATGGGACATTTCTCGTACTTTTCAGTTTGTAGTGTGGTCCTGAAAAATCTCTATTTCGAGGGTCAAACAGCTCTTCCCCTTAACCCTTCCCCTCTGACTCATCGAGAATCGGGACACCCCTACTCCTTCATGTGAAAGCGCAAAATAGAGGGGGAGGGGTAAGGGGGAGGAGCCAGTGAGTGAATTGGGATTGGGCCTTAGTGGTAGGTTACGTGAAAATATTTCATTTAGAAACTGTGTTGACATTTAAAGCTTTGTTCTCGAGAGATCAGAGTTAATATAAGCTGAAGTTAAACTACCACAGTATAAAGGTTTTCTTGTCATTCACACATGGCAGAATGTTGAAAAGATGAATATGGGTTTTTATATCCTTGAGCACTTGACACCTATAGTAATGACGCTCATCACTCAGAGGAATTCTTTATGCAAGCCACATATACTTTATTAATCACTGAGGTGAGTTTGGAAATTCAAACACTTTCACTAGGACAAATACTTTTTGCAGTTAAAAATTTTAGACAGTGTTGTTTCTTGTCTGCACTTCTTTTACTCTCTATCTAACACTACCGAGTCGACTATCTCTTCTGACACTTTGCTTCCACTGGTCTCTCAAACAGTCCATTGATTCCAACTTCGCCCTGTCCAACATCACTCTCAACACGTCCAGGGGAGACGGCAGCAGACAGCCAGTGAATCAAAATGCATCAAATCGGACAGAGCTTAGAGCAGCTGATGGGCAGCGCGGCGGCTGGGTTAAAGGATCCTGCCTCATAATCCAGGGATCATTGCTCATCATGTCAAAAAAGAAAAGAAAACTTTTTCTCATCTGGCATCAGCTGAGAACTGTTTTATGCAATATCGATCACTTAGGCAGTCCGCATAATCCTTTTCCCTGGCTAAAATCTTTCACATGTCTCATAGCGTGATGATCTGTCTGTCATTAAAAAGTAGGGTTTTACTCATTTTTAGAAACACCCCGAGTTAAAATCTCACAGTACAGCAAAACACGAGCTTACAAAGTTAGCATTTTCATTAAATAGTAGCCAAAATATTATGAAACTACAAACCATAAACCTTTTTTACACAAGAAAACCAAAACTAAAATGACTTATTTTCAGTAGCCAAGACTTCACAGACAAAACAAGCTATAGTACTAACTGATTTTTATCACGCCATTGCTCACATTCTAAATAAAACAGTAATTTAATTTAAGGTTTTTTTCCCGCTATTTGTTCCTTACAGTAAGTTCTGCACTCGCTCAGTCAGCATATAAACACACATGATGTATAATCAACAGGATCTGCATGGCAACACAAGCCTATATCCATGGATGTCTCAATTATATATGGTGGTTCGTTTTCAAATATTTACAGCATCAAATAACTTGGAGGGCCTCCATGTGGCTTTGCACATCTGCTGCACAGACAGGCTGTGTGTCCACATGTGTGTGTAGACCAGAAGAGCACATAGGGACGACAGAAGACAGAGAAAAGGACGACTGAGTCTGTTATCAGAGTCACCTCATCAATTTGAAAGTTTGCTCTTTCAAAACATTGTCTGCTGCTGGAGTCAGATCTGGTTACACTAAATGAAAATTAAAACGACACACTAGAAACACAATAAAACTGTCTTTGTTGTCAATTTGTACATTCCTGTTTACTGCCTCCTAATTATGTCTGGATTCTTTTTTTTTTAAATTTACACCAAAATGAACCATATCCTTACATCATTAGATTAGACTTGCAGCATCATTACCAGTAGCCTAGAAAAAATGTTCCATATTTTTGCAATTAAAAGTCTAACCGAGTAAACTCACTTGTATCATACAGATTTGGGATGTGCTTAAGCAAATTTAAACAAGTCCGCATCAATTCAGCAGTTTTGAACATATCTTTTAATCCAGGTGAGGTTGCAAAAACACACCTCTCACTATCTTTCATTACTCTGTCTCTGCCTGATAAATGGCCAAGTCTTTGCAGCATACACTCTCTTCTCTTACTTTCTTTTAACTTTCTAAGATGGGATCTCTTGTCAGATTTAATGAAAACTGTTATCACAGACTTGGTTGCACTCCCTGTGACTAGGAAAATAAGTTCTGAAGCTGTAAAGTGGCTCTAAAAGAAGAAAACTTACAACAGATAGAGTTTGAAGTTTGAGTAGTGACTAAATGGTTTTGTAAGTATAGTTAAATCCAAACAATTTAGAGGAGGGAGCTTCCATCAGTAATCTATACACCAGAGTACATTAAAGTACACAGCAGAGGAGGATAAAGGAGTGCTTCTTGATGGCTTTTATGCCCACCCCCGCTGCTGGGGAATGACTTGGCTGTCTTCTTTCTCTTTGTCGCCTTCACTGTGTCACAGACTTGTGTGGAGGTGAACATCGCCGGTGTGATAGATAGTATTACTGTTGACAGCCGACAAATTTGGCTGTCAGTCCTGTCTGGGGCTCTTTTTCCCAAAAGCGTCACAGAGGTTAAGCTGCTGAGTCTTAAGGCATTTGTTTATTTGACCTGCTGACCGGCAGTAACGCGTGGTGAGGGATACCTATACAGGCCTGCCGCTGCCTTTGGCCCTCTACCTCTTTAAGCATTAGGGTGGCATTGGCTCTTTGACTGCGTCAGACCAAGTCAGACCAGCGGCCATCTACAGGAAATAACCATTTTAAATGACACAGTGAACAGTGTTGGGAGTAACGCGATGGATTACAGTAACAGATTACTTTTTGCTGTAAAGCAGTAGTGTAAGGCATTACTAATCAATTTTCAGTAATATTTTCTTGGTACATGTTCAATAGCTCCTGTGTTACAATACATTTTTCAACCATAATTTAATTGGTCAAATAAAAAAAAACAAAAAAAACCCCCAAAAAAACCCCAAATAAAACAGGAAGACCGTGAGACCTTAAATCAGTGGTTCCCAACCTTTTGTTACTCGTGACCCCATTTTAACATCACAAATTTCTGGCGACCCCAGACATTCAAAACGGAGACTTTTTTTTTTTTTTTTTTGCTAAAATTATTTTTTTTTAATCATTTAATAGTTTGCTATACTATGTTGCAAATAAACATTAATTTTAGATGACATTTAGTCTATATAATGTATATTATTATGGACGGAGGCAGAAAAGCCAGGTGTAGATTACTGGACAAAGTGAGAATTTGATTTTCCTTGGTCAGGATATGTACAGTCAGTCCAGCTTGGATTCACAAGGCTGACAATTAATACTGAACAAACAAGAACTCAAACTATGAATTATGAAAGAGCTGCAGCATCTGAAACTGACCACAATGAACATTTGAAAGATAAACAGTACCACAGTGCTTCAGTTTCAGACTCACAGTTTGTCATGTCTTTTGTGTATTGGGATTGTCTCTCTCAACTCACTACATATTTTTATTAGCAAGTTTTTTTTTTTTTTTTTTTTTTTTTTTTATCAATTACTAGAAATTTCAGGTGACCACATTTGAATTCCAAGCAACTCCATGTGGGATCCCGACCCAAAGGCTGAAAAATACTGTCGTAGACCGTAGCGTCACTTACTGAGCTATCCGTCCACATGTACTTCAGGGTGCAAATGTATGTGTCCCAAGGCTCTATAATCTGTTGTATTGGAGGGGAGTTCTACTACACACACACCATTTATGACAAGAGTCTATATGTAACCCAAAAGTAATACGGGAGTCATGTAACGCATTACAACTCTGAGACAGTAATATTGTAAGATAACGAATTGCTTTTAAATAACAGTAACATGTAATCTGTAATGGATTACAGTTTGGAGGTAATTTGCACAACACTGATGATGAATTAGTAGATGTAGATGACAAAATCTTATCTGTCCAGGATTGATTGAGCCAGAGACAATACATCGGTTTATCTCTTTTAACCTCTTGTTTAAGCAAAGGTTGGTGCTATAATCACCAAAACACTGGGTGCACATGGACTGTATTGAGATTTCTCTTAACAGTCAGTGTTGCTTTGTGCAATTAGTGCAGATTCAACTATACTTTGGGGGTAAGTGTTGAAAATAAAACAAAGCCATTACTATTGACGCTTTATGCTGTTTTTTTTTTCCTTTGTGAGACAGAACGAACAAGCCTGTTTTTGTTCAAGCAGAGGAATAACTAAGTGCAACGGGTTGGGAGAGCACAAGAAAATGTGTCTTGATTGTGAAACAGCTGCCAATGAATCTGGTTAACTGTTGAATAATGTCACATAAAGGAGGAATAAAAATATCTAAAGAAGGAGATAATTATTAGAAAGAAATGATTTTTACTTTATTACTCAAACACTATGTAACTATGCAAAGGAAGAGGGTAGATATGGAACCATTAAGAGACACTCCAACATCCATGTCCCACACTGAGCTACATCAACAGTTACTAGTGTACATTTTATTAAGTCAGCTTTTTCTTCCCTCATCAGAACATCTGCCTGTGTTGTTCGCTTATAATGAGGGATTAGAAGCTTTCAAATGAGCTCCAACTGAGCCAGTAGGAATCCCCAGACACCTCAAACTGTGAAACCGTCTAATACATGAAAGGGCCAACCTGTGCACCTTCTACAATAAGAAGTGCAGCTCAAAGAAAGACAAGATAGACACAAATGATGAATTGAGGTGGAGAACGGAGGCAGAGATGATCACGCAGCATGAGAGAGGCTTTAGTGCAACAGCTGCAAAGGCATTTGAGCGGGAATACATAACATTACAGGCGTGCTTGGGAATGGTTCTAGGTTTTCAACATGACATCTGAATTTGGGACATCACACATCCATGTCACGCTTATTTCAATGCCTGTTACAGTAATGACAACGCACAGTAATACATGATATCTCCTCCTTTATAGTACACTGAAAGACACTGAAACATGTGGAGGCGCGACAAGGAATAGGAATGCACTTAATCAACAATAATGACCTCCTTGAACTAGGAATAAGGAACATGAATAATTAAATATGTTACTTAGTTTCAAGTTTCAACATTAAGTCCTTTGTGTATCATAGTCCAGCACAGTACCATTTTAGGCCAATGAGTGAGGTTAAAACCAGGATTATGTTATTACCCCGCCCCCCGAAGGATAGGCAAGGGGTATTGTTTTTGGTTCGGTTTGTTATTTTGTTTCTTTTTTTTTAACACTTTAGCAGCCAAACTATTGGTTCAATTCATACTGAATTGGGTTTATAGATTGCCAATGACCCAGAATAGATGTGATTACATTTTGGGAAAAGTAGGTCAAAGTTCAAAAAAAAAAAAAAAAAAAAAAGTTTTCCCTTATAATGGCCTAATTTTGTCTATGCTGACATCAGCACACACATAGACATGATGACATCAGCTGGATCAATGCCAAAATAAGCTACAATATGTGCGAGAGGTAGGGTTTGTTGTGCCTGGCACCACTTGTTGCTACTGAATTGAATGTTTTAGAACAACGCATGTTTATTTTGAACCGCTGTTCTTTAGGATTGAGCAAAACTGCAGCCTGGTGTGGGCAATGAATATAGGGTTTCTAAGAATGTACTCTATGAAAGTACCTGTGTAATCCTTTTACATATGAATATTAAACACACTGCACCAGCTTGAATGGTTGTACTGAAGTGTGAAAGCATTCCCAAAACATGCTGCTAATGGACATTAAGACAACCTAATGTAGGAAAAAAAGGACCCATTTGATCTTCCAAAACTATTTTATTCATCATATTTTACATCTATTCTGGCTATACATCTAGTCAGATCTGTTTTTTTTTTTTTTTTTGTACCAACAGCATAGGTTGTATTTCTGATCTAATATACAAACGTTTTAAGGCCACATTCCAAAATACAGGTAGGTGTTATGATGAACACTAGATTTTATGATACAGATAACTGTGAAGGTGGCTGACGTGGAGCAAAACACTTGCAAAACACTTGTGCGTCTTTGTAATCTGACCTTAAAGTCATCATTGGACATGTTTCTACATCTTAAAAGCAGAATTTAAAGGATTTTGTTGGTTAATATTTTAGTTCAACTCGTTCAGTCCTTTTTTCTTGCAGATTTCTCATCTGACGAAGGATTTCAACTCATAACGTCCTCTTCACAAGCCTGAATCTCAACTACCAAATTATCCATACTGTGGATGAGAGAAGGGGATGAAATATACCCCCTGAATAGCTAAAGGTTCAACAGTCTAAACTGGCCATCTGCCTCCCCCCCTTTGGACCACTCACTTCCAATGACTGTGCATGCAAAATAGCATCAGGGATGTTTCAGGAGCCCTGAGTTCCCATCACATTTATGTGTGTGTTTCCAGACCAACAGACTCTCATAATAGGTGAGCTACTCGACAGCCAAAGCTGGTGTAATCAAATCAATGACCTGAGAAGTGATGTCACATCGATGCCAGTTGGTTTGGCTTTACAGGGAGCCATCCAAGACTCCGTTAGAAACAAGATCAATTAGAGGGAGAGATTAATAGTTAGTTCTGCAGATAAAGCATCAGAGTGGTGAAGATGACATTACTGAGTGGCTTATACCATTTGTCCCCTTGACTTGCTGATGTGCAGACTGCAAACAGATGGGACCCAGATGAGACTGGTGGGTTTTTATAGTCTCAAAGAAACATTAGACGAGGCCAAATCTGCTGCTTTAGCCAAAATACCAAGACGGGAATAAAGAATCTCTTTGCTGATTGTAGCACATGAATTTAACACCAACACTCCTTCACTCTAAATCAATACTCAGAAAATAATACAAATTTCTAGCAACTTGAGAGGCTCGACTTTAAATAGGAAATGTTTGACGTAATCTCTTCTATCCCGACCTGTACAGCTTTCTGCTGACAGATGTTGCATCTCTGCATCTCTGCATACGGGCAAGATTTTGACGAATGTTTGTTTTCTCCTGACATCCTTTGCTGAGGTCGCTATAAAAAAACCAAACACACACATAACACACACCCAGAAAGTGAAACTGCACAGTCATCCGTATTTCAGGGAAGCGCTCTGTGGTTTGCTAATGATGTCTGTCTATAATGAGGAGGATTAGTGTTGCGAAGCTTTAATATTTTCTGCTGAATGGGCCTCTTCTGCTGTCTCCCGCCTGCCGTTCTCGTGTTTGAGCATGATTCTTCTGAGAAATGGAGAAAAAAAAAATTCCTCACTCCATTCAGAAACCTGCATTTAATTCCTTTGGATGTCAATGTACAATTATAAGAAATTGCACTGTCAGAGGGTGTGAGGTTTTACAATATGAGAGACTGCTGAATGTGCGGCAAGGTGACTGAAATACATTTATTTCATTTATTGTTACTACGCTTACTTTATTTATTTATTTTTTTTTTTAAAGAATACTATCAAAACTAGAACATGCAAGTATTCACAATGGGTTACAATACAATGAAAAGTAGGACATTAACTGAGAGTAAAATATGAATGAGGAACTGGCATAAATGTGACTTTCCATCATGCATCGATCTGTCTTGTCCAACTTAACCTTTTCTCTACAAAATATGTGACATTACTCTACCCATTTTTCTCAACTCCCCTGTTATCACCAATCTGAAAAACAGTCGACTTTCATTCAACACAGTGGAAACAGACAAAGCCAAAGTCGAGTCTCAGTTGAACTAAAGACTCCTCATACTGCGCTCCTGTCACTCCTCATTCTCATCATATTCACTGGCTCGCTCAGTGGTTGCAGACGACTCCTTCCGGGACAAATATGCAGCCAAAGACAAAGTTCTATAGACAAGCCCTGTTCCAAATTCAGAGTAATCATTAGTTCCTACACCAATGCATTCAACCAAAATTATTCTCTTGAAAACACTAGCCACAAAATCTGAAGAAAAAAGTGATGTTTCCAAGTTTTGACCATTCTGACCACTGGGAACGCCAGACCTCAAATGTGAAGAATGTCATATTTTACAGTAAAATGTAGTTTTCCAACAGGTAATGCTAAAGAAAAACATGTTACAAGAGACTACAGTACAAAGCTAGGTAGTCTAAGGAGAGTTACTGTAAAAAAAAAGAAAAGAAAAAAAAAAAGACAGGATGGGATATGATGATACAAAATTTCACCCTAATGTTCAAGTGATCAGACCTGGATAAGAAACAGTAAAGAGAGCAGAGGTCAGACTCTTGCTTATATTCGGTTTTAATAGGAGCAAATTAGAGTAAAGCAGAAGAGGGAGAGGCAGGAAAGAGAGGCTAATGATTCATAACTCTACTGCTCATAGCCATGCTATCCCATATGGCTTTGGGGAGTTAGAGGTGATGCCCTTCCACCCCGTAATTGGAAAACTTTCGTGCAAAAAAGTGCAAATTGAAGGCATAAAGTGGTTGGCTGGCTAAGTTTAAAGTAAGGTTAACAGGAAATGTTGTGATTAAGTAGCTTGATTTGATCCGGTAAAATTGTATTATTTCCACACTGGTGATGGATGCAACTGGAGCGTTTCTTTCATAAAGCAACCTGATTTTGGAAGGAAAAGTGTGTTCTTTTCCTGGCTGCTGGCAGCAAACTACTATTAAAAAGCATATCAAGCCTTTCTTGTGCAGTCCACTCCTTGACCGTACACACATCAGCCTAGATTTCCCACTGGATAAGCTTTACAGGAAATGATTTAAACTGACTTGTGGATTGCTCGCTGTGTGAACACAAGTTTAGAGAAAAAGAGCGTATTATGTATGTAGATTAGCTGGGAAGCTTGCAGATGCTGGTGCTGTGCTGGTTTCTGCCCCTGAGCCTCCAGGCAGCTGCTCAGTTGGCCTCGGTCCACTCACCAGTCCAGCAGCGACCTACCAGTTAGAGAAACAGGCTTGTGACTGCAGGATTGCTGTTTCAAGTCCCAGATGGGGAAAAATCTGTGCAGAGGAAGTAAATCAGACTCATCTGCTGCACCAGTGACAGCTGCTGCTACTGTGATGTCCCTGGCCAAGGCGTTTAAGCTCCAGGTGCTAGGTGGCCAGTGGCACGTTGCCAAAATTCACAACTATTGTTGTCATTATGAGGCCAAAACTGAAAAAAAATACACCCTAACCCACATTTTACTCTTGCTAAAGGTTGTCAGTAAATAAGTAGAGTTACAGATTAATATTAGAGTTCAAGTTCATGTTGTAAACAAGCCAAACCAAATACCTACACCCTCAGAGAGCAATATGTTCTTGTGTCATCACATTGATCCCTCTGGAATCCTTCAATATCTACCATACATTCAACTTGGCTATTTAATGTAATCAAATCCAGTCAAATTGTATTTATATAGTGCCAAATTATAACAAAAGTTATCTCATGACACTTTACATATAGAGCCGGTTGGAACCAGACTCTGAAGCCAATTTACAGAAACAGAATCCTCCAGGAGCAAACACTTGTGACTGGTGATAGTAGAAGGAAAAACTTCCATTTAACAGGCAGAAACCTGGAGCAGACCCAGACTCCTGGAGGATGGACATCTGCCTTGACCAGTTGGGGCAAAAGAGAGAGGGAGAGAGGGAGAGAGAGAGAGAGAGAGAGAGAGAGAGAGAGAGAGAGAGAGAGAGAGAGAGAGAGAGAGAGAGACTGGGGGGATGACTCCTGGACATGATTACTGCTTTTTTTTTTTTTTTAGCAAACATCTTAAACTTAAACAAATGTCTAAATCAACTTTTTTTTTAATTATAAAGCAAAGACAATCAAAGTTATCCATTTGCCTGATCCATTATGAAACTTTTGTTTTGTTGATAAAGTCCTTGAGTTCTACATCCAAGCTGTGTCTTTGTTGATAGTGTGTGTTTGGGTGTCTGTCAGATGTTTCCTTCCCTTTGCGCCCACTCTATAAGCCACCATGCTTCCTTAATGCGGAGTTTCCCAAGCTGGCCGGACCCTCCATGGTCAGAGCAGGTGGTGGATCAATGGGCTTAGCAAATGACTGAGACAAAGAACCGACTGCACACGAAAACATACAAACACACACACTGAGGTCGCTGGCATATCCAGCCGCATGCTTACAAGGCTGCAGCAGCTCACCCTGAGTGACCAGTATGAGTCCAGACTCAGCAAAAACAGACTCACTTTATGTAACAGGAAAAATAAAGATACCAGTTTATCTTCACAGAACCAGCCTGACACTTTGAACTTCTACTCTGATGTACGGTGGTAGGCTACTCATGACCTTAACATTTAATTCCTTCCTGGTTTGTAACTGCTGTCAAACATACTGCTTCCAGTACAGCTGGACTTGAAAAGGAGGAAAAAATAAAACAGCTTAAAATTACGCTGAACGTGAGAAAATGGTAATAAAAGACAAACTGGCAAAGTCCAGAAATGGGTCACTTTTAGAAAAAGTCCTAAAAACGAAAAGGGTCTAGAGGACACCTGTTAAAGCTAACCAGCGGAAACATAAAAACACTAACAAGTATTTAGTAAAGAGACGTTAATTCACTCACAGAACACTGAAATCAACAACACACATGGTGAAAACTCACATCTTCCTCATCATATGACAAAGACACACGGACACTGACACACAAAAGACATACGGTCAGAACCAAACAGCTTCCTCCATCATACTGTCTTGTGAAGAAAATGCGCCAAGAGGAGCTAAACAGCTTTAGTCACTTTAATGGCAGGAGGGCAGATGCCAGGGCAAACCAACACAGCATAAACACTTAGTCAACTCCAGTTAAAGTGAGGGGTAATTATCTCAGAGTGACGACAATCAGCGGTTATACAGCCAGTCATCTCATTAACAGAGGGAAAAACGACACCGCCGGTATCGCTCAGCCGCATGGCAGCCAGAAATACAGCTCAGTGAAGTCAAATATGTGAAGATCGGAACTTCTCTGGGCTCCACTGTAGTTTTGTTCAAATGGCAGTTGTCATTATATCAGTCATCATCGTCTCTCTGAGCTGCATAAATGATCAGGACTGTGAGCACTAACTAAAATCACAGCAAAGGATTGTCTGATAAAGTCTGAAATTAACAGTGAAAGCAATGACAACAGTTTTTATTTGAAAAATGAGACATTATATGCTATCTTTATATCCCTAGTGACTACTGTACACCATCTCCTTCACATTACTGTATGTATGTACAGCTGTGGCAGTGACAATTTATTTTCGCAAGCTTTGCTGCTTCAGTTTGTTTGGACTTTTCTTTGGGTTTTCTGAGGTGCACTGAATGAACAACAGCAATTATTAACATTTTAAAAGCCTCAAATCCGTCTAATAAAATAATCCAAAGAGGCCATTTGTGCCAGTGAAATAACTTTACCATGACTATAGGTCAAACTGTAAGTTCACTCTCATCTCTTTTTCACATTAATCAAAACAAAGCATTGTAAATACAGAAAACATTGAATTATTTGATATTATATTGGTTGTTAAAAGCAAATTTATGTTTTTCCTGAACTGCTTCGTCCTTAACAAAGATGTAATGTGACCAAGAATTATACAGCTATTGAATATGAGATTTAGTTAAGTGAGAATAAAAATAATCACTGTAGTCCAAACATTTAGAATCATTTAACTGTTATAGATAAACAGTAAAACTTTATTACGGTTATTCTGAGGTAGTAGAGCAGTGAAAAGTCAAGTATTTCCCATATGTTTTATCATTTCAATAAAACCACACTGCATAAACAGATGTGTAGAAAAGCTGAAGCTGAAACTCACCATTTGCGACTGGCTCCTTGGGCTGCCATTGATATCCTCCACCTTCTCATTCGCTGCGAGAGAAAAGAAATGAGCATGAAGTTTACTGCCGTCCCATACTGAACTCTAACACCCCTACATCCAGTGGGTCTCAAGGTCAGGTGTACAAATCCAGCAGGATACCTCTGTTGAGGTTTGCATCGGAGAGTTTATGAGTCAGTGCATGAGTGTGTGTGTGTGTGTGTGTGTGTATGTATGTGCGCGCACACGCTGAGGTACGGAACGATGCAGGAGAGGTCTGGGAAGCAAAGCTGCCTAATTTGTCAGCTGCCGCCAGAGAATTACTGACAGGCCAGCTTGGCCTCATTGTCTGTTGGGGCGAGCAGGGAGGGTAAAGTTTCAATCCAACAAGGAGGGAGAGAGAAAGAGAGAAAGTCACACACTTCATATGAAGGCAAAAAAAGAGGGAGGTTTAAAAAGACATTCAGCATCAGTGAAAAAGACAGTATGTTTGTGCATGAGTAGTGTTGAGCATGTGTTTGTGTGTGAATGATAGAGAAAGAGAAAAACAGATGAGGGAATCCCACTGAAAAAGAAAACTGAAAACCAGTGATGGAGACACAAGGGAAAAAAAATAGAAAGTGAGTAAAGAGAAAAAGATGAAAAGATGGAACTAAAAAGAAGGAGAAACGCAAAGTTTGAGACTAAATAGCGCAAGCATAACATGTTCAAGCCTTTCTCTGGACTCAAACACTGCTCAAATAGGGGCTGATAGACATGAAGTGACTGCCACTTCAAAAAGGCTCATACACGACAATGAAATATTACAGCTACAGAATCTGTCAAGTAAAAGCTTCCACAAATATGTATAACAGTTCCCAAGAACAGTCATGTGTTTTCTGATTTCTCACGTCTACAGTCTTACAGTTTGATTCTTTTTGAACCATTCATTTGTTTTGGTTTGAATCAGACAAGTTAATTATATTTGTTTTCTTCTTGTTTTTTTGTTTTTTACTCAAATAGAGAAAAAAAAAGGAAATCAAATTCCATCCTTTAAAGCCAGGTGAGGATGTTTTCTTCTCCTGTTGTTTAGACGTTACTGGAACAGAAGCAAGAAATCAAACACAAACAAAGGAGGAAGGGTCTGAAGTAGTCCTGTCTCTTAAATAGGACTATTCCAGACCCTGGTTGGATTGATCCACAACCAGACTCACAGTCTGTGTGTAACTGGGTTGACACCACTTCCTCCAAACTATCTCAGTACAGTCATTTTGGTCTATACCTAATTGCTGTGTTCACATCTAACCAAATCAATCCTGCAAAGAGGGGATGTCTCATTCTACAAAGAAAAACAATCTACTTTTGTCTAGTGTGTCTGGTTGAATGTATGCTACAGAGTTTGGGGTCAGTGTAATGATTTTTTCTCTCTATAGTCTTCAAATGCCAGTAAAAAGATATGCTCTAGTTTCAGCACCAAGAATTAAAGTGAGGGCAGCTTCCATCCAGATACAACATAAGAGCAGAAGTGGAATCAGCAACTTCTGTAACTACATAAAGGGGTCATATTTTAAACCCACTTTTATTAGTCTTGTATACATTTATTTGTGCATTTGGACCCTAATAGTTCAAAAAGTTTCAATTTGAACCCTCCAGTTGCTGCAAAGCTATCTTTATATTCATTCTGGCAAAAATTGAGTGCATTTCTACAACCTGTTTTAATTCCTGCTTAATTTGTTACATCTATAATTAGTTACATCACAAACATTTCTCCGAATACGCCTTAATTGTTTGTCAGTTGCAGCGGTTGTAGTCCATACTGAAAATATGTCCAAATTTCAAGCCAATGACTTAAAATGTTTAGTTGTTGGTTGAACGGGACAGAGCAGCATAGCCAACAACCTGGAGGGGGCGGGGCCTGAAGGGGCTCATTTGCATTTAAAGGGACAGCTTGTGGTGTCATTACTCAGAAATAGGGTTGAAGATGGACCAATGGGGTTGAATTAATGAAGAATTCAGACCCAAGCATAGCATTTACAGTTTATGTAGACCACAGGGAAATGATTTAAAATGCATAATTCCATTAAAAAAAAGCAAAATATCTTTAATTTGACTTCATGAAAACACGTGCAATTGCATTTGTTTTAATATAATATTTTGCTGTGTAATAGTTTGTACTAGTAAGATCAAATTTGAGGCAATGAAAAAAGTCATAGTCATAGAAAATAAACTAATAATAGCCCTCGGCCAATTGTAGAGTAAGATTCTGCTCAAAATCAGAATCAGAATCAGAAAAGCTTTATTGTCTGTTGTGAAAGAAAATCGTCTTAGCCATCACTCATACAGCAAACAACACGACACAGACACACACAATTCGTAAAAACCTACTGAGATAAAAGATTACTGAAACATACATAATTTACACAGAGCTCAAGTAAAACTCTAAAATGTGCAATGTGGCAAAGTGTATCCACTGTTTGTTTAAAATGTAAGTTGAAAGTTAATGCCCTATCATTTAGATTAGATTGTCTTTGTGCAAAACTTATAACATACATATTTATATTTGAAAGTACTCAGATATTATAACAGCACAAGGACACTGAACTTTGAACCAGAAGGTCAAGGTCACCTACTTTCAATAGGCTTCTGCTCCATGCCAAGATGCATCCACAGTATAAATGTGGTGCAGATATGTCAATGCATTCTTCAGATAATACGATTACGCTGTTGAATGGACAAACAGACGGGCAGACAGACGGACGACAAAACGATTACAACAGCCCTTTGGCCCAAAGTTGGCTGAGGGGTAAAAACAGAGAAAGATACAGAACACAATAGGAAGGAAAGAAAGAGAAGGTCCTAGAAACAGTTGAAGTGCATTGAAATGGGGATGAGGATGCAATGTTGAGGGGTTAAAGAAGCTCTTGGCTCAAATGGGAGACACATATCTGTACACCTCTGGGTGCCAGAACCACAGATCTCTGCTGCAGCCACTCACTGAGCACCCGAAACAAGGGAGAACTGCTGCGATTTGGCCCAAATTATCAGATAGAGGCACAGCTCCCCTCCAGCTCACTACAACAAAGACCAAACTGTAAAGGCAGAGTTTCTGTGTGTGTGTGTGTGTGTATGTGTGTGTGTAGTGAGGGCATCTTTTCTCTGTATTTCTGTATTTGTGCAGCAGAAGCCTACTCATGGTGTGGGGTCGGGGACTGCTTCGTGGGGACCAAAATGTTGGATCACACAACACTTTGAGGGTGAAAAAGCTTTTAGAAATAAGGTTAGTGAAGGTTACCCAAGAAAGCATTATATCAATGAGATGTCCCCACAAAAACACAAAGAACAGGAAGTGTAAGTGTGTGTGTGGTGGTGGTGTATGCTTGTTTTGGTGTCTGAGTGGGCGGTTGCTTCATCTACCAGACAGAATGCATTAGAGACACACAGCGTATTACTGCTGATAACACACAGATTTATTCATCAGCACATCATTAATATTTGTTTTTGTCATGTTCAAGATAACGTCTGAAAAGAGACAATACAACACAGTGCAAGTTTCTGTTGGGTCATCGTAATGAATCAAATGTGTGAGTGCGAGTGTGTGTGTTGGTCTACCTATGATCTGTATGATCTGTGCCAGCAGGACTCCATCTGTGACGTCTTGGCTCAGGTCCTTGATGAGGCGTTGACAGCCGGACTTGGCCAGGTAGTGATTAGCCCAGTCTGTGTAAATCTGCAACAACAGAAAAAAAACAAAACAATATATCAGTTTGTAGAAATATGAGAAACACGGTATCTCCAACCTAAAGTATAAGTTTACAGCTTTCAATAAAACATCTAAAGTTCTACAAGGTGATCATATATACATCAAATACTTTAAATTATTCATATGTTGCAAGAGATCATCATTTTCAAACTTTATATGATCACCAAGATGTATAATTGAATGTTGGATATTTACTGGTGCTGAAAATGCTGATTTTATTGTCAGACAGCAAATGCAATTCCATCTATGTCATTTCCATGTATTGAAAAAACAATTAATCTGTCAAAATATTAAGTGACCAATAGATACAGTCAGCAACAACGGGAACGCCCACAAACATCACATCTGGTTAGAGCCGAGGGGGAAAGCAAACCGGTCTCTGCCATTAGCCAAAATACCAAAGAATTGCACAGCAAATAAACAAAAAAATCACCAATTAAAGTTTTACATTTTACCAAATAATAAAACAGAACCACAAAGGAGGACAAAATGGCTTCAAGCTATCAGAAGAGAGGACGAGTTTGGCAGATTATGGGACCCAACAACAAAACATGTGTATGTCTGCAGTCAGCACTTCATTTCAGGTCAGTTTAATGTAATGTGAACCATTTCCAAACAATCGCAGACAATGTCAGGGGTATCCAGAATATTAGATCTATTGTTTAAACACTCGAGAACTTTGTACTACATTTGTAATTTGTGTAGATTTCCTTGCAACATGTAGAAAAATACACATTCAGTATCTAAGTAGAAGTACAGATACTCATTACATACTCAGTACTCATTAAAGTTCTTTACTGAGTACGGTATATGTTAAAAAAAAATACATTAAAAAAAAAGTGGTGGCTCTTAAAAGTGCTCCAAGC
This sequence comes from Sphaeramia orbicularis, assembly GCF_902148855.1. Taxonomy (NCBI): domain Eukaryota; kingdom Metazoa; phylum Chordata; class Actinopteri; order Kurtiformes; family Apogonidae; genus Sphaeramia; species Sphaeramia orbicularis. The sequence goes on along the minus strand of NC_043968.1, from coordinate 24,274,106 downwards.
ATAAAATAAAATATAGCCCTGTTTCTGTGCAAAGCTAAAAAAAACAAAAAACAAACTCACATTATATTGGACCAACAAAATTTAGATGATTGATCAATTTATTGGCAAATTTTAATCAGTCACCAACTGTTTGGGTGTTTATTTGATGTTTATTTTATCATTTTGAGTCATTTTTAAGAAGAAAAAAAGGTTGTTAGCGTTAGCAAAATAAGTTTAAATTCAATGTTTTCACTGTATAATATACACTGTATACTATACAGTATAGGGTTGTTTTTGTTCCAGTTTTCCCTGCCCCCAGCTGTGACGTCATTGTCGACTGTAAAACTCACAGATTATTATTTTTATAAATTATTTAACCAAGAATAATTGAGATTAAGAACCTTTTTTACAAGGGAGTCCTGGCCAATATAGACAGAAACAAATATAACACACAGTTACAAGACATAATAAATAGCTTAATCTAAATTCCCTTAATACAAACTAAACTGGCATCAAAGACTAATAACATTCTTTCCTCTTCTGTTACAATTTACGGTAACTGAACACTTGCAATTCAACTGGAAACTGCCTCTACAGGATCAGTTCATCAATGCCAAAATGCACACAGTTTGCAACTAATACTCCAAAGATAGATGTTTTAGAAGAGGACATCATTTCTCAGATAACTTCAATCAAAGCCTGTGCAGCCAGAGACTTTTCGGACAGATGCACAGTCCAAAAGCAGCAGCTCTGCCCCTTTAAGGGAATGCAAGAACCACCGTCATTGATTCCTACTGATCAGACAGAATATCACGCACACCATTCCAGCAACACACCACTGTGCTTCTCAGTCTTCTGTACAGTTAACAGTAGATATGCAGCAAAGGAGCACTATATAAACATGCAAACTCCCTGCACATCTCCACTACTCAAACACAAATATTTCATCCAGCGCTAACACTTGGGAGCTCATAGACAGCTACTCTGTTTATGATCTCTCACTGTGGGATGGTCTGAGCAAACAATCTGAAGTTAATAGATGTGAATATGCTGTTTGTGCCCCTGTTCTGCAAATACAGCAAGAAATAGAAGAAAACTGACATCTGATATTCTCCCAAGTTCCATCTTAAAAGGAACCTTTTAGTGTCAGTATATTAATCACTTAAATGATAAATTGAGCCCAGATTGAAATGTTTGTACCAACAGGTGGTTTTTCTTTCCCAACCATTTTCTCCATCCAAAAGAGCAGTATGTTGTCAGCATAATCTTTTATATTGTCGCCTAAACCTCTTAACAGTCGCTTTGTCTTTCATTGTATCCCATAAGCTGACTGATAGGAGATGCTTTGTCCGTCAGGCGACAGACTGATCTGAACAGCTGCTGTGGTTTTGAAGGGCTAAACGGAAGAAAGATGTGAATCACATTTGGCTTCACAACTGCTTGGCCGGAACAATCAGGATTGTCTTCTGTGTATAAATGGTTGGATTTCTTCTCTAGGCTAATAATTTGTCTGAATAGGCTTTAAAGGCTAACAGGCTGTTCCTGTCTACAAAAAATGGCTGATTTTAGAACTCGTAGCTGGTAAATCTTGTCCCTGGATGAGTGTCCTTAAGAAAGTTGATACTGCTGCATGCTCTTTCATGCTGCAAAACTTTTTCCTCGATCATCAAACTTCCTGAGGCGCCATTCTCTTCTCAGTAGGAGCCAGGCAGCACCTGAGAAATTACAACACGAGCTAGAATAGAGACATCCTCTTCCCACTCCTCACTGTGAGGTAGATGCATTTGACACAAATTTCCACAGACAGCCTTAGAGGAACGTCTTTATTCGTGCTAGGCTTGAATTGAGATTCCAGTGCCAAAAAAAGAAGTATGTACCAGTCCATATAAAGACACTGCCTGCTCCACTGCCGCCTGAAACTTTTCTTGTTATCCCCGGATTAAAAAAGGGGATACAGGCCAGAGGTTGAATGGAAATCCCTTCAAAAATGTACAATATTTCTTGAAGGCAGGAGGATCTACAATGTTAACAGGGCTACTTTTTTTTAATTCAATGTAGAATCCTTTTAATATAAAGTACAGACTAACCCATAAAGAGCCAAACATCCACCGTCGACCAACAGCGTCTACTGATATAAAACATTTAATACCTGTTGATTCACTAATCTTATCAATACATGTAAATAATTGGTGTAAAATACAGTTTTTCATCTTTTCATGGTCATCAGATATGACCCATTTGGACATTCAGGGGCTCTGTAGTGAACGTGGAAACACCATCAACTTCTATAACATTGATTGAACAGTAAAACCCATGAAGTTGGATCAATGGCAGTGGATGGAGACACCGGGTTTATGTTCAGCTAATGATAGATCTGCTGAAAAAGTTCCTTTTTTCGTTTTCTCTGTTTTGATATAATAACATTGAATTTACTCTGAGTTTTTATGAACATCCAAATAAAATATAGGAAATTAAATCTAGGAAAATACATGATTTACACAGAAAAATGCAAAATACAGAGGATAATACTATAATAAATGGTGATAAATCACTTAAGAAAGGTTAAATAGAAATAACTGCTATAAAAGTAGCGCTGGGTCTTTATGGGTTCAAGTTATTAAATTCAGCCCATCGTGTCAGTCTGGAATTTTAGACAAGCTAACATCCTCCCATTCTGTTGATCAAGTTTGACTTACTCTAACTTCAACATGCTTCTTGCTTTCTCAAATGGTAAACATTACCCAAGGAATTCCCTCATAAAACTTAACCATTTCTCATGATGAAATAATCCTCTTTTTCCCCTCATTTACCTCACACACTGCTCTCAATTAAAAACATTTCTTCCCGCTCTTTCCTTTCGCTTGTAAAAGAGGCGTTTGCTCCTTCAAAGACGCCGCCTCTCAGAAGTTTTTATCTGTTGTGGTTTCCTTCATTGACTTTCACCATGATGAGAAGCCGTAAAGCACAAACCCAAATGAAATCAAAGCGGTGACAAGAGGAACACAAACACACAGCAACCTGTTTGCAAAAAAAACACAAACAAACTCACTTCGACAGGCACACACAACAACACACACCCAAAATGCAAACCGCATCCCATCAGGGGGCAAGTAAACAAACCGGATGGGGGAAAGAGAGAGGAGGCGAAGTGTGTGTGAAAGATTCGAGGAATTAAGAGTGAATGTGCCACTCCTGTTGACAGCTAAAGACACGTTTAGGTGCAGAATATCTTAAGTCCACAAGTCTGATAAATCTTCGGCGAGCTGGTGGCAAAAAAGAAATACAACCTCAAATTCAGAAGAGGAGGAAGAAAGTCTGATCTGTTGCACTTCAAGCTGCCACAACGCTGTATAGTTTTCTCCTTTTCATTCTCTTTACTTATAAAAGGGAGCCGTACTGAGGCAGAGAAACAGTGAATGCTCCTCTTTTCATGGAAGTTTCAATTTCCTCGAAACTTGCAGAAGGATCAAGGAAGATGTAAGCAAGAGAAGTAGAGGGGAATCTACACAGCTTGTAGAAATACCCAACGGATGAATTCAATTTGTGGCTAAAATAGCCAGCTGCTTGTGCATCTGCTGCAACTGCTGGAAGGATAAATCTCTGACAAACAAAGATCCACTGAGCTTATATGCATGCTTTATCCTGCCTGGAGGTCAGACGATATTTGAATTTGATTTTTAATGTTTGTTTAATATTTCATGTAGAGCTGAAACAGTGGAGTTGAGGAGGATGGGGCGATTCATGTTGACACTGTCTGACAATTACTACAAAGTAAACCATCACCATCAGATCTTCCTCTGTGCAAACAGTCCTGCTCTGTCTGCAAACACTCTGCAGTTTAAACACAAACCACATTAACTGAGTTGTAGTAAAAGTCACTGAGAACCAATGTGGACATATCATCTGATCAATCTTGAGAGGGCAAAGAGTTGATCGGGTTGTCTGCTGATAAAAAGTTCAAACAGTGACAGTGAGTCCAGGAGTGACAAAACACCAACGCAAAAAATATCTCATTGAATAAAAATCTATTTTTACTCCTTACAACATTGGCAGCAGGTGCACATGAAAATTCAGCTGTAGACTTCTTGTACAATACATTCAACGTATTCATTTTGACGACTTTAAGACAGCTCACCTTCTATGGTTGTTTTGTTCCAACCTGCCCACTTCGGAACAGTGTGTGCTCCAGAATTCACATCTAAACCAAAATATGTCAAGTTGTGGAAGCACAAGGCAACATTTTTTTCAGTGCTTCCACAGGGATGTTAATTAAGATGTAGCCTAATCTTTCTGGTTCCTTTATATCTATAGACATGTATATAATCATGTAAATATAATACGACCAAAAGACTGACAGTGATCTAATGAAATCTACCCATAAATCTACTGGACAACTTTTACCAGGAAACAGCTGTAAAGATGAAGTCAAACATATGAATGAACTTTTTCATAAACTGCATTCCACAGCCTCAGTAAAGCAGGTAAAAGTGTCATTGTGCTGTCCATATATGTGACTGCTTTAAGGCATGCTCATGCATAAAGTTGTAAAAAGTTCCAACCAGCCTTTGGAATTTTTGTCACCTGTCACCTCATCCTTTTTTCTTTGAGCTTTCTGACAAAGCAGAAATATCAAATAACCATTTTTGAGAAAACCTGCCTCCTGTCTCTGTGTGAGCACCAACTCACTGATCCACACACTTCGTGACTCCTCGGTGTTGCTCAGAGTTCAGCCTGACAGCCCCCTGCACTCGTTAGCCTCTCCTCTCTGAATCCCAATCACTGTGGGAAAGAGAGGCAGCGCTATGACAGCGGCAAAACATCAGCAATAACGCCACCTTCAGTGGTGCTGACTGAGACTACAGTACTGACATCATAGAGACACACATACTGAATGAGACAACACATACACTCACATAAGCACAAACAAGATACAAATTCAATTAAACAATCAAATCCACACAGACACAGTGGATGCCCTCCTCTCGTCTACTCTCCTTCCTCTTTCTTTCGGTACCCAGCATCAATCAGCAGAAGTCCAGTCCCTCTAGTGATGATATCCTTAGTGATAGCACATGAAGTCTGTTTCCTCTCTTTCTCCTGTGTGTCTCCACCTGCTCTGCAGCTTTCTCTCCTCAGAAGCAAAGATCCCAAACACTGGTGACAAACAGCCGGCTCTTACCCTGGAGCAGATAAACTGCCTTCAACAGTCCTGATCACAATGCAGTGACTAGAGCTACGCAGGTGTTATTAGCAGAGGTTGCAGTGGCGCCGCACCGCCTCCGGGGGGAGCCGGGTAGAAGAAGAAAGATGAGAGGTTTGACTGAGACGAGATGGGGCAGAGAGGGAGTAAAACCGAACCGGACTCACTGTTTTATTGAATGATTGTTAATGTATGGGCTCTTTAATCAGGGCTTGATTCCAAAACTGTCTAATAAATTAAGAGCTTAATTGCATTCAAGGGGTTTGAGCATATATACAGTCACTTGGAGGACATTTAGCTGTGTAATGCTGTTTGAAACAGCCATGTGTGTATGTGTGTGTGGCTGGCATGCATCTCCTCTGTGCCTACACTGGCTTGAAAAGCAAAACTTGGCACCAAAACTACTCCCGCTTGGGTCCTAAATGTAATTAAACACAACATAAAGCCGCATTAACTAAACAAGCGATGAGCCTATCAAATCAATAGTGCAGTGACGTGATGGAGCATCCTCCATCATTCTCAGACTCATCCCTGTCACTGGTTCATGACAAAGCAGAAGCCATAGAGGGATGGAAACGGCTCCGAATGGAGGGCGGCATTTCTGTCAATTCAGTTTATGGAGCATGCTTGAAAAAGTCTGGACTGACTGCACTGTTCAATTGGCAGGTGGTGTCTGGGAAGTGGAGTGCAGGAACAGCACATAAACAAAACTGCTGAAAACAGGAGTATGCTACTAATAGTCCAATATCCTTCAGGAAAATAAGTTTGATGTTGATCTTGCCTGGCAGTTAAATCAGCTGTATTGAAGCCACAAGATGTATGTGGCATTGTAAATTAATATGTAAATGCATTTCCATCTACCCCTTTCTCTTAGCTGTATGTTTTCAGTTGGTGAACAAAAACCTGGATCAAAATACTGACTCATAAATTGAAAAGAAAGCGTCAGATGTCACATTTATTCATCATATTTTCCATCACTTGAGGTTTAACCGTTGCGGCTTCTCCTGGGACACGAGCAGAGTTTGTTACTGGGCCACAGAGTCCTGGTTTGACTTGAGTTGGAGACCTGATGGATGTAATTTCCCGGGTGAAGGAAGACGGTGGTTACATGGTCATAATTTGTTTACCATGACTGCCGAGTTATTAATCAGTGAACTTTAGTCAAAGGAAGTTGCAGCAACTGGACAGCTGTAGTGAGGAAGAGGAAGCAAGAGTGTAAATGCATTTTTATAGGGTCAGTAAAAGAGATGAATTGCCTAATCCTTGAGATATCCTACACTGAGCATCTGCTCCCTTGGATATCTTTACTGAAGAAGAGGTCCAAATGAAAGATGACTATGAGACTTCTGACAGGATCCTTTGGGGCAGCTGGTCACTGACAGTGTCTGCACCTGGAAGCCATTTACCCTGTAAGTTAAGTTTTTTTTGGTGTTTCCTGGGATAAGTCTGATGCATCTCCGCTCCCTCCGAAACCATCATTATCTTGTCCTGGGAGCAGAATAGAGAGGCCTACTCCTAAACCCACCTAATCCTGAGGTAATAGTAGCAGGCAGCTTTCCAGTATGGCTTTACTCCAATCTCGCAAACACCCAAGTGGGGAGTTTATGCCGACAGTATACAAATCATAGACTTGAATTTTCCATGTGGCCTGGCGCTAGAGAAAAGGAATCGAAAATAATAACTTTATTTACGTGACAGTTTTTCTACACAACAATTTCACGAGACAGAAATGGACAAATCTAGAGGCTTTGAGAGGGATAAGAGAGGACCACCTTTGTTGCTGTGCCAAATGTCCATCAAAACCATGTCTGGGTGTGTTCAGGACCAAGAGGAGGCCTGCACATATATAGTGATAGAATAGCTCTACGCACACTATAAAACACTAACTATATACAATAAAAAGGAAAAAAAAACAAATAATAAATACATGTGATGGATTAGTTTAAACTTGTGAGACAAAATGGGACAAAAAAAACCCAACCTTTTTCCTGTTTTTATTCCTCAGCCAAAGTCTTAGTCATGATTTCCTGAGATGCTATTAAGTGTGCATCAGTGTTTATTTAACTTGTTTTCTTTCCAAGGAAAACTGATTAGGTATGCATATTCACCCTGCCGCATACATTTATACCTGCCCATTAATCTTCTGTGTTCAGCAGGCTGGACATGCAGACGATGATTCAGACTGGTACCCCTGGCACCGAACAAGTGACTTCACTCAGATCAGCAGATAACAGAAGCAAAAAGATGAGTGCCGCACCAAAAACCTAAACATCCAGTCATGGTTTTCTCATGCCATGATCTGCCAAGCCACTTTGTCATTTCAGGGGAAATCCTGAGCAGAAAATGACATAATTGCACGGCTGCTAGAAGTTTGGACACACAATCAGCACTGGATGTGCTCTTGCTTGTCAGTCAATGTTGATCTCTTGTAACTGAAGGGACTGAAGGCCAAAGAGTGAAGAGAAGGACAGAGTAGAAGAAGATGGTCAGAAAAAAATAGAAGGATCAGTGAAAGAAATGACAGCTCCAAACAGCCTGAAGACAGATGAGCGTAAACAAAATTTACAGACAGACGGCAGCTGGCAAACAGGGATAAAAAGCAACAGATTAAAGGGAGTTTATTGACCAATTTGAGAAATTATGACTGAATTCATATGGAAATTATTCACTAAAAGACCAGAACTTTAAGGTAGCTCTCCAAGGGATTATTTCAGTGTAGTAGCTTTCCAGTATTTTATTTTATTTTTTTCAGAAACTGCTAAACTATCCAGTATCAGTATGTTCCTCAGAGCCCAGCTGCATCTAAATCACAATAATGTACGAACAATAAAAGAGAGTACAATAAAACCCAATACATGTAAATATCAACATCAGCATGTAAACTTAACAAGACGAATGAAGGAAACTGCATCACTGGAGGACAGTTCTCTCCATCAGCAACAAAACAAGATGAGGTAAATTCAGTATTTGTATTTAGATGATCACAGGTCATCAGATACAGTGAGGAGGTACTGTAGGAGTAATTTGAGATAACCTCCATACACACATCCTCACACACAAACTCACTTCCTCCCTTGGCCAGAAGCCCTGACACCAAACCAGGACACAGAAGAGTAGATTTATACCGTCTCAAGACCCAATAGGTTGTTTAGTTTCAACAAAAACACAGCAGTGAAATACAGCCACAAAGGACACAGACTCACACAATATGGTAATATGGCAACACTTGAAAGAAAGTAATGAAGAAAAAAACACACACCCTGAATTGAAGCAGAATTGGTCCTATGTGCTTTATTGTTAGTGGTGTAAACATAAATGATCCAGTTTCTTCAAGAGATGTGACACATTTACAATAATAAACTGTTATTTATAGTGCAAAGGCCAGGTTTGAGCCTGTCAAAAAGTTTAATTTTGCAGGGATACAAGGATTTAGCAAACATCACACATCGTACCGGTACTTTCATAGATTTTATTATATGTATTAATAATAGTTTTTGCAATTTCATGTCAGTGTAATGGTAAAAATATAACCCATCCCTTTTTTATAAAACAAATTTCTAAATAATCTAGACATCTTTACCCGTATACATATTAAAGTTCTGACAGAGTCTCATATATGTAGACACACTGCCTCCTCACATAGACATTTACGAGACCCCAAGATGTATCTCTTCTCACCATGGTAACAACAGCATGTTGCCGTGGCTCTCTAATTCTGTTGCATGTTATCCAGCACACCTGAAGGTAGGCTGGGTAGCTAAGATAATGCACATAAAAAAACAGCAAACTGACATGTGTCTCAAAGCTGTTATTATAAATTGCCAGTAGATATTTGTGTGACACTTAAAGAGGCCACTATGGTAATTAGTCCCTAACTCACAAGATGGGCCCCCTCCACAGCCTTAGATCACATCGCTTCACTGTCGCTGTTAACAAGTGAAATTAGAGGTCTGTGTTGAACAGTGGGTAAACTTCTCCTGCTTGGGGGCGGCTATGGCAGCCTTAACAAGGAGCACACAGCTGACAGCCATCTATTCTGGGAGGCCGCAGGGGTGTGTAATCATTCCTTCAGACCTCTGGAAGCTCCGCCTACTCCAGGATACACAAATAAATCAGGAGTGGCTAACAGGCTACCATGTCATTAGCTATCCCTGCTGCAGCGAGGAGCTACGCCAGAAATATACAGTCACAGATGCTCACGTAAACACAAACAGATTCTTATGATGATAACAAACGGACTGCCATCAACTTATTTCCCCCCAGCACGTGGAAGTATTCTTCAAACCGATTCCAACAAAAACGAAATCATGAGGACATGATCTGTGTTGCTGTGACTCACTGTCGGCCTTTTCAGATTAGTAACACTTCCTCACTGGCTTACTGTTCATTAAATCAATGACTCAACCACTATGGTTGACAGCACCTACTGGGCTCCCATTGGGCCGATTTAGAAGCACTTTTGCTGGCAGTAACTGTTGCTTTTGCCACTGAAAGTATTGCCCCTCTCTGAACATGACAGTGATAAAAAAAAAATTTCTTTGCGGTAAAACAGCACTTTTTTTGAAACGTAAATAACAAGAAAAAACAGAGAAACGAGGGGAACACAAGGGGACTGTTATCAGGTTTGTGCAGATGGGAGGTCAAAAGGTTTAGAGTTTTGTAGACAGCTACCCATATTTACAGTGCAAAGCTTATGGTGAACATTATTTTCTAAACCAACAAAGCTATCAGTGGCCCACAACTGCTAAAATCTTGATCAGGTATCAGCCCCCGTGGACATTTCTGGCCTTTGTTGTTTGTGCAAAAAGGCCATTTACAAGCACATTTATATGCCGCACACAACACGTGTCTGTTTGGTTTCAATTGGGACTGCCATCTGCTTGTTGAGAAACAAATTAATGTAGATCTCTAGATTAATGGATTTTTGATTGGGTGCCGGCCAGACTGCCAGGAGCCTGGGCCGGTTTTTATTAGCTAGCCTCTCAGAGGACGAGGACAGGACAACAAGTATACACCCGTCCATTTAGCAAGTGTTCAGACTACTGAAGTGTTGATTGTTTCATCCAATGTTGACTCTGAGGATGAGCGAAGTCTACAGATGCCTCGTAGGATCAATTATAGTGAATGATTATGTTTGAAATCAGAGGGGGTTCTTAGTTTAAGACGGGTGTTCTCACCTCTGAAAGAAAGTATTGAAACCAATCAGTCTGTGTCTCTTGTCATTTTACAGGGATATTCACTCTACTAAAGACCAGCATAAGGTTCTGATCAAATATTTCCACTCTGTTTGGATCAGTGATCAATAAACCCTCTCAATGAATGTAAAACTACTTCAATGTGTTAGTCAATAAATGTAGCATGTGTGTCATATGTGCTACCAATATCACTACAATTATTGTCTTTGATAAAGTATTAATCACTGAGGTAGCAAGAGTTGACTTTTATTGGACTGGTTTAATTTATCCATTAGTAATTCAGAGGCAACACAAACTGCAAACACAAGAAGCACGGATGTTTACTGCCATCAAATTTTAATGCTAAATCAAACTAACCAATAATCCTTAATTATCTCTTGTTACAGAATGGAAACTGATTTGAAGTCAATCAGTTAAAAATAAACATAACTTAATTGTTTTCTGAAATGAAAATGTACTGAAAGGTGTGAGGACAAGTATCTTGTTGACTTCACCTCAGCTGCTTCAGAAACTCCTCTCCCAACCCTCCTAAACACTAAATAGATGTAGTCCTCAGAGCAACCAGCAGAGGGCTCCACCACACTAACCCTAAACCCCTGTTATCTCCAGGAAGATGAACTGAAATGCAGCCTTATGTGGAGCTGCTGGCTCTGGAAAAAAAAAAAAAAAAAAAAAAAAAACATTAAAAAAAAAACATTTGGAGGTCGGTACCAATGAACTTAATGAGTCATTCAAGGATCATCTGTGAATCAGTGTTTGAGAGTGAAAGCCAGATCAGCCGGCCACTTCAAAAGCACATTGGCTTTGGCTTTTTGGTTAGTAATGAGGCATATTTCCCTGCATTTTCTGCAGCCCTAACCTATAAACCAGATTCCCCTGTCCAGATCTGAAAGGAACAGATCAGTAAGTGCTCACAGTCAGAATGCATGAAACAACCCTTTAGGGATGCATTTGATCAAACAGGGAACACTGAGCCCTACTTAGTAGAAGAATGGTACTTCACATGATAGACAGGATAGAATAAACAGAATAGAGCAAAACTGCCAAGATTATAGCAAGTTCAGAAACAGCTCCTTGTCCTATGTGTAGACAGCTTTGCCATGCCTGGAAAAATAAATTCTTATAAGCTTAATTTCAATTTAAAGCCAAGGGCATGAAGTTTGACAGATATGGACATTTACCTTGCAGGGAGGTTTAAATTCGGGGATAATACCGAGTTGCATTACAGTGAATATGAGAATTAAAATGTGCAAAGCTTAACCTTAACAATGCCAGCCTCTAAAACTCTACTGTATTAATTTCAGTTGTTTTTCAGGGCTCTTTACTAAAGCTCATTATCAGCCTACCTACTGAATTTGAAGTGACAGAAAGGTGAAAAGGCAGTTTATTTGAACCAGAGCTAAACACATGGCTTTGCTTGCACCGGCAATGGAAATGTTTATTCAATAGTACTGGGGATCCACAAAAAAAATTAAAGTTAATAATAAAACTGCTTGGAAAAATCATAAAAATGTTTTAATTGTCAATGTTATACTGCAAAAAAAAGTTCCTCTAATTGACTCAGGCCCACAGTTAGTTTGGGTTTATGACAACACCTGGTGTATTTAATGCCGGAAAGAAATAAAACCCTTCATTTTGGCAGTATTTTAGCCACTATATTTCTTCAGGGTGCTCTCTTTCATCACAGTTTGAGCTGAATTAATTATCTCCTCATATTGGTGACTACAGTGCAGTATATAATTAATTGAGCTTCTGGCTTCATAGCAGTGAGGTCTGGCTCATGATATCCTCATCTCCTCACTATGACCTCTACACCTCCTCACTCCCATCCACAGTTGTTACTTAATTAATCTGTAGTTGTGCAGTGTAGGTGAACTCACTGGAGGCTGTGTGTGCATGTGTGAGTGTGTGAATCAGGTGAATATTACGGTCATGACCATCTGGGGGTCAGAGACTGATTGAGTCTGATTGGCTGTCAACAGGTTCAAGGAGGTCAGCTGACTTCAATTCAGTGCCCATGATTGTTACGGGCACAGAGCTCAATTATGACCAACATGGGCTTTTTGGTACACACAAATTAATGCACTTCATTTGTTATTTTTTGCACACTGCACACTCAAAAAAATAAGTAGGCCAAAAATGTTGACTTTATGTATTTTAATTACATGTAAATTTTCCATGTAATTTTATTCCATAAGTTTAATGTAAAGAGTTGCATTTAATACAATGTTTTTTCTATCATATTGAGTCAATATGAATAAATTAAATACCTTCAGTCAGATTTGCTTTAGTTAATGCAAACTTTTACATAAACTGTGTTTGACTGTGACGCTCAGCCTTTTTATGTGATCTAGTAAATAAAGTTTACTTTATTTGTTTAGATTCACTTTATACTAAGCATATTCACATTATGTTTGACTTTTTCGGATAAATAAACTTTAAATTTCATATATTTCAGTTACATTTTACTTTAAAATATTACTTGATGTTTATTAGAGCCAAGAATCATTTTTTTGAGTGCAGTTAACTTAAAAGTGAAATTTCATGAATGGAGTGAAAGCACAAGGTGGAGTAAAAGCAGATTTAAGTGCACAATCTTAACAAAAGTGGTACATAAGTAAAGTAAGTAAAAATGTATTTATAGAGGACCTATGTTAAAAAGTGCTGTACAAGGAACAGATCACAAATTAAATATAGAATACACAAAGCATACATACTGGAGAAGAACACAGAGAAGAACTGATTACAGCAAACACCAACTTCTCCATCTATAACTCCAACTTATTTATAAACTCTGGAATCATCTGCTAGTGATAAATCAGATGCATAACTCTTACAATTAAGTGATGGATTGCCATTTCTGTGCTGGTACCAGTAGGGGGACCTGAAGACCAATAATGACTGGCCTTGGTCATTAATCGTCCCACAGTGCCATTTATCCCATGTGGTGTTTACTATGAATGTTCAGTTGAACTTGAACTCTCAGTGCAACACAGTCATAGCCATTTATAAATCTGCTGCATGAGAGAAACACAATTAATATTGCACTATGAGCCAGTACAATTTGATTAAGTGCAACTAGCAATTATATTTGCAACAGGACAGTATCACAAAGAAATATTGGTAAAATCACCACGTAAAAAATGGCTAACTCTTTCAGGCAGCAAGACTAAATAATTCCAATATGATCAACCATTTAGCGTATATGACCGCTGTCCTTACATTACCATATCATCTGCTAAATTAAAAACATGCTCCCAAACACAGAAACTGCCCAGTCACCCCAGACTCAACTCTCATTTCCAGACAGACGGTTCCAGTAAAAGTCCATCTTATGCAACCTGCACAAATCAGAGAACTACAGCAGCAGCAGGGATTAAAAACACGGTGTAAATAACGGTGTGGTTAGCTGAGCTGCTTGTACCAGTCAGCCCTGACATTTACAGTAAGCGTGGCCTGGATGTGCTAAACATCTGGGGGCCGGGGGTCTGTGAGTCGGGTCTGAATCACAGGTGACTGCTGCTGAGTCACTGAGTCCAGAGAGTGTGGTTTCACTCACACAGCGCTGGAAGTGTCTTCTGCTTTCATACAGACTGTAGCGGCTCATTCTTACCCAATGTATCACTGTTGCCATTTGCCTTCTGTTTTTTTTCTCCTGTCATCTCTTCCCTCCCTTTCTGTTGACTGATTGAGCCTCCTCTATGTGTTGATTGTTTTTGTGTCGTGATGACAAAGATATTTACATCAGAATGCACTATTTCTGCCTGCCTATAATTGCACGTAACAATCTGTTTTTCAGTGAACCAACTGATCTGTGGAATGTATAATAACAGAAAACAGAAAAAAACTAGAAAAGCACTTGGAGAGTGCAGACCTCCGCCAAGGCAGATCAACCCCCCCCGCCAATCACCACCAAAATTTAATCATTTGCTCCTTGTGCCATTATCAACATTTCCTGAAAATTTCATCCAAATCTGTTCATAACTTTTTGAGTTATCTTGCTAACAGACAAAATAAACAAACAGACAGACAAACCCTGATGAAAACATAACCAAGTGGCAGATTGTTGCCTCATTATATGTCCCACCCTCACTTTTCTCATTTGTTTTCATTCTTTTCAAGCGTTTTTTCTTTGACCTGAACAGGCCACAACATGCAGCTGTTACAACAAAGGTTAGAGTTCACCCAGTCTGCACTTAGTCAGGATTTCCTTCTTTTGCTTTTCTGAAAAGACATGACCAGAGGAGCTGCCTTTTCCAGGAGGGAAATAGCCTACCACTGTCTTGCCATACTCAGAAACTGTACACAATGAGAAACATGAACGCACTCGCACTAAAACTGTGTTAAGGATTTCCTCACTGATTTCCCTGTCAGTCTTCTTCAGTTGATGGCTGGCGACATGAGGCAGCTGTAACAGTGCTGTTCTGCATGTGCCTCTACCACACACACCGATAGCCTTAGCCTTGTTCCCTTTCAGTCACCCTACACAGCTACAATAACAAAGCATAGACAAGGAAGGGGAATGCATGCTTGTGTTCAGAATAGAGGTGAGAGGTAACAAAGACACAGTAAGTGCTTGAAAAAAACAAGTGTCTGCTTGTATGTATATTTCTGCTAGCTCATACCTGCACCTATGCTTTCAATATTCAAGAGGGAGAAGAAAAAAAGAGAAGATTTTTGGAATATAGATCTCAAGATTAAAAGTATCATAGAAATACCCCAGTGAATACAAAGATAGAGCTGGAAATTTGCATCTACAGGATGTGGGACAAACACCTGCTTTCAGATGGACTGCGGTGCTATGCCAGGCAGAGGACGAAATGAAGGAAAACAAAAGGAAACGGGAAAACATGTTTTTGATGAGTGAACCTGCAGGACGTCCAGCCAGGGCAAAAAGAAAACACGTATGGCTATTTTTGACCAAAGTCAAGTTGACAAATGGCCTGGACTTTCCGATTCCCCGTGATTATGTTCCTTACGCTGCTTAGTTCTATTGTTTGGCAAAGAAAAAGAAAAAAAAAACACATACACAGGCTTTGCTTCAGGACACTTGGGCTCTCCAGTCACTGCAAGGTCGAGGCAAGTCCTGCCAATCTGCTCACATGCAACTTTCTGTGCATTCGAAGGAGCTGAATGTGCGACAAACAGCTTTGTACTCTGGAAACACCATCCAAAGAGAGACTTGTCAAGATCAGTGAAGAGACCAAACTGTTTTGTTTTTTTCTTCTTCTTCTCTTTCTCCTTCAGCCTTGTCTTGTCTGCAAGGGAATTTGAGACATTTCGTCAAAGGAGGGGGCTGGAGGAACTTTTTTTTTAGATCATATCATCCTTGAAAATCTCAGAGGCCTTCATCACAGCACTTTTAAAAGCCTCTTTTAAACTGAGCGTTAACAGCACCCTCCCCTTTGCTGTTGCCCTGTTTAAGCTGGGCGCCTATTAGCTTCCCTAATTACCACAGATCTTCCAAGGGAGAAGGGAGGAGGGGGCCTCTGCACATGGGACCCAAGGGTGAGAGACGGTTTGATCAGGTTACAAGAGCCCAGCGGCTGACAACATTATTTATGACCCATTCCTAATGGATTTAGAATGACAGCAGTTTCAGTCCACTGGCAGGGTCAAAGGCGCAGACAAGTGAACTCTGCCCACAAGGCTGACGGACAGCTTTGTAACCGACCCCTCATGGGTTAGAGTGGAAGGGGGGTCCTGAAAGTGGAAAGAAGTGAACAAGAAGGGTCAGGGGAAGCAGTGCAGGGAAATGTTTCTTTTCTCTGAGCAGTGAGAGTGATGGAGAGAGATGTGTCTGGGATGAGACAGCAAGCGTTTTTCCAGTCTATTTGCCATGTGTCTAGACCCAGAGTCAACGGGACAGGCCCAATAAAAAAGCTGGATATTGCAGTATAGCAACTGGGTTAGACAGACTCCAAAAATACTGATGAAGTGCTGCACTGTGCAGTAGCTGGGAACACTGAACTCCAGTGATAGGCGTTAAGAAAACTGCCTTCATCCTCAGTAACCGCTCTCCACAAGCACTGCATCTGACTGTGCTGATGCTGCAGATGAAGTTCAATATGTCTGAGGTAACACATAAAGTGTCACGTGAGAACCTTATGGCAGCTAGGAGAAGAGGATAAATGCAACATTTCTGACAAAAAAAAAAGTTACACCTCAACTGTGGCAACAACATATTTTCACCTTTCACTTTTCTTCATACCTACTACTTTTGGTGGCAAAGACAAAGAAGTGAAATACATTACTAACTGCAGTGCAGTAAACAATTTCCCCCCGACAATTAACTTGCCCTATTTTCTTAGAACTTTCCAAAGGATAAATACATAACCATTAAATTTGAGAGATGGGGATCAAAGTATACAGCCTAAGTGTTTGATGTAAGTACGGACTGAAGTGTGCACATTTAAAACACAACTGTAGTTTGTGTTTCTAACACTGATTAACATACGTCAAGTTTGGCCCATGTTTCAAAATCAGAGAGTTGATCAAAGACTCGGCGTCACTGCAGCTTGTTTCACCGTCATGGAGTGTGACCACAGGCCTCCTGTGCATCGACTTCAACTCCCCAAGATTAAAGCTGACAGGGTGAAGACATTAAATCCCACTTGCGCATCATACAAATTCATTATATAAGTTCATAATATAGTATAACAATAATATATAAGATTCAAAAAGAATTAAACAGTTGGAAATTACAAAAAAGGGATCAAATGTACTCTATCATTTTCATACATAAAAGTCAAAAAAGTTTCAAGATCAAGGCTCTGACATGACAAATCCCAACCCCACACCTGCCAGGTCACAGCTCCTCTGACTCCGTCAGCACAGTTGGACAGTGTCTCTGCACCAAACAGTGATTGATTTGTTTTCCCTTATTTAGCTGGAAAAAACCCCAAGAGGTGCAGAGCACCGACCAGACACCAACTAAGCAATCTCGTTTCATGCTTCCAAAATGCAGTAGAGCGCACGCCAGCACACACCGTCTGGAGAGCCTTGGGGTTTAGCGTTGTTGTAGATCGATTGTTTGCCTTGCAGAGAGAGCAAATTATAAAGAATGACTGCGTCAGTGTGAAAATGACTGTACGTGTGTAAACTAAGGGTAAGCTTGCTGCATTTTTACTGCTTTTAAGACATTTTTCTAACTAACTATACACTGTTTTCACATTCTAAAATCATTTCAATGAGCACAAGTTTCACAGTGAGCTGGAGCAGCTTGGATGCAATAAAACACAGGAAATGTAGAATAACTTCTGTATCTATTTGCACACAAGCACATACTGCACTCAATAAGTGTGCAGAAGCCATTTTAGAGTTTGTTTGTTTTTTTCTTTTACATCAATATGCAGCACAAAGCCTTGACAAGCAGGAGACACTGGGGAAGATTTGAAAATCCACCCCAGAAAACAAACAACCGGAAGAGGTGTGGAAGTCAACTTCTACTTTAGAGTGATTTTGGTTCAAAACATTCTGAACACAGAACAAGCATTTCATGTTCATCAGACACTAGAGATGTGTCCAAAAAGGAGATGAAAATGGTTCAATGTGGGTGGCAGAGATGAAAAGACAAAACGATATGTGTGAAAGCCTTTGCTCTCTACAACAAAGTCATATTTATAGATTACTTAATAAATGCACGCACAAAAAAATCCCACTGCACCTTCACAAACATAACCCACCTTTCAAAAGACAGAGTAGACAATAATAAACTGAGAAAATGTAAAACAGAGATGTACAAGCATGCCTGAACCCATAAAAAAATAAATACTCAAAAAATCTATATTTACAACAGCCTAAAGAAGGTGTGGGGCTGAGGAGGGGATGAGAGGAAGCAATGAATCCTTTATCAACACCCTCATCTTCAGCCAGAGCAGAGGAGAGATGGTGATAGTGAGTGTTAAGTATCCAGTCAAGTGCTGCTACCTGCAGTGAATAACAAGCAGATCATCCTAGTCGCATCTGCAACCCACTGGAGGAAAAAAAATGTTAAGACCACCAATAAGTGCTTGTTCTGAAGTAATAACCTGTCCCTTCAAGTAGCCTGCGGTTTAGCAGACAGTGTGTTATTCAGAAGTGCTACTGGAGTGAAAAATCATTATCTCAACTTCATTATTCACTGAACTGAAAAATATCCAGCTGGCAGCAGTCATATGAGTTTGTATGAAGAGAAGTTTCTAAAAAAAAAAAAAAAAAAAAAAAAAAAAACATCCTTAAATGTTGAGCAGGTTCACATGTGGACGTGGTGGCTAAAAACAGTTTCAGACTGGAAACAACACCATGATTGACTGTTGATCTGTCATCATCATATCTTATCGCGCCAATGCCAAATCCATTCCAGGGCAGTGCTATTTGCTTCCTGAAGGTCTTGGTCAGAGCAATGAGGGCCCAATGGGCACCAATACAACATGTGTTCCATTGATTGGACTGCTGCACCACAGGGGCATTCAGGGCTGAGGGTGAATCCCCTCCTGTGGCAGTTGTCATTAGTTCAGCCAACCTTTACTCTTGCCCTATTCAGTGCAACCCAATCTCTCCTGGAGAGGGATGTTCCACTGGGCAAGCCTTCTTGGATGCTTGGTACCACCTCATTTTGTGGCTGCTGGTCATTTTCGCACCACTTCTTAGGCCTGTACAGTGCTGCTTGTAATAGCTCTAGCCCCTCCACTGTTGAAAAGCTTTTCCGAGACTTGAATTGTTGTCTTACTTCTCGATGGCCATGAAGTGACTGTCTCGGGGCATTAGTTTACTGTTGATCTGTAAACTACACTAATCGCTGTAAATTAAACTAATCACTGTTGATCTCTGAACTGGAAGAGGATGCAAAATAAGCTTTATGGAAATATTAGAGAGAAAAAAACATCTACAGTGCTTAAAATAAGTAAAATCTGTAATATCAAATCAGGACAAGATGTTCCTAAGATAAAACATAACCTTACATGTTGTTACAAAATGCTAGCAACCCCTGCTTTGATCGACTCAATCTCTGTTGCTCTGTGAAGCTCTTAACTCTATACATCTCTCACCTTTATCTCAGTTTTCTCCTTCTTCTTACTCAATTCTTTCTCATTTTCCTTTACTATTACATCTTCCTCTTTCTTCTCTTTATCCTCGTCTTTTCCTGCTCTCAGACGAGTGATCACAAAGCCATGCCTAGTGGGATATAGGCAGAAGGAGGGAGTAAGAGGAGTCTAGTCTTGCCTATGAGACAGAAAGTGAGATGATGAGAGAATCAGGTGCTTTGTCTGGGTGACATAATGTGACTGAATAAGCAAAGGTTCACCTCCAGTTCGGCCTCATAATATACCATTCTCTGCCTCTCTCTGTGCCTATTTCTCTGTCAGTGTCTCTTTTTCTTCTTTCCTTTCTCTCAATGACCTCTTTTCTCCAGTTAATAACCACTTTCTATCTCTTCCTTTCTCCATCGTCCTGTGCTCTTTGTCTATTCCTCTGTGTCTCCGCTAATGTCAAAGAAAAACAAACAAGAAGCAACGGATCCCAGGTGTATTTCTGATTTACGCCCTCAATATCATGTGGTACCCCTGAGGCCGGCAAAGCAACGCACTGGGAACAGATAGCAATTCATTTTATTCGCAAATGGATTCCCAATTCATCCAGACTTCGCCTAAATGCAGCTGTAGATTTGAGATAAACATACAGTATAACTTATGGCATTTCTTGGAGGCTATAATCTAAAATGCTTTTCAGTGTGGAGGGTGGGGATCCAGAGGGAATTAATATCCCCCCACCTTGTAAATCAGAAAGAAGGTTGGATTTCTTTAAAATGAGAAACACCTTTCTCATAAAATTCCTGGCCTTGCTCACTTCACTGAACTACAGGGTGTATTAAAAAAACTATACATTTTGAAAAATTACCCCCAGTTCCATATTTGATAATTTTTGGAATTTTCTTTTATGGACGTCGGTAGGTAGGGGATTGGTGGATATTCGTCCAAATTTACAGACCCAGGTTTTCATGCATGAGTGAGCAGGGGCAAATTGCGCAATCCAAGTTAAAACTGGTTTGCGCAAAGTATTGGTGGGATTTAAATGCAATCAAAGGTCATGGGAGGGGACAATG
This sequence comes from Sphaeramia orbicularis, assembly GCF_902148855.1. Taxonomy (NCBI): domain Eukaryota; kingdom Metazoa; phylum Chordata; class Actinopteri; order Kurtiformes; family Apogonidae; genus Sphaeramia; species Sphaeramia orbicularis. Next base: position 24,253,648 of record NC_043968.1, on the reverse strand, counting down.
GGCATCCATCTTGTTTTCCACAAAATTGCCAGGTTACAGCATTAACACTTTGGCCACCATGGCAATTTTATTTCTTTACCTATGGCAGCTGTTCCTGCCTTTCAAAGTTAATTCAACGTGTTTAGGCCTGAAAATGTCACTGAGGACAGGCCAAGTTAGGGTTAGGGTTAGGGTTAGGGTGGATGGATGGATGCCCATTGTCCCCTCCCATGACCTTTGATTGGGTTTAAATCCCACCAATACTTCGTCCAAACCAGTTTCAACTTGGACTGCACAATTTGCCCCTGGTCACTCATGCATGAAAATCTGGGTCTGTAAATTTGGACAAATATCCACCCATCTCCTACCTACCGATGTCCATAGAAGAAAATTCCAAAAATTATCAAATGTGGAACTGGGGATCATTTTTCAAAATGTATAGTTTTTTTTGATACACCTTGTATAGGATGAAAGGGGCCACATTTTCAGACGAATGCAGATATGATGCAGTAGTTACAAGTGTCATAAACAGTTACGGTGCTTAATAGACTCCACTGTACAACTTGTGACTTAAGGGCATTTGATCAGATCTGCTGGTCCCGCTCAGGACCTGAATGTCTGTCCGTCCGTCTGCTCAGGCACCTCACAGCCTTCAGTCAGCATGTGAACAGTGGCACAGTGTGTCTGTGGCTTCGCAGATGTGGGTGGAAATGGGATTTTGTGAGTGAGACGAAGTTCCTGCAGGGTCTGGCTTCACAGCAGTTGATCCTAACAGCCGTGGTGTGTGTGCTGGCCCCTTGGAACTGGCAGCGAGTGACTCCAGGCAGTACAGAAGCAGATTTCACTGTTATACCCAGATAAAACCATCTTCCTTTTAAAGGTTTTTCTCCAATTCACTTTTCTGCATACATTAATCATTTTCTTCCTCAGTCCTGAAATTCATTTTAATTTCCAAATTAAAATATCATAAAATATTTATAGCTGGAAAAGAGAAACATCTGTGCTCTCTGTACTTCTTTACCCTCTTCAAATAAAGTAACTTGTTTTACAGCGCTGGCTTCCTCTATGGGCACTTTTTTGTCCTTGTCCTTCTGTTCCTCTCTTTGCCTTTTCCATGCCATCCATCATCCACTGAGGTCGCCGCAACCTTTTGACTGAAATATTCTTGGCATTACAAAGAACAAAAAAAATACACAAAAATCATTCATCAGAACAAAAATTGAACTGGCTTTGATGGGGATATGAAGGAGGGAAAAATATCTGCTTTTGCAAAACCGAGATGATCTTTTTAAGAAAGCGGGCAACCCCCTAATTATCGCTAAAACCCAGAATGTTCCACATGGCTTTGAGGCCACGTGACGTCGAGACAGGACTCTCTTCAAAATGAGCCTAAATCACGAAAAAACAGTGAGTCATTTTCACCAATAAAACTGCTATCCCAGTGCGGACTTTGTAAACGATACGCGCCTCTCGAATACAGGGTTTTGAATCTATGGGCCCCTGAAACCCTAGACCCCGGGCCACTTGGTTTTTGTGGTGCATGTCAGTAATTCCTCCCCCCCAACAGGGAGAAAGTGATATTTTGCAGCCATGAGGGAATTGCCCCCATCACCACAAACCTCATCTTACTACCCTTAATATACAGAGGACTTTCCACTAGGGGAGGGGTGAGGGGGGCACGAAGACAGGGATGAGAAGAGAAATGAAATGAGTTATCAAATGAAGCAGCTATGAACGAGGAGATCTTCCAAGGCAGCTCTGAGATCAGTTTGTAGGCACTTAGAGAGTACATGGCCTGCTGGTACACACACACACACACACACACACAGAAAGACAGACAGACAGACAGACACACACACACACACACACTATAGGACTGGGAGGTTTTATTCTGAAAATTTTCCCTCTGCCTTGTTCTTTTTCAGCAGTGTCACTGGCTCTGATTGAAGTGGAATCGGATCCATGCTGCTCTCTCTGGTGACCAGTGCCCCCACTGCAAACGACATCTGGCAGCATTGGTTTTACCCTTGAATACCCTCCGCCTCTGTCTACCCACAGCGAGAAACAATACTTCTGCAATCGCTGCCACTACAACAGCTGCTACTCTAACTATCAACACTACTGTAAAGCCCTAGCATGTACTTTTACTACAACTAATTGGTACAAAGATGACTACAACTCAAAACAAAACAGCTCTGCGTCCAGCAAACTCAAGTGCAAGACCGATCAGAGTAGGATCACTCTTTTCTTTTCTTTTTCTGAATATCTCTGCAAAAATCTAAATCTTACCAAGTGTATTTTTCTCATTTTTAGTCAAAATATCTCATCACACTTAAATAAAACATAATCACCTAAAGAGTAACTTGTAAGTGAGATATAAGAACTTACTTTTAGACAATAGATCTTGAAAATCGTATTTCAAGAAATCTTACCAAGGTAATTTTTACTTGCTCCATTGGCAGATTTTTTTTTTTTTTTACTAATTCAAGCAACCAAATCTTGAATTACGAAAAAAAAAAAAAAATGGAGTGAACTTCAGTAGATCATCTTAATAATGTCTACATGTCTAAATGCACTGGGTTGCTGCCTATTAGATATTTGTATTAACATGCAGTTGAACAGATGTACCTAATAAAGTGGCCAGTGAGTATATGTGTCACACTATCAGTACACTCAGTTTGTACTAACATTTTTGTCAACATTAGGTGTAAGTGCATAAGGTACATTACAGAAATGTGTGAAAACCACAGTACATCTTATCGTATACACTGTTAATCCAAAGAGAAGGAAAACATAACCATGTGTGCATATTTGTCTGCATAGCTCTGAAGGCTGACGTTGGCAGGAATGTGCGTCACCTCCAGGTGCTACAATACCTAAGTAGTGGTGGAGGGAGTTCCCACAGCCAGAGTGACCCCAGACTGGTCAGGTAAACACTGAATGACCTTCAGTAAATAAAGTCAACTATTCGGTGAACACAAGGCATGTCGGTACCGCCTTATCATAAGAACACTTCCCTCTGAAAACATGTTCCTCTCCAAGAGTACAAGTTCATGAGCGTACTTTATAAGTAAGATTTATTTAGTCAGGTGTATGACTAAGATTTCCTTAGAAGGATAAGTAATGTTAATTTTAATACAGCAAATAAATCTGACCACTACTTGTTGAAACACATACAACTCTACAAATAATTCAGCTGCCAGTCTTGTACGCCCCAAGCTCACTCTACATCAGTCTGACACATGCAAGCTGTCAGTCAGGTCTGTCCAAAAGTCTAAAAGCTTCCCTCAGCCCTGCCAGCACGCAGTCCTCTGAGGTCAACCTTCGCCCCCAAGCATTTGTCAAACAAACTATGACTTTGATGCATTTCTGTGGTTGTAAAGGTGCCTGGCCTTACCTTGAGCCCAGGAGTAATGTGGGAGCCAATATGTTGGAAGGTTGTGCAACAGTGAAGCACATCAAAAGCTGATATGGTCAATTACTTCTGTAAAGGCCTCAAGGCCGATGAGGAACGACAGTGCTGGTTGTTGCAATAGTGCCTTGGTGGCCTTTTGAAGGCTAATATGTGAGAGGTGACGTACAGACAGTCAATGTTCCAGTGCTGGTAGTAGTCACAACAGGTCTGTAGAAAGGACTGACTGATGACTGAAACATCCAGCATGAGTGAGGATGGTTGGGAGAAAGATGGCAAGAAAAAGTTCTGTTATTGCCTCTGACTGTGTTTCCCAGACCCTTACAGCAGGAAATTTTCTTTCGCCAGCACAAATTGACCACAATATAGAATCTGTACAAGAGACTGTTCAATATCAACAAGGCAAATAAAGGAAACAGGAAGAGGCTGTTGTCCCTACGCATTAGTACAACCTTTTACATTCATTCTGTTGGCCAAATTTGATTTGGCTCAGTTCAAGCCACTGGCTGCTGCTTGGACTGAACTGCAGTGGGGTTTGCTTGCCTTTCCTCAGTCACTATTTCTAGATTAAGTTCAAAGAATTCACAGTAGTAGGTTTAGGACAAAGAAAATAAAGCCACTGGGGAGATACACAGCAGGGTCCTATTGGCTCCACTGAGAGCTTTGAGAGTATTGTATATTCAAGTAAAGGTCCAGAAGAAATTTGACTCACTTTATTCACTGAGAAAAATGAGTACAGGGGGGTTTGTGTTGGTGGTTTTAGAGCAAAAACTACTAAAAAGGTAATTTTGTGACAAAAAAAACATACTTGAAATATATTGAGGGAAAAAGTCAGCCTTTACCCAAAAAACTTTACCTTGAAACTTCCCCAAACTTCCCCTTCTTGTATTTTACATTGAAAAACCACATTGCCTGTTGGTGCAGTAAGAAGACAAGTCAGAGATAAAGCTGGGAATGTCTGTATATGAATAGCAGCAAAGACGCCCCTGTGACTGCCAGTAAACACAATTAGCATGTCATACAAGATGAATGAAATGTCTGTAACTGTCAAAAGGAATTATGCACTCAGAACGAGCTGGAGAAATTTCATCTTTACAGAGGCAACGGTGTCGAGTAAATTGAGGTTTAACAATATTCTTCAAATTTTCCGTTCTCATCTTTGCATATTGAACAATGCAGAGGCAGTGGTAAGCACGTTTGTTATGCATCATTAACCACTGTATCATGTTACATTGCCACTAATGCTCTGAGACTAATCTCCTTTCCTCCAGTGTCACTGATAAACTCTCACTATCTCCTATCTGTTATCTTGACTCCAAACAAAGTCAAACATATGCCTCCGATTCGCTCTCATTAGTATATCAAAGTCTTAATAAAGGTTCTTTATCTCTTCTCAACCAGACCCAGCTAATTGAATCCAGAGCTGGATAGTGATCTAGTAAGTGTGTCAGTAGATTAGTAGGGCCTGTCACTGGGGTAACCTAGGAGAAGGGCTGAGGTCGGTTCCTGGTTTATGTTGAATCCAAATGACTCTGCAAAGCATCCTCACTCAATATCCGCTGATAACACTTCCTTCCTGTGGAGAGTGCCTTCATGCCACAATTCTTCATTTTTCTCAATCTGTGTCACGCAGGAAATGAGACCAGATGTAAAATAAGTCAGTTCACTGACTCGAGACCTCCTTGCTTCCAGACCGTTGTCATGTTGCATATCAGATGAAAACAAGCAAGAGGAAAACTTTTAATTAGGAAAGACACAATTTGTTATCTTATGTTTTGTCCTGTGATTTCCACCTCTCTTTCCTTTTGTTTGTATGTCTCACATTCTTGTTTTCCGTCTTATTTGGTCTCCTGTTTCTGGAGCGGATGATGTGAAAGCAAAGCATCCGCCTCTGTGCAGCGGTTTCTGGCAGCCTCTGCTTGCCAAAGACCTTGAAATGCGGAGAGAGTAACTTTGACACAAAGTCATGTGGCCTGCCGAGATCAAGACCTTGAAAAAGCGGGCTGTTGCGGTGAGACGCAACATGACCACTCCTGAAAGTTTCTGATGCTGAGGAAGGGCAGCGGTCTTGTCCAGGATGTTGCTTTAAGCTGAGTACTGCACTGCCGGCATCTAAAAACACTACCATCATAAACTACCAAACTGTTTGTGGAAGCAGTATTATATATAAACTAGTGTGTTGACCTGTGACGAACCACGGCTCATATTAATACCGATATCTAGGGACCGAAGTAAATGCGCCGTTCCTGTTTTTAACTTCATTTCCCATCATGCAGCATGGTACTGCACTTCCAGCCAACTGTCATGAGCATAGCAACGTGATTGCAAGGCTACTGTATTCCAAAATTACTAATATCTCCCAGAATGTTGGTCCTATCAACTTGCTGAGGAGATGGGACTATTCCTCAACTGTAGGAACCAAATTGGCCAGTTAAAAACATCTCAATCTCTCAGAACTGTGCAGATACACACACACACACACACACACACACGCACACACACACACGCACACACACGCTCTGAGACCTTCCAGTATTATGATATAGATATACAATTGATTCTTTGGTGGTGGGTACTGCTTTCATTTCTGTTTCTAGAGTGTTTTTTCTGTCAACAGTTTCATTTATTCTAAGTAGAACGTCACATGAAAGTTACTAGATGGGTGCTTCTATGAAACTGGGTTCATTTTGGTATCTGGCACTTTGCCAGCTTTTTAGACACAATAATAAAAGAGAAATTTAGATGTATTTCCACCCAGGATGTACCTAATGATGACCTCAGATAAATGCCAAAAAATTATACTCTTGCTATGAGCAATTCCAAAATTAATGAATTTCTAATAAAATACTGGGGCCAAAAATAGGATCAAATTTGGGACAGGAAAAACTATGTAGGTGTCAGTGCATTTAATCTGGACCACATAGTTTGAAATGATCTCATATACCGCTATAAATAAAGACACTGTGTTAAATTTGATGATCCTAGTGGTTTTTCTAATCCAGACATGCGGGTTTTTCATGAATCTCAGTTTCATTCCAGGTTTTGTCTGTAGCCCATCCTGTCCAATTGCATTACATGCAGAACCTGCCCAGTTAAACGCATATAAATTGCAAATGATTTTGCAACGGTGGTCATTTTTGTGAAACACTCTGCCTTACATAATTAGTTAACTCTTTCGGTGCCAGACAGTTAAGGGGCTAATAAGCCTTAAAAGTGCCACAGAATTTGGCCGTTTTTCAGTATTTCGCGTCGTTTTTATAATCGAAGTCTGAATCGTCATCAGAACTCATTTTCTAGCAGATGGGATTGTTTTGACAGATCGCTGTGTTTATGATATTACTACAAAATGGCCATCTAATTTGCATATGATTTCATTCATAAATTCATTCATAAAATTTCCCAAGCAGAAAACGAAACGCGAGCTCTTCCTTGGTCAAAAACCGCTCTGTAACATCCAACCGATTGCTACTTAGATTCAAAACGCACCGGACGCAGCCGATTCATTATTGATCGGAATTTGCAAGAAGATTTGAAAGAACGTCGTCGAAATGTGAGAAAGAAATGGGGGTGGATGGTTTGTTTGTACACAAATATGGCGTGTTCTCCAAAGCCGATCTGATTGGCCCGTGGCACTTTAAAGGTTGTATTCGTAAAGCCGATTTAATCGGCCCATGGCATTGAAAGAGTTAAAGTCCCAAAATGTACCTGTGAGAGAATGAAGAGATATTTTTTAAAAATAGTAGTGCGTAATTTTCGTATCCTTTTTACCATGTTACATGCAGATTTCTGTATTAAATATAATGTAAAATAATATAAAAATGCGTTTTATCTGAAAAATAGTTGATCTTTTATCTCTGTAAGTATTTATTTTTAAAATAGACCCAAAGTGCTTCCAAACTTGCCTCATAACATTAGTCTACATCTGGTTTGAATTTTTAGCCCCCATGTCCTGTTTTTAGGACCAGTTTCATAGAAACACCCAAATATAGGTGCATAAAAGCTTTGAAACCACACACATTATTAGTAGTAACATATGTGCTTATTCAAACCTGTAACAGAATTACTGCATCGGCTTAGACATAGAAGTCAGTTTAGTTATTTCCACCATTCATTACACTGATTGATCCAGGAGGTCTGATTGGTAAAGCAACAAGCTTCCAATAAAAAAAGCACTGTGTATCATGTACTTTCTGATCTTTGCCAGTTCTCTCTCTTCCCAGTGTTTCCGTTCTCATGAACTCTGACAGTGTCAAATGCAGCGTCTCCCTGGAGCATCTTCCTCTTCGTCCTCCTCCTCCTATGTTTTTTTCTTGTGAGAAATGGGCTTTTGCATGATCAGAAACTGTTGCAACACAGGAACTCCTGCTGGCAGAGGCAATCCCGACTGGATTTATCCTCAGTTCTAGTGAGAGGTCAATGGTGGAAGTGCATATTGGGAAAGCTCAAAGTGAGGGGAGAGATGGGGCATGTATGATTAGGACTTTATAGTAGATACAAATTTGTAGTGATTAGATAAAAAGGATGCACTGCACTGCATAATATTAAATGTGTTTAATTCTTCTTCTTTTTTTTTTTTTAGAAACACAGCTAGGGAAAACATAGCTAAAAAAAAACTGGTTGTCATCTTTAACTACTATCTTTGCCCAGCTGTAGTGTTGAGCCGCCAGGTGCAGACACTGTGTTAACTGGGATAAGTACACAACAACAAGCCTGGTTTGCTCAGCACTGAACTGGATACAAGCCTGTAAAATACATGAAAAGGCTACAGTAGGGAGGTGATTTGAAATGAGCCGGGCGGAGCTGGAGAGCTTCCAAACAGGTGCTGCTGCGCTGCCGTCCCAACAGGAGGCTGGAGGCGAAGCAGACGGGGTGTGTGTGTGTGTGTGTGTGTATGTGTGTGTGTGCGTGTGTGTGTGTGTGTGTGTATACCTATACAGTGAGGTTTTTACAGTTATTGTATTATCTTATCCTCTTGGGAACCAGTCCCGATCTGCTGTTTCCTGCTTAAGGGGAAAGGATGGAACAGTTGAAAAGATAAATGTAGGCTAGTCAAAATAAATTTCAGTGTGTATGTGTGTGAGGTGTATTACAGAGGGACATGCTCAGGTAATTTCCACCCTTTTCCTCAGCAACTGTAGAGTTAATATCTTGAAGGTTTGAGTAACAAAGAAATCAATCTTTATATTTCAGCAACTTTTATGTGAATATTAGTGTTAGGATCTGGGTTTTCTCTAACTCTGGACAATCTGGAGTGGAGAGCAACATCAGTTTAACCCTTAGATGCACGAATGTCTGGAGCCTACGCATTCAAACAACCTGTGTTAAAATCAGTGTGGTTTTTATGCCACTTTGTAATTTTGTCATGTTAAAAATAATCATTTGTGTTATATTTTAGTTCACAATAGAATTACTTCATGTTTGAATGTTTTTTTCCCCATTTTTTTCCATTTTTAACAACTTAAAAATGTTTTCTTTAACATATACATTAAGAAAATTTAAAAAGCAAAGTATATAGCATATAATACTACAGTGAGTGTAGGTCTGGAGAGTCACAAGCTGTATCTCCAACTTTCTAGATTCAGTTTTTAAGAAAAAAATTTAACTGCAAAAAAAAAAAAAAAATCATGATTGAAAATTAAAAAATAATAATTACACACAACAACTTTATACTGTATCTTGTTACACTTTTGATGTTAAGAATACTTCAGGTTCTACTAACATATGCTGTAGTGGGTGTGAATTTCAACAAAATGTTGAGCCACAGAGATTGATCAGTAAAACTGTTCACATTATCTCGCTAAATAATGGCTATAATCTCAGGATCAGGTATCGGCTTCATTGATAGGCAGGTTTTCCACTTTTCAGATGTGTAAAAATATTCTGTTTTTATGCTTTTCTTATGTACACATTTCAAATGTCCATAGAAACTATTGACAAAGAGTGTATGTTGCAGGATGAAAATCTGGTCAAGAAGCAGACCCACTCAGTTTGCACACTTCAAAGCGAGGCGGCAGGTCATGCAGTGAGGTGGTTCAAGGTGTCAGAGGCAGACTGACAGGTGTGGATGGCTCAGGTATTCTCACAGGGATCTGCTTCAAGTGTGCAGGTGGGATTCTGGGGAAAACCAAGCCGACCAACTGGAGGAGACTTCAGAGGACGAGGCTCAGAGGAGAATGTCAACACCGAGAGCTTCCCAGAAACACACACACAAAACACAAGTGATAACCACAAATGCTACACTTCCCTTTGAGCTTTAACAGGGTTCTTTGGCTGACACACACACACACACACACACACACACAACAGCTATAACTCTAAGTGTTGGGGTAGCCTTTGAGGTGTATCTTGTTTTGTCTTCTGGCGTACACACACACTCACACACACGATAAATCCAAGTGACACAGTTTGTCTTTGTGGAATATCTTATTTCACCTGTTAGCAGACACATAGCTTTGACTGCGATGTTTGCCTTTAGTGGCATATCTTATTACTGTGTAAGTTCATACACACACACTACAAAGTCTTAGAGGTATATGATTGTGTTTCATCTGCAAGCACACACACTCACTCAGGAGGCTATGGCTGTTTTTGAGACACCTCCAGACTCTTCTCAGGAAAGGCAAAAAGTCTGTAGTTTGAGAGTTTTGAGCTGAGAATAGTGGTGTGTAAACTCAGGCAGCATCACAGTGTCACTTCAAACACAGATGTTAGACAGCTCTCTATCTGTCATAGTATACAGTGTTCAGACTGAAGCTCCAGAGGTAAGATACCACATATACATACGCACATACTGACTACAAATGATGCAGTTTTTTTCCACACTTTCCTTTTTTATACTCCAACTGTATTCTGTTCTGAGTGGTGCGAACATTTATAACCATGTACCAGGCAAGCACTTCATGAAAACAGACCTGTTTTTAACAAGCTTCTCATGACAGCAACGTTACATCTTATTTAACAATGTCACTCACTAGCTGGGTTTCCATTACAGTTTTCCACAAAGCAAAAGCGATATTTCTACAATTTTGACAAACTTGTAGGTGTTTCCACTGAGGAGTGTTTGGCTTCTGTAAAGTTCCGTCTCACGATATGTTGTAATTCTCATAAAATACTATATAGTTCTCGCAAGATGCTGGTTTAAGGAAAATGGACGCACTGAGTTTGATGCCAAACCTCCACGGTATTGGCACTGTAGTGTCGGTTCACCTACTGCTATTGCAGTGACTGTCTTAAGGCGAAGACACACCAACCTGATTTTCGGCGGTCAGACATCGTTGGGCAGTCTGGCTAGGTCGGTGACATGAGTCTGGTTGGTGTGTTCCATTCGATTGGCCATCGTTAATACCGTCAACAGTGTTTTCAGCTGATTCAACATGTGTAATCGGCCACTACCCATCGTTCAGTCGGACCAATCTGATTGGTGGAGGGATAGCCCTTGACAAGTGAATCAGTGAAGGAGAAGTTTCCATGTGAATACAGCTATGCCAAGGTACTTCACACAGTTACTATCTTCTATAATAGGCCATTAAATGCTCATATCGTACCTGAATGAGTGCCAGTCAGTGTTGACTATGGACTTCATTCATTCCATGAAGTAAGCACTGTTAGCATTGTTAGCATAGCGCAATTTCTCATCAGTTTTCACCTGCAACATCTTTCTTCTTCCACAAGAAGAAGCCTGAGACTTGACAACGCCAGCATCTTCTTATTACTAGCCATTCGTTCAACAAGTACAACAACTATCCTTCTTGACTACTCAACACTCTGCTGACAACAATGACTGACGACAGCGAGCTCTGTTTTAGTCTAGAGAGACGCTCCGTCATTTCTGGTTTTACATCTCACGCAAGTGCAGAACATACGCTCACGTCAGTAGTCAATTTGGTGCGCTCTTCACACTTTTTTGACTGTGTCGGGGAGACGAGAGCTGACTGATAAGTTGGCCTTTTCTAGCAACTATGGGCAGTCGAGTTGGTGTGTCTTTGCCTTTAAACAAGAAAAGAGGGGAACGTATAATTGTCCCAAGGCAAAGTCCTTATTTATGGCAGCGGCCCTGCAGCATGGATTTCTGGGAGAGTACTGTACATCAGGAATTCACCAACGAGTTGTGGATCCAGAATTTCCAAATGACCCGGGCAATGTTTAATGAACTGTGTGATGTAATTGAACCTCTCCTGGGACCAGACTAAAGCCAATGTCTATTGCCCTAAACAAACATGCACCTGTTCTGAGTACAGGGTCACAGGTCAGATGTTTGGCCTGAGCAAAACCACTGTACACAGATGGGTGAAAATGCACTAAATGTGTTTCCATTACACTTTTGCACTATACTTCTATATCAAAACATCTCAAAAACCACCTCATGAGGGCATAAAAACTTTTTTGCGATCTTTGACAGTTTTTGCAACATTTCAGTGTTTCCATTATCAGTTTTCTATTGTGCAATTTACATTTTGTGCATTTCTGAGGGTAATGGAAACCCTGCTACTGAGTGTGTCTGCTATGGAACAATAGAAGTTCACATTTCCTCCTGCCCCTTCTTCTCCTTCTGATAACAGAACAGGTTTGAAGGTTATCTTTCAGCCAAAACTTACTTGAGAAGATAATGATGAAATGCAATGCTGATTGACTAGGTCTCTGTGTTTTCTGAAAGTACAGACAGACGTGGATCAGCCAGACGAAGTCCTACTGTCAGGCCAGTTATTCCTGTCACTTCCTGCTGGGACGGGCCTCGACTTAGCAACATCAAAGCAGAGCTTAGCTTCTGTATTGCTGTGGCAAAACCACTGAAGCAGTTCCACTCAGTCCAACACACACACACACACACACTCACAATACAGTCAAGATTACAGACTGATACTGAAAACACACACAACCAGCATATTTTTATTGTTCACTGGTGTTGGTAGCAGATGAAAGCAGTGGGAGTCACGCTACTTTTCACAGGATGATGGAGCAGCACTATCAGCAGCAGACCGAAAACTTTACTGTAGTTACGCATGTAAGTGTGTTTATACCGGTGGATTTAACCGATACTCACCACAAAGCAAAGGCTCAAGATTAGTTCACTCAACGTTCTCTACAACCATACATGCAAGTACAAGAGATGAAAAGTCTCCATCCTGTAGTCACAGAAAAGTGAAGTCAGAAAATTTTATTTGAAAAGTGAAAGAAACAAGTAATAAATTGATTGAAGTACTTTTTATTCATTAGTGCAACCCCTGCGTGTATGTATGTGAGGTGAGAGTGCAATACTGCAGAGAGAAAAACATGAAAACATGGCATTAAATAGATTTCTCCAAGCTTGCTGTAACTTAGAACAAAATAGGCTGCTATTATCGTGATGAAATGCTGAGTTTGTGAAGCTCATAAGCAAATCTCAACCACCAAGCAGTGGCAATACTGAGATGGGTGGAAAATTAGCTGAATTATGCATTATTCTGACTTGAGATAGTTTTAAGGAGTATTTTATTACCAGGATAAAACTGACCAGAGAAAACCTCAGGCCACGGACAGTGTCCACACAGCTGACAGATTATTAGGTACACTTACTGAATTTGACATTCCTGTTTGTATTAATAAGAGCACAATAAACACTGGCAACATCTTTCAGTGTAATGTCACCACAAAGTACAGCTTTCTAAATGGACAAAATGTTGAATCAAAATGTCAGCACAACTCAAATCTCACTGTAGTTATATTTTATTTGTGAAAATAGTCATCAGTCAATGTATAAATGACATGAAATAAGAGGAAAATCTGGGTACTCCTGCTCCCTCCCACCACCCAAAGACATGCACTAATAGGTTAATTGGTTACTCTAAATTGCCCATAGGTGTGAATGTGACAGTGATTGTTTGTCTACATGTCAGCCCTGCAACGAACTGGTGACATGTCTAGGGTGTACCCCACCTTCACCCATAAGTAGCTGAGATAGACTCCAGCAACTCCCATGACCCTAGTGAGGATAAAGCCGGTTCAGATAATGAATGAATGAATAAGAGGAAAATCCAAAGAACTGACTGGTTTTTTGCAGAAATACTCTTACTCCCTTTCTTACCACTCTTTTTTGTACATCACTTTCCAGCTTGCTTTTCAGAGGTCGTTCCATGTATTTATTTTTCCCTTTGCACATGTTGGTGGTAGAAGTTGTGGGAAAGACAGAGGCTGACCCTTCACATGTTCTCCCTGACTCTGAAGAGCAATTGGAGTTAAAGCATACACTCGACAGTATAACTATTTTCCACATTAAAGTTTGATTGCTCAATTTGCATATGAAATCAGGCAGCCCCTTGCGTGTGGATATTAACTTAATATTATGCATGGATGAGTTATATTTTACTGCACTATAACCAGCTTTTTACTCTCCATCTGGTCTTACCATCTCATGTTTGCATGATACTTTTGTGATTTGTTTCATGTTTTAGGGTGTTTTTTACTGTGTACTTTTATTAATTCATATCTACAAACTAATGTTCATCATTCAGAGCTGAACTGAGCCGTGAAGTGGATCGGACCTGTACAAGGAGCCAACCTTAAACTTGATTTCTCTCTATGCAAAATTTCTGAAAACTGGCAAAGTCCTCTAACGTTCCCACTATAAAAAGTGACCGCTGAAACAATTATGACCGCATCTGAATTAATCCCCCTGCACCCTCCCTAAAAACATAATCCATCAAGAGCTGTGAGGGAGAGCTGCGGTCTGCATTTCCTCACTGCTTAATGAAATGCCTGGATGCAACAACAGCTCCTGCCTCTGCGTGAAAAACTAGAAAAGGCTATCAAACAGAGGTCACTTTGCATTGCGCAATCGCACCACATCAGTGAAGTCTGCTTACAGATGCCAAGATGTCCTCTCACCAAAATATTCCAATTAAAATTACACAAATCATCACACTTGTCTTCATCTTGTAATACACTAGGCCTGTGAAAAACTCCTTCTACATTCCTGATGGTCTGCACAGTGAAGAGGCATTTGGGTAGGTGCCATGTGCTTTATGATATGGACTCAAAAGTTAATCATCACTGTTGCTGTTTATTACGTTGCTGTGAAGCTGTTTCCAAGTGCTTCTGTGCCTCTGGCTGTAATGACAACAACCTTTATGATGCCATGTTTTCTTAACCTGAAAACTTGTCTTATCTTGAAAATACAAACGAATGCCAATCACCTCCTACAAATATAGATGTGAATTTGACCTTTAACCTATAAAGACCCAGTGCTACTTTTCTGACAGTTCCCAGATGACCTTTTCTCTATATTTAACCTTTCTTAAATGATTTATCACCATTTACTATAATATTCTCCTCTGTATTTTGCATTTTTTTTCAGTGAAAATCATGTATTTTCCTATATTTAATTCACTGATCATGTAGATGTTCATAAAAACTCAAATTATAGTTGAGGATTGTTATACCAGAAACAGAGAAAACTGAGGAACAAGTGACTTTTTCAGTAAATATATCATAAAACAAGTATCTCCATCCACCGTCATTTAACAAACTCCATGAAGCGATGACAAACTGCATTTTACACTAATTATTTACATGTATTGATAGGATTAGTGGATCAACAGGTATTAAACATTTTTGATCAATAGGTGATTTTATTCACTGGTAGATGTTTGGGTCTTTATGGGTTAACACATTGGATCACATTGTCGGTAATTAACTCAATGCAGCTAATTATTAGTCAAAACAAACAGAACTTTGGTGCGATATGGATAGACATCTCTACTACTCATGCAAGTGACCCAACAGTCATTGTTCCTCTCTCACACATTCTTTCAACACTTTCAGAGTCTTCTGTCTGCACTCAGTTATAACCACAACTTTCAGAATTCATTAACCATGAAGGATGTATAAGAGAAGCACAAGTGGTTTCATGCATATGCCACACCAAAATCCTACTGTCTTCCTGTGGGAGTCCATAATTCCATGAATCTCTTGGTCAAAGTGCTGGAAACTCTGATCTTTTTAAATGAGTAATACCATAGAGCAAACCAGTGTAAGGAAAAAAAAAATCTTTGCTAATCTCGTGTCAACACATTTGAATGCACGTGTATGTTATCACATGTTTATATCTCTAAAAGACAGTCTATTGGCCACTATTTAATTAATCCAGCCAATGTTCCTAAATAGTGTTGATATTATATTAACATTGGCGTCAGAAAGAGACACACTCTCACAGGCGTCAATTTTTCTCCTGTGGATGTTTTGAATTGGTCCAATAGGACATAGAGAGGCTGCAATAAAGGGCTACAGAGCTGAAAATTTCCATCTTCTGTGTCAATATGAACGGCAAAACAGAGGCAGAGGCTCCTCTAATAAGGGCAGCACAGTCAGAATGAGGGTACAGGCGGACAGTGTTGTGAACAGACAGTGGGGTGGGGGGTTGGGGGAGGGGGGTCATCCAAAGAACTTACTCTGTGTTTACAAGGAGTCTGAAGCACCTAACAGATGAGCACTGCAGAGTCCCCAAAAGCTGACCTTGGACAGTTAGTGTACAGAAAGCCTGTGACCACCCCTGAGTTTTTTTATGACCCTCTAAGCATTGTAAGCAACAGACATTTGGAAAAAACTTTTTTGTGTTTGTGTGTGTCTGTCGTGAGAGATAAATTCAAAAACCACTGCCGAAAAAGAAAAAAAAAAGCTTATGAATGCTTTGTGATTTATAGCAAAAATATGTTGCACCATAAAAAGTGCCTCTTGGGCCTTGATGTGTTTGCAGTGGGTCGAAAGGAGAGTTGGAACTAAATCTGGATTTTTATTTTTATTATTTTTTTTTTTTATTAATCCAGTGAAGGCTGTCTGAGCTTGCATTCATTTGTTGCAATGCCTTACTTCATGCATACGGTGTTCCACATTTTCATGTCTGGAAGTCCTCAGCTGTTGGTAGGTTCAGCAGAGGAGTTAGTGGGTCGATGCCTTGCTTGAGGGCACTTCCACAAACTTTTGCTCTTCTTCTGTACCCAATTTAAACCACAGAACTTGTGTGCCCTCTGGACTGCCTCCTGCTCAAAGCCTCAGTGCATGAATGAAAAGACGCTGGGACTGACTGGAGAAATTGTGTGTGTATGTGATGATGGTAGTGTGGTGGAAACTGAAGGTGCAGCAGAGGACAAACAGACAAAGAGAGGCAAAAGAAACACATCTGTGTTTTTATGGTAAGGTTTTTAAGTTTAAAGGAACCCCCTGCTCCTCCATGTCAGGTCCGGCATCGAAATGTGGTTCAACAAAACTCATAATAAAGACAGTAGAATATCACGGGGAGCCTCATATACTTTATGAAGTTTCCCTTGGCAAAGCAAATTTGTTCAGCACCAAAAGGCAGCCAGACTACCATTCTGCTGTTATGATGCTGGACAAGACAAGTTAAAGACAGGGGAAAAAAAAAAAAAAGAAACAAACAAACAAAAAGTTTAAAAGGCACATGGCACTGACCAGGTGCCAGCGAGTAAATGTTAAAGAAACACCATCTTCCAAGTGTCTCGGGCTGAGCATGACTTATCAAAGTCTGCAAAAACTTTTGCTACAGAAAACGTGCAAGCAGCCGGCTTTGCTGATGGAGAGTTCATGTACTTTTTCCAGTGAGGACAGATGGAGGCTTGCCGCTAAAGAGAACTTACTGGGAAGCCTGCGCAGTCCTGACGCAAGAGGGGCATAATTCCACATGTCACAGAGCATCAATAAATATGTTAAAATATTTAAACAGATTTCCCTTAATTACACCCCTTCTGACCTCTGGATGTGATACTGCCTCCGGGCCGACCACTTCAGGCTCGTGTTGAAACAACCGCAGATGTAATTCCTCACGTTGGGCTTCCAAGTTTGCCGGGGATGGTATTATACGGTGTACCACTTGACATGGATGGCAGTGCTCACCGGCTCTGCTGCCACTTCCAAGGCAAACATACTTTTACCCAGTGCGGCTAATGCTCCAGCCCAAAACATTAGCTGAAGTGTCTAATGCTGAGGACAGACAGAGTGCAGCCACTAAGTAAGCTGGCTGCTGTCTCAGCTCGGTGTTTGGACTTGGCAGATTTGTGGACAGTGGTGGAAAATGTATCCATTATTCCCTCCTGAAGTTCCTCCCTACCTTTTAATACACAGACTGTCTGCTGACAAAGTGACTCATTTATTCTGAAGTGTCCCTCTTTCATTTAACCACATAATGTCTCTTTATGGTGTTGACAGCTACAAATATTAATACAAAAAAAGTGCTTATTTTAATAATGTTTGTCCAACATTTATCACAATAGCTCAGACAAGAGCAAAAGCAACTCTTCAAGCCTAAGAGTACTGCAGTAGTAAACCACATGTTGCAGAGAACACACACAAACACACTATCAAGCCGATCAGATTTTCCTCCCGTCGTGGATTTGAGTCATGTTCCCAGCGCTCCATTTGGAACCGTTACCTCCTTCACAAGATGAAAAGTCCAAGTGTGCGTGCAATGCAAAGCTGGCTGCTGTGGCCAAATATTGAAAATGTCAACTTCCTGGCAAGCACCGATCACCTTTAATCATCATATTGTAACGGCACTTTTCCCCCCACAGGCCTAAGTAGCATAATTGTAGTGTTGGTGAAGCCTTCATGGTTTGCAGCTGTGATATTAATACTGTCCACACAGTAATACCCTCTGGGCAAACTATCATGCTTTACTCTGTAGATAAAGCTGACCTTGTTTAACTTATTGCTGGGGTTTGGGGAGCCCTTCCCACTGGGGCCACCCCTTACTAACACAACAGGTTGCTCTACAGTGCTGCAAGGTGCTGCTTTGACATTTTCACTGGAACGTCTGCGGAAATGTCAGATGTTAAATGGGATCAGATCTAAACCCTCTGGAATGTTTGCACCTACTCTTTTGAAGGGTGGTTGTGGTTTCAGTGGAGACTTTAAGGGCCTGTTTGCAAGACCTACTGTATATATGTGGGCTAATATACAACAAGCTGATCTTTATATAATTACAACTTTTACATTGGGGTTTTGAGTTACCCAGTCAGAAATTACTTTGCAATAATGACTGGGTTACTGGACATTAGTCTGCTTACAGACAGCTACTGACTGTTCATATGATCTAAAATTCTTACTTGTTAATGATTTCCTTAAGAGAGGACATTTGGTCTCTTCCCAAGAAATAGCACAGCAGGACAGAAACATTTGAGGCTTGCAGCATAATGAATAATAGCAGTAAGTAAACCTATATACAACATGTACAGAACTTCAGCAACCTGTTGAGTTTACAGAAGAAACATCGCTCCATAACAAACTTCTCCAGTTTTGTCAAAGTTTGATTGCATAATGTGCAGCTAATATAAAACACACATACACACACACGCTCCAACTATTGGGCCATAAAATCCGTTAGCAAGATGGTGTTGGGCATACAAAGCTGTAAAAATGTCTACATGCCGCTATGCCAAAGGCAGAGGAACCCTCCCAAAATGGAGGTGAAGTGGGTCGGTATAAAGAGTAAACAACTCAGCTATTAAAGTGTTACAGCCTGGGCTTTTAGCGCCAAGAGCTACGCTGGAGTGGAGACCTGGGAAAATGAGGCTCATACACACCCACACATAAAAGACTCACACATATCTCTCTCTTTCACAAACTCACACTCTACTTAGAGTAAATGTGCATGCATACATGTAGATTTACTCACAGAAACAGTTTTACAGTACATTATATGTTGTAATTGGTCATGGGAGAGTGTGTAAAGAGCAAGAAGCTGGGGTGAAAGCACACTAGAGGCACTTTACAAAGCAGCAAATCTGCACCAACAAAGAAGTGTGACTCATTTGGATACACCTGTAAGGACTGACACTATGGTACAGTGGTTGGTGAATAATGAGGTCTTATCTAGATTCCAATAAACCTGGTAGATATCTGTGTCACAGAAGTGATAACATCATACAGTCAATACAGACCAATTAGAAAACAAGTCAACATTGTTTTGGCTTTCTCCCAGTTCTCATCATTAGGCCCTAAAAAATAGATCCACTATGGACAACTTCATCAGATACAGAACCTGCACCTGGGTACCTAGGTACCTCTAGATGCCAATGTAATGCTAATATAGACAGGAACAATTGAATCAAATATTAAAATAGTAGGCAGCACTGATATTAGCTCTTCTGCAAATTATGTTCATTTCCAATCACAGTAACAGACAAATGTATATGTTTGAATTTTAGGTTAAACATCACCTCTGCTTAACACCCACTACATCACAGGTGTCAAACTCCGGTCCTCGAGGGCCGGTATCCTGCATGTTTTAGATGTTTCCCTCTTCCAGCACACCTGACGGTCGTTATCAGGCTTCTGCAGAGTTGGATGATAGGCTTATCATTTGAATCAGGTGTGTTGGAAGAGGGAAGCATCTAAAACATGCAGGATACCGGCCCTTGAGGATCTGAGTTTGACACCCCTGCACTACATAGTCTATTCAAGCTGCTTTCATTCTAAGAGACAGAGAGGAAGTGGCTGCTGGGTGGGAGTGTAACTGTTGCTGGACTGATCCAGATATCAGTCATCGAGTTGAGGTTTGTTGGATGTGGGAGAGGACATTACCTTTCAACCCACAGACCTTTTCTCTGTTTCCTTTCACTCTGTCTTGTGTGTACCCGGAAAACATTGTATAGTTCTGACCTGGAGACAGCAGGCATGGCCCATGAGACCAGCTTTTCCTCCTTCTGCTCACTCAACACATGTGGGGAGCAGCATATCAAGGATGAGGCGAAGTGAAACATCCTAAAGTACGGCATAGTCAGCAAAAACAACAGATCCTACAGTTTTATCTGGTTTGAATTGGGTTAAAACAAACAGATCTTGGTCTCACATGCAGGTCTTCCAATATATGGGACTTTGTATATTTTTAATTTCTTCATGTTGTCTTTTACCTCCAACAGCAGAGAGGTGCTCAAGATCATCTGCAAGTTTGCAGACCGGCTTAAAAAGACATTTCATCTTTCCCACACTTCTAATACTGTCTGTCCAAATGCTTCTCCCTCCCTTACCTCCTCTCTGTGGTCTGGCCTATTGTATAACACATAGTGTATATAGTGGAGGCTGTGCCAGAGGATTCTTACCCCCTAAATGCTGTAACTCAAGCCTACTCCCCAAGACTAATGGCTCCTGTCAAGCTCACAGAAATTAATATCAGCCAGTGCTGATCTGATGACAGTAAGGGAAGAAGGGCCAATGTTTGCTCCTCCTGTGCTCCCATAAACTTGCTAATGCTCATCTTGATGCTTGTGTGTGATAAACACTGCATGGATACTTGCATGAATTGATGAAATTATGTGACTAATGTAATGTATGTTAGGAATTTGGGCATGCTAAATCAGTAGCAGCCAAGGATCCTCAAATCATGATTCCCAAAAGGAGACACACAAAAACTTCAAATCAATGTGAATCATTTGGAGGTGGTTTTCACATGGCTTTACATTCCCCTTATGTCTAAGTATAGAAAGCCATTCAAATGACCTTGATTAGATTGAATTTGTGACATGAAGTGAGTCTTTCTTTTGTATCCTTAAGTTGAAACATTTGGCACTGAATGCACTCACCACCCTTCCTATACGATCAGCCTGGTATATAATTTTAGATCTCCATTCTTTACTCACTTCCTCTGCTTCTTGTACCTCTCACGCTCTATTGCAGCCTAATTTAAATGGCTTCACTCCAACTGTAACCTACAGAGAAACACTGACTTTCTTAAATCAAGGCATGAGCCAGTGTCCCTAATACAACGTACCATGATTTCTCCCTGTTGGCTCACACTTTTCCTTCCCTCTCACCCCTCCCACATCCTCAACCCCCCAGCCTCAACGTATTGTACCTTCAGCTGTTCTCTCCACAAGGTCAAAAACAGAGACCCAGATGCAGGGAGCGATTAAGGGTTTAAACCTGAATGAGGTGCCTGCATCTGCTTCCAATCCAGCGGCAAGTTAACTCCTACCATCCACATCTTTTTTAAATAAGTACTGAATAATAAAAGAAACAGTGCTGTGACTGCTGACTGACTCTCTCCCTTCTGAGGTTGTCCCTCCACCTGGACCATTTTAACTGTTGTCATTCCCTGTTTATCAAGTATGTAATGACCTTCCTCATCCGGTCAGGACAGCAGAGTTGCACACCAGCCTGCACTGTGGGCAGCTCATCTGTTTGCAAAGTACCTGAAATCTGACTCTCCTCATGAATCATATCCTTTGACTCATACTAAATGAACTTTGATTAATAACTGAATCCTTTTGCTTGGATGAACAAGGAATTCTTTGTTAAATCTTGAAATTGTCATTAAATACATTAAATACAGTCGAAAACACACTGCAGTGATTAGTAATATTTATTATATTAGTAAGTTTGAAAAGAGTTTCCATTAAAGTCAAAGAATGCTTAAAGCTGCTGGCCTGTGCTACATCTCTAAACCAGACATTTACAGATGCATTAGGCAAAAGGCACAAGAAAGTCCATCCATCCACAGTCTCAATTACTTAGTCCTCGTGAGGGTCATGGGGGTGCTGAAGCCTACCATGGCTGCAAGATAAAATATTCATTATTATTTGTATCCATGTGACATTTAATTTTTAATAAAAAAAAAAAAAAAGGCTTGAGTACTTTACGTAGGGTTCTGCTTCTGAAAGTGGCATGGCCGATACAAAAGCCTCTTTTCTTTTTATCTCCAAAAGGGGCAGCTGACTTTCGGTGTACAAGCAATTGGCAAATGGCCTGTAGCATGTGAACCCTGGTAGATGCTACAAGGAACTCCTTGTCCTCTCATTATGACTCCAGTAATGAGTCTCTTCAGGCCAAGATGGCTGACAGCCCTTCCTCATCATTAAGGGATTATGAGGGAAAATGTTTGCTCATTTGCCTGAGGTTTCAGGACCACCACAAACTCCACTTATAGTCTCAAGTATGACCTGAACCTTCAACCTATGACCCCAAACTTGAGGCAATGACCTTTCAATGTTGACAGACATAAAGACTCTCTGTGTGTGCTTTTCCTGTCTCTTTAAGATATGAGAAGAGTTATTATGCCATTAAAGAGGTTAGGCGGAAAATAAGTAGTAGTAGAGTATTAAGGATGAGTGCTATTCATCAACAGAAATAGAGAGGAACTTGTTCCTTGCTGGACAAGCTGAAAAGATCCACATTAAGAAACTCCCATTGGGTGTGAGCTTTGGCAATGTCACTATCCCTTTTCCAGATGCAATAAAACAAACCCATTGCTTGTTTAAGTGACAACAATCAAGGTCACTGGGCTGGAAGAGGAAATGAGCAGAGCTCAGAAAAGCCTCTGTGGATACATCAGCAAAAAGCCTTGGGTTGTTAAATGCACTATGAGCTTTCACGTGGGAGCAACAACAACAGCAGCCAGTAAATAAAACCAAGCCCCAATGTGTATCAAGAGACTTATCCTGTGAGAAACTCTCTCTGGCCTAAACAGCAGGGCTTTGTTGGCCATATGGGGTGGCCAATGAAGGGCGGTGTGGTAGAGAGGTAAAAGTGAAAGCATAACGGGTTAGTAGAATCTGAATTCAGCTCTGTATCTCTGGAGACACTGTCAAGAGTCAGTGGTTCATGTTTAACACTTATTAATGGCAGAGTTAACACGCTTTATGGGAAAACATTATACAGTGGAATGGCAGAGGCAATAAGGTTGTGATGTTGAGGCGGAAATGACCGTTTTAATGGAGCGGTGCTTTGCACTTTGGCGAAAAATAAACCCACCTAAAGCACAGAGGAAGAGCCATATCAGGACAGGAGAAGGCTATAAAACAGCCCTGACTGTGAAGTATTGTGAGCCACTACCAGGCACTGGATATACAATTAATTATCGCCTGGCTCACTAGAAACATGGAGTCAGGACCTGCCATGTGGTTTATGGTAGCAGTAGGTGGTAGCATTGATTTGAGTTGTAACTGTGATTTGGAATTTTCTGCTAGATCTTCCACTAAACTCACACACAGACCCTTGAAGAACTAAAGGAAAACCAAGTGGTCTCTTCTAAAATGACAATACCCTATATGTATAGGACACAAGGGGTCACTGAATTGTTAGATGAATAAAGATATTATGTAAATCATATGCTGTCGCCTTCACATGCAGATCTGAACCCAGTTGAACTGTTAATTTTCTGTCCAACATGATGGACAGCATTCTCCACCACTATCATCAAAACAGAAAACTATGGAATATCTTTAGTTAGAATAGTGTGTGCTGCTCCAGTAGAGTTCACACACTTGCAGAATCAATGGCAAATCACACTGAAGCTGTTCTGACAATTTGTGGTGGATCAAGACCTTTCTAAAGGAGTTTAAACACCAGCAGCCATTAGCTCACTTAAATAAAATATGAACCATACTTAGTTTTACCCCTCGGTTTAGTTTGTTTGGTCAGCTCTGAACACTTCAACCATATTAAGGTGTTGACCAAAACAATCAGATCCAATCACAACCACTGGACCCAGAACGGTTTGGTTCCCGATGAGTCCTGGAGTGGTTCCTTCATAGTAAGAACATGATCTAACATCAATATCACCCAACAACCACGTGAACTCTTGAGGTTTGTTGAATATTTCTGTAGTTAGATACTTTTCAGACTGGAATATGGAGAAATATGCACAAACTGTAGAAGCTTGAATAGTAACTAGAAGAATAATACTTATTATACATAAATATTCACAAGCTCAACATCGGACCTTCTTGCTATATCTAACCCCCCCAAACACATCTTACCAATTAACTGAGTTAAGTTTTTACATGGTTTGTGGTGATGCATTTTAGCTCTCTTGGAGTTTGTGCTATGTGAAAAGAAACATGACCAAAGGGAAATTCTAAAAATTTACAAACTCATCAAAACATTCAGTCAACAAATTCTACATCTAAATATGCACTTTATGTTGGTTTCTCCTTTAACTTGTCACTCGTCTGTATGGAGACAACACATGAACATAAAGATCTACGACTGGGATCAAATCCAAGTACTTCCCCTTGAGAGACAGCAGCATTAAACACGCAACCACCACACCACCCACTACTGAAAAACTACTTCATAATTTATATTACTGTAAAAGACCTCATTTCATTTCATTTTTAATAACACAGAAGCACAGACACAGACGAGCACCCACAAGGCTCCAGTTTCAGCAACGCAACATGCAGTTTCACAGTCCATTTACTGTTACCAAAAGGCCATGGACACATCAAAAGTTGCCACAGTGCTCTACAGTCTGGCCTAAGGTTGAAGGGGTCACGCACCACTGAGTGAGCCCGTGACCTCATGACTGTATTATGATCACTGGGTCTGCTTCCAACTGCATTATTTATATGCCGCCGTAAAACCACCAAAAGCTGTGTTTCAGTGAATCCCAAAACAGCACAAATACAGGCTGAGTTATTCTGAAGGAATAAAATGTGTCACAAGTTAAATCTCTGGGGTTTGAATAATTCAGATGACGGAACAGGTCTTACAAGTTAATTCTGGAGAGAAATACATTTGATAAATGGTGTCCAAGGGTGTGTTCTCCTATGTTTTTTTCCCTCTTTGGGAGCTTTGTAAGATGAGTCTGATATGCAAGTGATCACCCCCTGGTGACTTAACCAAAACGACTAAAATCCCAGGGGTCACAGGTGTGATTTCACCAGGGCCACCCAAGTTAAACAAGCCTGAATACATGACAGTGTAAGGCAATGGTACCCAAACCTGTTCACCGGTATAAACCCACAGAATATTCTTTGTCTTGTCTTGTCTTTTCTGCCTACATTCAGTGGGCTCTATACACAGCCCCACTACTTCCTGAACTTCAGGTGGGTCCTTTACTTCCTGTCTTTCATTACTGGACACACTGATTAATCCAGGTGTGCCTAATTAACCCTTTCAAGTCACTCCAGTGGACAGTTATTCTCCAGTTGTTCTCTTGTATATTAATGGGTTTTGTTGTTTTAGTTCCATATCAGCCAACACAGTGGACACTTACGCATCATCTCATATCCTGACATTCACACCATTACTGTAATTTTGCCATTCTTCATAAACCTGATCTGCACGAACGTGTTTGAGTGTAAATCAATTGTTATTTGTTGGACAAGAAGGGTTTTTTTTACACATTATCTCGATGAAGTGAGGAATTACTAGCATTAGAATATGTTAAAATGTGAGAAGACATCAGATTAGCAGTATTAACCATGTTTTTATTTCACTGTTTTCATATCCCTCTCTGATATTGGGTTTTAAACACGTTTCTTTACTTCAAAAATTAAATGCATGGACATTTTTGTAACGCCACAGAAAAAAAAAAAAACTCGATCACATTGTTTTTTTCATGCCTAAGGAGGAATAAAAACACTGAAGAAAAAAATCTTGACAAAGGTTCTCACAATTAATGCATGAAAGGGTTAATCAGTAATCACAACAAGAAGTAGCAGATACACCTGCATTAATCAGGGTGTCCAATAATGAAAGACAGGAAGTAAAGGACCCACCTGAAGTTCAGGAAGTAGTGGGGCTGTGCATAGAGTCCATTTGCAAGTTCTAAATCAATGCTAACTCTTAACTGTGTGATAATTAACTGCAATAACTAAATAAACTGTGTAAAAGCTGCTCTTTGATAGTGTTACCAGATTTGTTTATATTCAGAGCACAGAGCTGCTCTTTTCATACGTCAAGGAATGTGTTTAGTGATAGTAATAAAGCTGTGATTTGGTGTTATATCCCCTGTATTTGCTAGCAAAAACAAGTATATTAGAAAGCAATTGTTGCAGGACTCGCTTGTTGTAAGGTAATTGGACAAAAAGTCGACCGCGTACATGCAAGAAATTCCCTCATGGGGTGCTTCTGCTCAAGTAAACATACAGAAATATATGAGGAGGAGTAATGATTTCCATTTGGCATTTTATTGGCCCTTACATAAGCTTTTAACGGACACAAATGTAGAAAAGAAGAAAAACCGACATGTCTGGATTGAAAAAAAATGTGGAAAAATAATGAGTGCATAGATGCTGGTTGTGGGTACTGATGAGTCTAAATGTGAGGGCTAACCGCTCCAAAAAAACATGTGTGCTCGTTCTGTTAAGCGCCCTGTAAAAGGTTGTGCCAAGGGAGGGTACTGCAACAAACCGCCACCCAGCATCCCACCAGAACAAGCTTTTCATCCAGCCATCTGCGTCTGAGGGTTGGTTTGTGTTTTCTATTTGTTTATCAAAAACATTCAGGAGTGATCCCTTAAACATAACCCGAGGGTGGATGATTGATGCTATTTTCTCCAGCATCCCTAACTTTCACGTTCACATTCACAAATATTCACACCTGAAAAATTCCAGTGCGACCACAATGTCTTACTGTCAACTCTTAATGTTTTCCCACATGGCAAAGGATTCGAGCTATGCAGATGTTTGATCTAAATGTAAGAGGAAAACAGTGTAATTAAAAATCTCTATAGGGAGTCCATGGTTAAGCCCTACAAACTGTTTACTTGTAGTTTCACACTGGAAAAAATCAAAATCTTACCAAGTGTATTTTTCTCATTTCTAGTCAAAATATCTCATCACCCTTAAAATGAGACATAATCACCGAAAGAATCACTTTTCAGTGAGATATATGAACTTATTTTTAGACAATAGATCTTGAAAATCTTGGAAATCTTACAAGACAATTTTCACATGTTCCACTGGCAGATTTTTTTGTGCTTAATTCAAGATTTTTTTGCTCAATTCAAGAAAAAAATAAATCTGCCCGTGGAACCAGTGAAAATTATTTTGTAAAATTTCTTGAAATTTATACCCACTCTGATTACTTGAGTGCAGTTGCTGTTGAATTTGGGTTATTTCAGAATGAGCTAACTTTGTTCCATGATTTGATGTTTCTTTTTGTTTTTGGGACACGTTTGCCTTATGGGCAGGTGAAGTGCATCTCCTGGACTCAAAAAAAAAAAAAAAAAAAAAAAATCTGGAATGACATTTTTTTGTTTTTCTACCAATGTCAATATGCTGGTGAATTTGCATGATCATTCCAAATAAAGATACAATCAAAGAAAAAAAAAAAAATCTTGAAATAAGATTTTCAAGATCTACTGTCTAAAAATAAGTTCTTAAATCTCACTGAAAAGTTGCTCTTTGGGTAATTAGGTCTTATTTTAAGTGTGATGAGATATTTTGATGAGAAATGAGAAAAATAAACTTGATAAGATTATGATTTTTGCAGTGCACCCTCACACCCGCCTCTTTCCAGGTGCCTCGGAAGTGTCAAGAAACCTAGTAATCATGCTGATACTGATCTACCACCACTGCCATGTAAGCCCTGAGTCAATACCACAGAGACCGCTAGCTTGACTCATAATATCAGCAATCATCCTCACAGTGTGATTAAAAACATCATACACATCCACACAAAGCACTGGCCCCGGTTAGCATGTGTTATGAGATGTGTAAAGATGTTCGCTCCATGCCTGGTCTGACACTTTTGACACCAGTTGTTGTGGCTTTCCCAGATGTTTCCTTTCAGCTGTCGGGGTCACGGTTAGATACCCCATAAAGAAGTCAGAATAGAGAAGAAGAGAAGAGAATAGAAAGGTTATCTGTGACAAATGCGGAAAGAGAAGTGGGCCAGGTGTGTGTGTGTGTGTGTGTTAACTCACTCCTGATGCTTTTCTCATTATAAAGATCACAGAGAAAAGATACAGTGAAAGCAAAGTAGAAGCAGAGGTGGAGCATGATGAGGAAAGGGATGGAAAGAGAAAAAAACAAGAATATGACAAAGAAGAGGGGATAAAGGTCAAAGGAAAATACCAGTAAGTGAGTTGGAGGGAATGGAATCAGAAAAAAAGGCTCCACTTAGGGGAGACAGGCAAAGGAGGCCAGGGAAGGAGTGAGACAAGAATGCTGGGAATGGGTGAGAGCAGAAAGACAGTGACGGGAGACGCAGTGGAAAAAAAAAAAGTGCTGGGGTGATGTGAAAAGGAGAGAATGAGAGAGAATAAAGGAAGGAGGGAAGAGGGCGCTAAGAAAACAGAGTTGACAGAGAGAGCACTGACAGACAGCTGAAGAGAGACAAATGGAGGAAATCTGAGGTGGAGGTAAAGCTGATCTACACAAAACCTCCTGTATGTGTGTGTGTGTGTGTCGTTTAGATCAGTGTGTACATTCCCTCCTTACTGACCTTACTGTAACCTACAACAAGCATCAGGTGGAGACAGCACAGCTTCAGGCAGATTCAGAAAGGATACTGTCATCCTGTTTTTCTACAATATGGAAATGACTTTTAAGTAGGAACAGTTAGGTACGTTACATTTTGCCATATGAATAATTTATGTGTTGATTCAGCAGGCGGTTGGCTTACCTTAGCGCAAAGATGGGATAAAGATGGGGGCAACTCACTGGATAAATGTACATCAAAAAAACATGTAAAGACCTTCTATTATGCGTGTTCATTTGACTCTGTGTTTCCTTTTCTTCTTTTATGACTCTGAACAAGTGAACAGTCTCTCTCTTGGATCATTAGCAAACCTACCTTTGAACTAGCAGAAGGCCTGGAGGCTGTGTGTGTATGTGTGTGTGTATGTTTGTGTGCATGTACTGGTGCCATACCAGTCTCGGAATGAACACAGGGCAAGTTTTCTTCCACACGCACCCTTGTATGTCGTCCTGCATCCAATCAGAGCCATGATGCAGAGTCAAAAACATCAGAGAGAAACCTCAGAGTGGGATGACACAACAACAGGGCACGCTTTGCTCACTTTAATCTCAGTTATTTGAGTTATGGAGCTTTAACACAGAGTGAGTTTGTTGTAACTTAAAAACACAGTGCAGTGACAGCAAACATCAAGCCGCCTTTGAGCGAGGCCCAAATATCCTCAGCTCGGGACCTTTCATGTGGATAGGACATGTAATTGTATTGGATCTGCAGCTCTACTAAACAAAAATGAACCTTCAAATACCTCTACATTGACCTCTTTGTTGAATCTACCTACAGCTGCTTACTACAAATACAAGTCATGTACTTCAACTTGTTTTGCAGTGAGTGTTTTGGAGTGAACACGGTGACTGTACATCCAGGGGAGGGTATTTTTAACCGGTGTGGCTGTACTGTAAACACCGGCCGCTCTGTGTGTTCTCACTCCAAGATTTAAACACCGCAGCCAACAGCAGACTCCCTGCGGCACGAAAGCCAATGAAATACTGTGTGTAAGACAAAAACGACAGGGAAAAGGAGAATGTAAGAGCACTGGAAAGCATAATATTGTCTCAAATATTTTTCCTATTTCAACCCAGGGGTCATGAGGAATCTCAGCAGTGTTGGGGAATGTTATAGAAGTAGAATCACACGAAACACATCACGTCAGTTACTCAAACACAAAATAATCTGATTTGTGAGGCCTATTTCACATTTCTTGTTTAATTTGATAATCTTCATTCAAATTCACGTGTTGGTCCAAAAATCACTTCCACATTCCTAACTTGTATCTGACAGACTGTTGACCAGTAGTTGGGTCAAAACATAGTAATGTCCCGTCAGAGAGCGAACTTTAATTGATTGCCATTCCAACATTTAATTCAATATAAAGTAGCTCCTTGTTTTGGGTAATCTCTTATGGTCCAACTAAAGCAAAAATGAATTTAAAAGTAAAAATGTGGGTCATTTAGCAACAATAATCTGTCAAATTGTCTCTAAAATGTCCTGTCAGACAGATTTCAAATACTGTGTTTTGACCCAGTTGAAGTAAAAATGGAAATGGAGATCACGATAAAAACTGCAGCAGCAAATACAAGCTGCATAATTTTATTGTGCGTGTGACTGGCTCTAACCAAGACAATTTTCATGCCAACTTCCATGTCATTCTACACTCAAGTCAAACAAGTTGCAGTTTCTTTTCCAAGAATGCAATTTTGAATCAACATGTACCAAACAACGATTCCAGTGTCGTCACAGATCCTTTTAAAGAACGCTGACACTGGCAGCTGGAAGAAGTGTAAATATAGCAGTGCTGCTTTTCTTGCTCGTTAGCATTCGCACCTCTACACGACAACAGCTCTTCCAGATATGGAGTCCGGCACACGGCAAGACGGACCACCCATGACTAGGACACGTTCAGACACCCCCTCCTCCTCTTTCTGCTGGAACACACTGGCCCCCTCATGCACTCTCTGTTCTCTCTGTTGTTTCAGCAGTGAGGCTGAGCCACTAAGGAGCTGCTGGACAGAACCATCATTACTCCAGTTTTTAATGGGTTATGTAGACCGGTGCTCAGCTGCTGAAACTTAAAAATGTGGGTAATTTCTTCAAATTCATCTGAAGCTGCAACAGTTAATTGTGTAAATCATTAGATGCTTGGAGAAATCACAAATATTGGAATATGAATATTAGGCTTTGGACTGTTTTATCAAATTGAGCATCACTTTATAAACTAAGACATTTTGTTTATTTATTTTTGCTAACCTATCCTATTCGATTAAACAGTTAACAAAGCATACAGACCTGATCAAAATCTTAAGACCAGCTGAAAAATAGCTAGAATTTACCTTTTGCACATTTGGATCTTAATGAGGTTTTAAGTAGAGCTACAATATACAAAAGCAAGAAGGGGGAGTGAGACAAAAAGCACTTTGAAAAAGTAATTTATTGAAAACAACAAGTAAACTGAAATAGGCTGTTTATCAGCTGATCAAAAGTTTAAGACCGCAGGGTATAAAAGCCAAAATCTGCTCAAAATTCTCATTTTCTGTCGGGCATTCACACGGTCATGCCCTCCTGATGGCTAAAGCTAAGAAGCTTTCTCTTCTTGAACGTGGTCGGATCGTCGAGCTGCATAAGCAAGGCCTCTCGCAGCGTGCCATTGCTGCTGAGGTTGGATGCAGTAAGACAGTCATTCTAAATTTTTTGACAGACCCTGAGCATTATGGAACAAAAAAGTCAAGTGGTAGACCCAAAAAAATTACACCTGCGCTGAGCCGGAGGATCCGATTGACTGTCCGTCAAGACACAGGGCGGTCCTCGACCCAAATTAAGGCCCTTACTGGTGCCGACTGCAGTGCAATAACCATCAGACGGCATCTGCGGGAAAAGGGTTTCAAAAAACAAAAAATGAATTCAAAGACCTCATCTCCTACAACACCACAAAACTGCCTGTTTAGACTTTGCCAGGGAGCATCAAACATGGGACATTGAAAGGTGGAAAAAAGTTTTATTCTCTGATGAGAAAAAATTTAACCTTGATGGTCCAGATGGCTTCCAATGTTACTGGCATGACAAGAAGATTCCACCTGAGATGTTTTCTACCTGGCACAGTGGAGGGGGTCCATCATGATCTGAGGTACTTTTTCATTCAATGGAACACTGGAGCTTCAGGTGGTGCAGGGTCGTCAAACGGCGGCTGGTTACGTGCAGATGTTGCAGCGGGCATCCCTCATGACTGAGGGCCCTCGTCTGTGTGGTAACAGCTGGGTTTAAAAACAGGACAACGCTGCAGTTCACAGTGCTCGCTTGACGAAGGACTTCTTCAGGGAGAATAACATCACTCTTTTGGACCATCCCGCATGTTCCCCTGATTTAAATCCCATAGAGAACATTTGGGGATGGATGGCAAGGGAAGTTTATAAAAATGGCCATCAGTTCCAGACAGTTGATACCCTTCGTGAAGCCATCTTCACCACTTGGAGCAATGTTCCCACCAGCCTCCTGGAAACACTCGCATCAAGCATGCCCAAATGAATTTTTGAAGTGATTAACAAGAACGGTGGAGCTACTCATTACTGAGTCCTACTGAGAAAATTTTTTGTTCTGGTTTGGAGAGTTTTTTGTAATTTTTTGAGCGATGGTCTTAAACTTTTGATCAGCTGATAAACAGCCTATTTCAGTTTACTTGTGTTCAATAAATTACTTTTTCAAAGTGCTTTTTGTCTCACTCCCACTTCTTGCTTTTGTATATTGTAGCTCTACTTAAAACCTCATTAAAATCCAAATGTGCAAAAGGTAAATTCTAGCTATTTTTCAACTGGTCTTAAGATTTTGATCAGATCTGTATAAATGTATAATGAAAATAACTGTGCACAATTCAAGGCTTTCAACAGATGCACATATGATGGTGATTATATGTATTTGTGATTGTGTGCTTAAGTGCAAAAACCCGAATAAATAAATGGTATGACCACATAATACATAATACATGATCATTTTAATGTGGGAAATTGCACTTCAACAGATGCTCTTTCCAACTGTAAGGACGAGGTCCGGCCATAAATCAGCCACTGGGACAACATTCAGAGTGCAGAATTCGGGCCACAGCACTCAATACACAGAACTGACACAGAACTGAGAAGTAACATGGCACAATGTTGCATCTAACATGTAGCTCCGCCCACCTTCTCCAGCCTCAATCTCAATGATTGCACAGAGCAAAGAACACCATAAAACAACATATAGAGTATTTAGAACAATAATTCCTCTTCTATACTATATACTATCACTAATTTGTCGTTTCTTCCATCTATTGCTACAGTACTGTGGTAGAAACATGTACAAACGGATGCACTGAAGTATACACCATCGTCATATATGACCACAGTACTGTGGCAACAAGAGGTGAATGAGTTCATGGAACATTATCCATGATTGGCTCTAGTACAAATGCTGACATTTGATTGGCTCTAGACAATAGACAAACCAATATTTCATGTCACAGTACTGTGGCAGTAGCCAGTGCCTTTTTTTAATTCCCATTACCATTAGTGCTCCATTACTAATCACTATGAAAGCTTGTAAATGTTGCTGTGATTTAAACATTGTGTGTGCCTGGAAATGTAGAAAATGTGAATGCAAAAATCCTGCTGAAAAAGCACTTGAAGAAAAGTTGAAAAGTGGGAACAATACAGAGAAAAACAAAAAGAGGGAGAGAGAGAGAGGACAGGAGAAAGAGCCAGTATCAGGCCCACCCAGAGAAACAGAAGGAGTGTGTTTACATTCTGCTCACTCAAACTCACTGGACTCCAACATCTATCCCTGGGGGCATCCACCTCACTTTCCTTATTTTGAACACACCCGTATTGTTGCCTTGAAGTTTTATCACACCATAGCTGAGATAGATGCCCCCGAAAAAGAATAATATGGTACAACAGGCTGTGATTTTGTCCACAATGTACACAAGGGCAAACCTGAATTGGATCAACAGGATGGTTTGTGTCTCTAAGTGGGTGAGTGTGTCTGGCACTCAACTACACTTCCGGAAAACACTTGCTCTTGTTCACAAGCAGCAACATTGCAGGATAACATTTCACTGACATCAGAGCCCACGAAAATAGCAGCACAGCTCATGTATACAGTGAACAGCATTTCTGAGATAAAGGCCCATTCACCATATACAGTGTGAGTGTATTCTGTTGACATAACAGAGGGCATATCAGGGTACAGTAGACTGACAGAGGACAAAGATAACTGCAGAATGAGTTTACAGTGGGTACTTGTGGTATCTTAAACATCCACCTCAGGGCATTTTGCACAGTCTTTGTAATTGTAATAGACAGATATATGCTGTGTGTAAAAAGAAAGAAAAGTACTGGACTCATATCGTTCTTTATTGATTTATTCGTCTTCCGTACTGTAGATTTCACGAAAAAGGTGTGATGCAATTTTCCATTTCACCTCCAAAAAAAAAAAAAAAAAAAAAGACCTGCAATTACCCACTAAATAAGTCCCTGGGCTGTGTGATTTGGACAGATGCCAAGACTCTTGATGCATATGATGATTCCGCATCAGTGGTGGCGTTGCTGACACTTCATTAAAGCCCAGTCAACTTAGATAAGTTTGTCATTCCATCTCCTCATCTGGGAGTGCCAGAGGCAGTGACTGATGCAAACTGTTGATAGAGAGTACAACAGGAAGAGCAAATATCTCACCTTGTTCTCATCTCAATCACAGAGAGGCCAAATAGGAAACTATGACAGGCAAAATTGTAGATAGATTAAGCTGTTAGGTGCTTTGGAAGAGTGTGA
This sequence comes from Sphaeramia orbicularis, assembly GCF_902148855.1. NCBI lineage: Eukaryota > Metazoa > Chordata > Actinopteri > Kurtiformes > Apogonidae > Sphaeramia > Sphaeramia orbicularis. Next base: position 24,219,277 of record NC_043968.1, on the reverse strand, counting down.
GTACAAGTGCGAGATAGTTGGACTTCCACTGCTATCTGCTATCATCTGGGAGAGCTGTGCAACTTGAAGGTCATTCTTGTAAACTAGCCTGATAACACAAAGGCAAACACACGGAGTGAACACATAAAATACTGCTTAAGTCAATGGAAACTAAGTGATCTACTGCCAAATTTTATCATTTTATAAATTGGTAATGGTTTCTGTTCTGTGCAATCAGAAGAAATTAATATGTATCTCTTATCTTGTTAATGGTTAGATTAACTAAAGATACTGATATAATAATAATTTAACCTGGGAATTCAGCATAATGTTGAGCCAATGCACTGAAAACCGTCCGTTTGCCAAATAAACTCACAAACTCCCATTTCTGGGTTTCATGTTCAACAACCTCCACATAGTAACAGAATTTCTGTATTTGTTCATTTATTTACTTCCCAGACATAGACGTAACTAAGGCTACAAATATTCGTGGACACTCCTGTGAAATGAGGTGTATCCTATTGTGCAGCCAATTCCTGAGGGATTATCTATCACAATACAATCAGACTGTTGAGATTAGACCAACTAATACTGAATTGTGTCCAAAATTACCTCGTCTAGGCAGCCCTAATGGTGCCCTTTACACACTATTAGATCTAGTTCATTACTCAGCAAAAGAAAAAGCACTTGAACTCGCTAGAGAAATCCACCAAAGTTGCTGCGTGCACCCGGTACTGTCCAGTTCCATTTTATTCACTTTGTAGTTGTACAGCAGCTACTGTACAGCTGTGAAAAATGGAACCTCTCAAGACTAAGCTGCAGATCAGATTTGTTTCAGCAGTGCTTGTCTTAAGACTTACTTGGACTTCCTCTTTGGCTCTGCAAAAAAACAACAGCACGACTGGTGTCCTCAACAAACACAAGACAGAGGAAACAACAAATCCCTTCTTTTTCTCTCCTTACCGCTTATCCCCCTTATTTATTTATTTTTTTAGCACTTCTGTCATAATCATTCTGCAGACACAGCACATCCTGATGCTGATTCTTGCACTTCTTGCGGTGTATAAATCTGGCGATCAAAGAATTTCTGATTTATTTTACTGTTATGCTGACTGCATGATGTTCTGTATGACAGCAACGAGAAAATAATCATAACAGAGGCATGCACACAGCTATATATTATTGCTGATCAGACAGGTGGAAATTTGTCACCATGAGAACCTGAATTTGCAAGGTAAAAAAAGCTTCCCAAATTTGGAAAACTTCACCCCTGTAAGGATGTCAGACGAACAAGCCGACACATGCTGGGACTACTGAACTCTATACAAGGGGGTTCATGTGCACAAACAAGCATGCAGTCATGCACTGCACACACATTCACACACTCACATTCAGCGTCCCACACTTGATCCTGCTTGATAATAGGACTCCAAACAAAACAAGGAGTGTTGTTTAATGTGAAGGAGTAATGACAGCGTTTACTCCACCTTCTTTCCCTTTTTGCTCTGAAAGCTCAGAGAGTAAAGCTCTTAAGGGACTACACAACACAATTAGACAGACTAATTACCCCCTCCATACCACCCATTCCTCACCCACACTGACAGGCTGGGGCAGGCAAGAGGTTTCTGTCTGCCTGGAACCTTCCCAGGGACAGGGACTGTACTGATGGTGCATTTCAGCCAATTTAGCTCATATTTACTGAGCCTTATTGTACTGAACAATAGCTGAGCTCACACTGACCTACAGTGATAGGCAGACTGTCTCTAATACATTACTTGAAAGGCAATATAAGTTAAACAAAAATAGTAGGGGATATGTTAAGTATCTAACTGATGTGAGGAAGTCTACATTAAGAGACGGAATTTCAGAGTGAGATAGGGGATGTGAAATGGCCATAATTCAATTCTGCTTTTAGCTTCAGCTTTTCTAGATGCAAAGCAGGATCATTTTGGGACTCCAGTCACATTAACAAGCTGAAAGTCAAGCTGAAGTGGCCAGTTCAGCAGCAGGTTAATGATGAAACACTCCGGCACCCCCTACTCGTAGTCACCCTGCAGGCGATTCAGACTCAGTCACGGACACACTGTGAGGATTTAGAGGCAGAGCAGCACTGACCCGTGCTTTGATGTCTCCTGCCCACGTTTCCTTTAGGTCACGAGGAAAATCAGCAGCTTTGTTCAGTACAAGAAGTCTGAGAGCCAAAATATGAATCAGGGTCAGGGCGCCTTATCATTTTTTTTGTCTTGTATCTTAAGTCTTGTAACGGTAGAAAGAGGAAGGGGGGGGGGGTGAGGAGTGATTAACCGGACAAACAGGAAAGTTTCAGTTTGTGCTCTGACAGCTTTGCATGTGGGATGTCTGAGGCACTGTTCAAACTATTTGGCGGGGAGTTTTGAAAATCGCCTTCTTCCTCAGGACAGAGCGACCCCACCTTCTCTGTTGCAGTCTCAGATATACAGCCAAACATTTCTGCAAAGAGGGAAGGACTTGGCACAGGCTGAGTTTAGGTATGGTGAACCGTTTAATGATCTCTGCATGTCTATTAAAACATCTGCTATATCTTGACACTGTTGGGGGTATTAAGAATATAGTCTAGAGGAGAGGAAGCAATCTATCTGAAATATTACTCTGCACAAGGGACAAAATGTGGAGAAAAAATAAAAAAGTAAAAGAGTGTATTCAGACCATGCACATCTAATCATTAGGGCTTCTCAGGTAGCACCCATTACCCTTGTATTAGTTTCCTTCCCTTTAGAGAAGCAGACGCAACTTGCCATCTATGTAGGGTCTTCATACTTCAGTGAACACAACCATGCCACTCAATTTACTAGTTTTAGCACACACACACACACATACACACACACACACAGTCACACACACACAGACAGATCAGTAAAGTATATTTTACTTGAATGGGCAGCATGAGGTAACACACTGACACTGATACATTACTCATCTAATTTCCCATTTTGTTGATGACCAGGAACCTCTGACATCATCCCACCAAAGGACATGTGACTCATCACTATGAGCTCCAACTCCGTCTAAGTGCTAGACAGACACCTGCTCAAACCAAATAAAGGACGGCAAACACAGACACAGAGAGTGAGCAGTCACGAGCTTGACTGTGTTGGCTCTTTTATCCCTGACACCTGTGGAGCATCATCTCTATGCTGCGTGCAAACACTAAATGACATAATGACCCCGTGTCTCTGCACTAACCTTGCAGATCTTGCTCTCCTCTGTCTCAGCTCTGGACTTCCCCTCAGGTGTCTTCTCCTGCTGGAACTCAGACTTGACTGACAGCTGACAGGAGAGCCCCGGGGCGCCGTCACCTGCCCTCAGCTCCTGCTGTCGGGTCATGTAGCCTTGTGAGGCGGCCGCCCTGACCGCACTGGGGATGGGGAGAGCGGTGTGCACCGGCTTGGTGCCCACTGCAGAGGGTTGCCTGAGCTTGGAGGCTACGCCAACAACCGGCATGGTACTTCCCAGGCACAGAAATAATAACACAGGACTGGGTCCAAAAAAGTACCGTATGGAACGGAAAAAAAGGTGGCTGCGTCTCCTCCTGATGTCAGGCACAGGAAAGAAAATAAAACTCAAAAAAAAAAGAAAAGAAAAAGAAAAATGGCAGTTGCCTCTCAGACTGAGAGGAAAGCAACTGCGTTCATTCTGTAGCCTACAGCAAGCAGGACTCACAGAAACTGAGAGAGCTTCTCCTTCCTCCAGTTCATTCCCTCCTCCTTCTCCTCCCACAAGCAGCTCTCCTCCCACCCCTTCCCTCACTCTCTCTTTCCCTCCCTCTCTCTCACACTGTCAGAAGTGTACCACTAAGTCAGCCAAAACAGTTCAAGGGGACGTGAACTCCTCTGGAAGGTATAACCACCACTCGGCGAAACCGTGATTACAGAGACCTGATTGAGCGTGTGTGTCTGTCTGTGTGTGTGCTCCCCAACACAACTGTCAAAACAGCTCTCTTTTCTTTTCTCTGTCCCTCTCTCCCTCTTTACTCTTGCCTCATGCTAACACTGAACACTAGAAATAGACACACTCTGATTCTACATCTGGAGCTGCTCCGCCCTTTGATCAGACAAATAGTAAAAATATGAGAGCAGAAAAGGACCTCAGAAATAAGACAGTGTATGACTGGAAAAAAGTCATACAAAAGAAGATTTATTATCTGCAGGTTTTCTCTGCTAGAAAAGACCTTTTCTTTGTCAAGCCTGAACGCAGTTGCTCAACTGGTTTCTACAGCTAAGTTGCACTTTGCCTCAAATTTGAGCACCCATTCTCTCTCTCATTACAGTCACTCATTCTTGGCAATACACTGCACTTTCCTGTTTTTTTCTCTTACTTGTTTTCAATAGAAACAGGTATGGTAGAGAAATTACTAATTCTAGACACAGATAATGAACTCTGGAAGCCTTTGTGTCAAAATCAGACATAGACGTCAACTTCTGATTTACCTTTAGAATTGTATGTAAACCTAAACACATATAACTCTAAACCCAGGTTTATTAATTGTTTAAAGTGATAAGCTAAAATATGCTAAATGCTACATTATGTAATATCCACAGTTTGTCTTCTAAATATTTCAAGGTTCAGCTTTTTTTTTTTTTTTTTTTTTTTTACAGTAGCTCAGAATAGACTACTTTTTACCACAAATGGCATCCAGCGTTAAAGTACATCACTGTCATTTACTATATTTGAGTGACAACTAAAGTTTATATCACCTTGATTTAAAAGCCCAGAGGGAATTAAACAAAGCCAAATTCTATTGAGGTCCTTGTTTTCATGCTTTTTGTGGCCACCGCAGGGAGAATGAGGTGAAGCGAGAGGTAATCAGTTGATTGTAATCTGTAATTTGACCCTTAGGTGTCACAATATCACAAACTGGACCTTAAAAATATGGTTTATGCCAACACCACTAAATAAGGGATTCATCAAGAACAAGAGCAAGTCTTTAGATTATTAACATCTGAAGGAGATTTTCTTACAAATCTTATTTTGTAAATAACGAACTGGGTCACAGTGAAGTTAAAAAAAAAAAAAAAAAAAAAAAAAAAAAAAAAGGTCGCCACAAAAACTGTTTTGGGGCAACTTGTTTTTAACATGAAACACAGGCTGTATCATAATGTTTATCACTGGTTGGAACAGCAGGAGGTAACAGTCTCTGACCAATATGACAAACCACAGCACAAAACCCTCTGCATTTATACAGCCAAAGTAATGAGTCTCTTCATGTCAGTGTCAGTTAGCATTGCAGTGTTTTCTAATCATTTGGTTTCATTAAGAGTTTTGTGTTTCACTGTATTAGCTGGGTGTAGTTCATGGCATTACAAAAGATCTGTCAGGAGCATTAATGCAGCACAGATAAAAAATCTGTGATGAAGAACTTCCTCAAAGACTACAACTGTACTCAGCTTCAGACACTGTATGTAATCCAACAAATGTTTTGTTGCTTGGTGAGAGACAGATGAGCCATACAGCATATTGAGAGTATTAACCGGACACAATATGACATGTAGCTGTTTTTTTTTTGTTTTTTTTTCCTAGAGGCTCCCTCTTCTGTGTGAGACATAAAAGGCAGTGAAAGTTTTATATGGAAAGGCTCCATCTGGTTCAGTTTAGAGAGGCGAGGAGATGTGCTGGAGTCAGAGGGGCACTGTGGTGTAACAGCAAACCGGAACTTTTTAACACAGCATCGTCCAATAAAAAGAGCAGGGGAAAAGAGGAAAAGCAAACAAAGGGCTTCTCTCACAAACGTGACCTGACCGCTAATTTAATCACAACACCTAAAACGGGTTGTCCATTTAGATTTCAGCAAACTAAATATCAAAATGCTCTGACCTTTACAAGAACAGGGCCAAATGTCAGGGTAAAAATTTCCTACAGGAGTCAGTTAAGTATGACATGATTATTTTACACATCCGTGCTTCCTCCTCTACTCACTTTCAGAGTGTTTGACAGTCAATTGCCTTAATAGGGACACTGCTTTCCTAGCCCAGAATAGCAGCAGCTCCTCCTTGTTTTCAATCACGCACCAGGGCCTATCATGACAAGCCTAAACCAACAGGATACCACGTGAATGAATGGCATGATTCCAACTCGGACTCCAACGGTTGCTGCCTGTTGAGCTGCATGAATTGGAGCGTACTTGGCGGGCGTTCAACTTCACAAGACTGCCTGAAACTGTCGGGAAACCGGTCTCCAACAAGGTCCGATCCCAAAGGAGTCGAAACAAGCTTGCACCAAACCTCAGAGATCTAAAGAAAACCTCTCACTTCCCTCTACATTCCATGGATTTCTGGAGATAATCACCTTATGCTGCCAAAAAATTACCTAGTAGAGACACTGCTACCTGAAATGCAAAAAAGGCTGCCTCTGTAAAACTGTACTTATAGAACCACTTTTAACAGCAGTGAAATGTTCCAAAGTCAACACCAGTAAACCAGAACTCAGGTTCACTTCCATCCACACAAACCAATTTGACCAGGTCAGCACCCTTATATTTGGCTACTGGGGTTGACCACATCTCTAACAATAATTTAACCGTCTGTCATGGTTGAACTGTAGAGAGGTGAGGGCAAACTGAAAAAGTAGAATCACTAAGAGGAAGGAGGTTAAATGGTTGTATATTATTAAAAAAAACCCTTAGTCATCAAATGTGAGAACTATTTTTGCAATTATTCTGGAATTTCCCCTTGTGGGACTAATAAAGGCATATCTTATCTTATTATTGCATGTAAAACATGAATTCATCAATCACTGAAGACCAAAAAATAAAACAAACAAGGTAATGCACATTCATGTCTCTCACAATGTAAAAACACATTTTAAAATGATGTGTATTATCTGTTGGCACACTGGACTGCATCCATTAGCTTCCTACTTCTGGAGACGTCTATCACTTCCAAAATGTTCACCCAAACCAATTATTGACAGGCGGCCATGGCTCAGTTGGTAGAGTGGGTTGTCCAACAACCGAAGGGTTGGCGGTTTGAATCCAGCTCTGTGACTACAAATGTAGTTTACCTCCACCAGAGTGTGAATGTGAGAGCGAATAAATATTGGATCCACTATACGTGCTTTGAGTATGCATTCACAGAAAGTGCTATATAAATCTAATCCATTATTATTATTGAATATTTGTTCCTCTGATACAAAACAAATTAATGATCACAGTAGTAACAGAAGAAATCTCACAGATGATCCTAAAATATTGAAAATCACTTTTGGGGTCATGGTGTGACAGTAGTATGGGAAAGCTTTCTTCAGAATAGGGTTAAAAAACATATTCCATTAAGGTTGTGGAGCCCTCATTATCTTGGCTACAATAATAAACATGTGGTTCCAGAGCCCTCAGTATATATATCCATATTCATGCGTTTGCATCTGAAGGATGAAGGCTTTTTCACAAGAACTGAAGATAACCTCTTGTTAAAATGCCTTTAAGTTATTTTGACAGACATGAAAAAGACTTTACCGCACCTAACTTTAAGCACCGGTGACTATTCCTGTGTAGGCTGCTCAGCAAAGCATTCCTGTTCCAGGCTTCAGTCAAAACCACCACTAAATATCTGGTGCAGAGGCTGCACATTCAGGCTGAGAGGAGGCAGGAGGTGGAAGGTGGAGGTGGCAGTCAAGGAGGGAATGATGAAAGCACGGAGAGTATAACTGTACTAACTGTGCCCGCAAACATGGTGAGAGCTGACGCTGAAAACAGGATCAGGTTATTAACACTTGCTAAGTGATGCTATTCACATGCAGCTTCTGACATAATGATTCAGAACTGTGTGTAATTGGATTCACACTCAGCGCTTCTTCAAAAATAATACCCTCTGCTTTAACGTAGAGCTTTCATTTTCTAACAGCAGGTGTGCTAAAGACTTTCAGTCTAATAACTAACACCCACCTCTCTTTTTGCCAGTTTAGTAATCTCTGCCTTGTAGTCTTCCCCATGGTAAACTGGGGACAAATTAACCTAACATGCAAATAGTGTGTAGTTTTTTTAATTACATATATCCTTTATTGAACCAGGTGAAACCCTCACTTAGATTAAAATCTCTTACCAAACAGTGACCTGACCATGAAAGCTGCATAGACATTCATATACAACAAATAAATCAAATACAATATGTAGTTATTTAGGCAGGAAGGTCTTAGGTTTGAGTCCAGCACCTGCCAGCAGAGTTTGCATGTACTCCAGCTTCATCCCACCATCCAAACATGTGCACCTTAATGGGGTGGCAACATTTCCAGGATGTATCCCACTTTCACCTGTTTGCAGCCAAAATAGGCTCCAGCATCCCTGAACCCTCACACGGACTAATATATTCAGAAAAAAATGGATGGATGGATGGATGGATGGATGGATTTAGGTACAGTATATACCATAAAAGACCAATACAAAGCACAATTCCAACAATGATTTCAGTGCAAATTTAGACGCAACCACACTGACCAAGAGTATTATCTTCCTTTTCCTTTGTGTGGAACTGGCAGTGTATTGAAAAACTATACGTTATATTAAACCATGTTTATTTGATTGTTGCACTACTTCATGCATGTATGCATATTGCAGGTGAATCAGGACTTGAATCAATGAGTCTTAAAGCATTTCTTTCCTGAAAATATACTTCGCACCTCCTGCTATAAACTTTTCAAAGTTTAATGTTGCTTTTGTTCACTTCGATGTTGTGTGACTCTGCTCCTGCTGGGAAACAAAACATAGTGTAATAATATTTGAGACAGTAGAATAACACTGATATTTATAGGTTGTGGAATCAGTAATGCTCCGTGTTTATTATTTGTTCCAGGCAGTGGGTGGATGATCGGTAACCTGCGCTGGTTGATGTGTGTGGTATATGAAAGAGTACCGCCCAGGGTCACATGACGTCAGTATTGAGGTTGCACTGTGCCTGTGAAAACAAACACACCAGGGTGCTAGAGATAAGAGGGGTCAAACACCTTCCACCCTCCTGGCATACACACACATGATCACACACAGAGTCCAAACACATCCCCCAGGGAGTCTAGATAGATAGTCACGCACCTGGCTCTGTCAGCGCTCTGAATGCTATCAGTCAACCGCACGTCAGACAACATGGAAAATAAAACAAACACATACTCGTTGTGGCACATACACAAGTAAGAGGTGTCTGAGCTTATGGAGGCATGTACAGTGGCTCAGTGAACACAGGCATGTGCCATTAACATACATCAAGCGTGACCTGGGAGGACATAGCATGTATTCACTTTCATCCTCTGGTTTAGTATTCACATAGATTCCAGCTCCTCAGTCAACCTTTGGCCACCACCCACACAAAACACACAGTGAAAAACATCAGAACATCACGTGGAATCTCCTTCTCTTATACTCGACTATGCATCACAGACATTCATGTTCTTCTCTGAGTTACTCATATCAGATTTTCAGCAATTTGAGGCTTCTATCCATATTAACCCATAGACCCAGAGGTACTTCTGTGTCAGATCCCAAATGAATTTTTCTCTCTATTTAACCTTTCTTATGTGATTTATCCCCATTCATTCTAATATTATCCTCTTTATTTGGCGTTCTTTCACTGTAAATCAGGTATTTCCCTATATTTAATTCACTGACCGTGTGGAGGTTCATTAAAGCTCAGAGTAAATTCAAAGGTTACTTTATCAAAACAGTGAAAACTGAAGAAAAAGTGACTTTTTTAGTAAATCTATCATTAACTGAACATAAACCCAGTGTGTCCATCCACTATCATTGATCCAACTCCATGGGTTTTACTGGTGAATCAATGTTGTAGAAGATTATAGTGTTTCCACAGTAACTACAGAGCCTCTAAACGTCCAAATGGGTCATATCTGATGACCATGAAAAGATGAATAACTGTATTTTACACCAATTATTTACATGTATTGATAGGATTAGTGGATCAGCAGGTATTAAACAGTTTAGATCGGTAGGTGGTTGTTTGGGTTTTTATGGTTTAATAGCAGGTATCAAACAAATATCACCTCCACAGTTGGGATTATAAAGTAAAGTAACAGAAAAGTATAGATATTATTTAGTGGTTGTGTTTTGGTTTTTTTTGTTTAATCAAAGCATGCATCTGAGTAGTATGCGTTTCATTAATTCTTCCATTTGTTTTCTGAGCTGCTTAATCCTCATGAGGGTCTCAGGTTGGCTGGAGCCTATCCCAGGTACCAATGTTTGAAGACAGGGTCCACCATGGATGCGTTCCCGGTTCCATTCACAATTACATCCACACCTGCATTTGATTTAGATTGACCAGTTAACCTATGAAGTGCGTGTCTCCAGATGGTGAGAGAAAGCTGGAATACCTACAGAGAACCCACACAGTAAAGGGGAGAACCCCCACTGGCTGGAGTTGGAATTGAACCCAGGTCCTTCTTACTATAAAGCAGGGGTGTCCAATCCTGGTCCTCGAGGGCCGATACCCTGCATGTTTTAGATGTACCCCTTTTCCAACACACCTGACTCAAATGATAAGCCTATCATCAAGCTCTGCAAAAGCCTGATAATGACCGTCAGGTGTGCTGGAAAAGGGGAATATCTAAAACATGCAGGATACCGGCCCTCGAGGACCAGCATTGGACACCCCTACCATAAAGTGACAGTGCTAACCACCACACCACCATACTCCTATAGTGTGTTCTTTACCTTGTCTTACATTGACTATGTGATGCAAAGTATGTACTATGTTGTACTATTAAATTAATTAATACAACATGAATCCAAGCACCTTTAAAAGATGTTTATTGTAATATTATTGGCAGGAGCATTTACTTTATGTATAGGAGTTAGAAATGTACTTGTCAAACTATTTTATTGATATTTTATGCGCATGAAAGAAATTGAAAGCAGGCACTGTGTGGTCCAATATGTAGCATATGAATGAGAAAGGATTTTGTTTGTTCTTTCCTGCAGAGGCCAAAACCACTATAAAGCAGTGATGAAACAAGAAATGAAGCACAAGTAAAAGATTAAATCTACACAGATTAGGTTTGGCACTGTTGACTGCATTTCAAATTAAAAATCCCCCTGTCATTAGTTCTTAAGTAAACGCACTGACGACTCATGATGAACTATGTGGTCTGCTGCTCTCAGTCCTGTTCTCCAAAAATGTTCTTCTGTACAATGTGAAGCTTGTGAGCTTTTGGGAGGGAGTGGGCAACACTGAGGGAAGCAGGAATGTCAAAAATGCTCTGTTCCAGGACTTCAGATATAAACACAACATTAAGTGCAAGTTCAATTAATTAAGAGCAATTAAGGATCCTTGAATTCCTCTCTCAGCACTGCTGGTTGAAACGTTGGGCGGTGGGTTAGCGGTCAAACAATACAGCTCCACTACAATGAATCAAAGGAGGTATTTGAATCGACTTTAGCAGCAGGATTTCCCCAGTCTGACTTTTCCTGTTCCTTCAGTACTCTCCCTCAGTTTCACTTACACTAGCTCATGAATTCACACAGTCAGTTCTTTACACGATATTCACTCCATTACCTTTCGCTGTGAACTATTACCAAAATTTCATAATTATACCTTTATGTCAACCTGTCATTCTTGCATTTACTTCCCTTTTTGCATATTGAACCTGACAGCTCCCTCATGCATTTACACCACAACTCACCCACACTCGCACACATTTATTCACAAATTTTTCTCGATGTATTTTCCCTTTTTTGATCCAGCAGATAAAAAAAGTCCCCTGGCTTATATTTCGAATACACCACCCTTGGAGTCAGTATGTCGATCTCGGATTTTAAGCACAATGTCTTGGGAGTCTTTGAGAGAGTTTGATTTCAATCCCAAAACAAACAAAAAAAAAAGTAGCATCATTCCTGTACAATGACAATATAAAGATAAGAAAAGAAGCAGGACGAGTGGTAACGCTAATGCTTTTCCTACCCGCTTGTAACTCCTCAGTACACCTGTCAACCATGTGAAAAATTATGACGGCAACTTCACAGCAGAATACTCTTTTAGTTTCCAACATTTCAAGGTACTAGTCAACACTGTTCCAAGCTCCATTGTCAAAACTATCCACATTTTTCCTCAAAAAAAACAAATCCTTTACACTTGACAAATTGTGAAGGCCAAAGATTTTTATTTCTTGTGGCTGAGCTGGTGTAAATCAATTCCATTTACGACCGTCACATTCATTTCCCTTGCGATTTGCTTCGGTCTTCCCCAGATCCACCCATACCTCAATGTTTCCCCTCTTGTGAAAGAGTAGTGTCCTTTACGAATCTTAGATTTCACAGCTGGAATTGATAAAGTCTTCAAGCGCTGAATGAGACTCTTTCCTCCAAATCAACAAGCAGGACAGAGGATGTGGAGTCCGACCAAAATTTTGGTAAGACTGTGCTGGTGTGCATCAGGAGGAAGGGGATAACTAAAAGAGGGGAGAAACTTACACAGACTTACTGCATTCAAATGTAAAACAGAAACAAAGACATTTCTGTGGTATGTCCAAACACAGTGAAGCAGAGACTCCATTCTGCTACATATCTGACATGTCCTGACTCAATGGAAAAGATTTTGTGCCCACTTAAGTTTAATGTGGCGTCTAATTAGCTTTTGTAAAATATGATAATTTATTACAATGACTGAGTTATCTATGAGCAAATGGAAAGGAATAAAGAAATGAAATTCAACAACTAAATAAAACTAAATAAAAATTTGACATGGACCTCTTTTACTTCAGTGTTACCAAAAGCCAAGTTCAATACCAACATAATGGAAAAAGTTATTTAAAACATCCATTGCTAATGTTTTTTGCTAAGATAGGCTGAAAGCAGTTGTCACACACTGAGTGTGATAATACAGATGGCAGGAGTTAGGGTACAATCAAGTCTCAAATCACAACAACAATAATGTAGTGGGACACTGTCTGGTACATTATGTAGTATTATTATGTATTAGTATGGATCTGTCAATGAAAATCTAAATTCAATTATATATCTGAATTGTAAACCAAAAAAAATAGACCCAGTTATGAAACTTAATATTTAATTGTACAGCATCGTCACAGTTGTTGGACCTGAGGTCCAGGTAAGCGACTGAACAAAAACAACTCTGTGCTAATGATGACAGAGTTCACATCCCAACTGGGCCACAGAGTAATTTGCACACTGAGCAACATAAACATCCCTTCTTGGAAACACTTTTCAATTTTCAGTAAATGGCAGAATTATGGAAACGTGACATAAATGTGTATGCAAACTACACTCAGACGAGTAATTCTTTCCAGCAGACTCAAATCTGCAGAGACAGTAGAGCCTCAAACAACGTTGGACTGATTTATACACTCATAGATACAAGAAACATGGGATAATGAAAGCAGAGCTCCCCTTGGTCATCCATTTATATACTGTTCTTGAAATGTGTAGGTACAGGTTTGTCAAAAGACACGTCATAAATGAGCATAGCTGTATCAGAATTTATTGTTGTAGTTTATTGGTTTGCCATCAGTGGTCACTTTCAACAGTACTAGAAGGGTGTCTGCACTGTGTCTTTTAAGTACTGTGTGGTACACAGGGTTTAACTTGTGGTGATGCCACACTTTACAGTAGGCTACACAAAGTACAAGGCAACCATGGGACAGTCTTACAAAACCAAAGACAGTTCTTGTTCTTCTTGTACCCAGAGGGTCCTCTGCAGACATACATCATGACTGGGTCTCAACAAATTCTTTCTGTATACATACAACTGAAAACCAAACAAATGTGAAAATTGGTACTGACAACTTTTATTTTCAGTCCATCAGAAAATCAGCCCAGTATGAGAAGAGGATAAAACTCAAGGCCATTGAGCTTCTCCAGAGACTAACTCTGGGAAAGCACAGCGGTCACCAACAGGAAGAGCATGTCAACAGTGCTCTCACTACCAGTGTGACTCCACCAGGGGGACATTTTAACAAGTCACATTCTACAGATCAGCATATCTGTTTTTATCTGCACTTTCACACATTTCATTGAAGCTTTTCATTCTACCTTCATTTAAACTCGAATGCAGATCAAATCTCTTTGTACATCACAATGATTTCTGATACTTAATTTCACCCTGAACAGCACTGTACTCAGTGTCAAAGCTTAGGCCCCCACTAATACATTATCACTACAGTCAACATCTTAATGTCAACAAAACCAACATTATAAGCTCTTGTTAAAACAACAGACAAGTGGTATCTTTATCCCTCAAGTAACTAGCTTAAGCCTCATTACTTTCAAATGCGTGCTAAGGCATACACAGCATTTAACCTCCATCCCCTGGGCTGTAAATAGAGAAAGCTGCTTGTTTGCTCATCTGATAAACACATACTGGTGTCATCTGTGGCTGGCCTGGGGTTGCTTTGACTGGCCCTCATTAGCACTGAAGCTCATAACGGCTGCCTTTACACTGTCTGAGAGCTCGATGTGATTTAAGTAGAGGGTTAAAAGCTGCCCGACTGCCTTCAGCCTCCTGAAGTTGGCACTGTGTCAACAAGCCCAGATGTGAACGTGATCCATGTCCATGCACCTACAGACTCTCATATACACAGTTTACAGAGAACTAACATAAAAAGACATTCTACAATGTTGCACAATAACACACATCAAAAAAGCAGACAGCATCTAATTACATTTAATGTCTACTCAACAGCACTAGCTTGTTAAAGATGCCTTTAAACACAGCCCACAGCACTGTACTGTACATACTCACCGTCTTGTAAACTACACGCAGTTGTTATATAAGTTACTAGGAAAAAGCAGCTGCTGGGCGTCTCTGTTCTGTTTTGATTTATGATGCGCTGGGGAGATGGATAGCAGAGTGAGGACAGTCATCTAATTGGTACACTCTGACATACTGAGCAACATTTCAGGGTTTTTTTTTTTAAGATTCAGGTCCACCTCGATGACTGACTGTGACTGAGCAGGATGTGTGTCTACCTATGAGTGTATGTGCGTGACAAGACAGTGTTGACAGTGGGAGTTCCTCTCCTCTGACACAAATGTGTCGGCTGTGCATCCTGTTGACAGGCAGCATGTTGGAGCAGATGTAGCTTACTCTATACAAGCAGTATCAACTGTACATGGAAAGCAACTACATCAAAACAACCAGTGACCACAGTGATACCTACAAAAATTTAAGTGGTTCCAATACATTTGCATGGTTTGTATTGTAAGGTTAAGTGGAATCACTGTTGCTCACAGTCTGCATTGACAAAGTCTCTAAAACTCTGATGTTCCTCCTTAATGCTTATCTTCGTTCCCCTGACGCTTCCATCCATCAGTGGGATCTCCCAAAGCCTTGGACACAATGCAGAGTGTTGACTGTGCATTTACTATGTGTGTTTGTCCTTACTGTTTGACTGTGTTTTTACGTTGCAACGACAGCCAATGAAAACTTAATGGTAGACATCACAGACTGCAGGATATTCTAGCAGCTGAATTGTAAAATACATGCACAGTTTGATGTCCAAGGTTCATCAGCGCTCCCTATGTTACTTCCTGAATGAGGCCATGAACTTTTTTCTTGTCAACTCGAAGTAAATCAAAACAAGGAAGTCCTGCTGACAATTAGAAATGGCAATGTACAAATAAAGCCAATTTCACACTGCATTAGTATTACCAGTGACACAAATGCACCACATGAAACACAGACGTAGGAGGTAATTTCCAAATCACCAGAGGTCAGTGGGTTCAAAATTAAAAGTTTGCAGTCTGAACAAAGAAGCTGAAACTCCACAATTCTAATTCAAAGACTTAATACACCTGTGATGTCACATTACATTACAAGGAAAAGTATGGGAAGCATAGTTAAGTAATCATCAGCCCCTTTTACACAGAACCTCTGTTCCAGGAATATTTCACCTTTATTCCAGGATGATGTCTGTGTAAATGAAATGGTGGATCATTTGGTCCTACCTCTGTCATGGCTCTGTAACGCCCCTGGAGGTAGTAACAGAGCTGTGATAACCGTGGAATCATGATTCCGGAACGCTATGTAAAAAGAACACCTCTTGTTCCACAACCAAGATGCGATGTTTTGTTGACATATTGTGTGTGCAACCCTCACACTGGGGGGATTTAAAAATGAGTGTGAGCCATGTACAGTGAACAAACATATCAACGTGACCAGAAAGATGTCAAACTGGGAAGATGTCGCGATCTGCCAGCTGTTGTCACTTTGGGCGGAGGACTCTATCCATGCTAACATTTGTGAAACGATGAAAGACAGACCGACCCTGGAGAGTTGTTTTGAGAGCCAACATCGCTATGCTTCGGGTATTTCCGATGCACAAGTCCTACGTCACACTATACGCTGTGCTGCATCACCACTCCTTTGTTTCTGGAACACAGGTCCACTGTGTAAAAGTCCAGCCTGTCTCATCTCTGTTACTCCTTTGTCTTGGCGGTGGAAATCGGTCAATGGTGGAAAAAAGGTGGGATCACCATCTCCCCTTTTTTCCGGGATCTCTGTGTAAAAGTGGCTATTATTGACAGTCTGAAGTGTGCTGACCATCAGTGTAAGCAAAGATTTTGAATAAGAAGCCTGATATGTAGTGAATAGCATCAGACAATTCTTGAAATTAGTCCGTTCATACTGTTATACATGGTGTATGCAGCAATCCAAGACTGGACTGGACTAGTTATTTCTCTTATTGCATAAAGAATGACAAGGTGAAGATTTGAGTACATCTGGAAAAGTGTTGGACTGAATGGATAAACCAGGGTTCTGAACAGGTCTGACCTGTCAGGTGGTAGAGATAATGTCTTGCGTTGTAAAGCGTAACCCAAGAGAACAACAAATCCTGAGACGAAGGCTTGTAATCAGTCATAAGTGATCACGTTTGGACATCATAAAATAGCTCACTGAATTCTGTGGTAGGGTAAAAGTGGAGTGATAGTAGTGGAGAAGTCATTTAGTCAAAGTGATATAACAGTGGAAAGGTGGTGATTTAGCAGTGGAGTAACAGCTGGCGCTAAAATGTCCCAACACTCACGTCTGAACACCACTGTGGATAACCACTGGCAAGAGATGCTATCGACACTTTTCCTTAACACAGATCTTGGAGCTACTTACATGTAAAACTAATTTGCAGTACAGTTACTTGTACCACAATGTGATTAAAGGGCTAAATTGACTTTGAAATCATACCCCAGAGTAACACAGACTTTATTTTTGTCTTGTAGCAGTGGAAGTAAATCAAATTGAGGAGGAAAAGGGCGAGTTGCATAGCTGCCAAAAACTTCTAATTCCTTCCTACTTCCCTTTATTGGCTTCTTGCCTCCAGACAAACAGTTGAAACAGAAATCACGGCGTGCAGATCTGTCGGTTTGGCTCTGTGAGAGTTCAGACCTTGATTGCACTGGGAGTTAAAAAGTTCTATTCAAAAAGAACATATCTGTGGGTGCAGTCACCTGGCTCACATCCAATTCCAGGTTGTGATTGGCAAGAAAATACCAATACAACTTAGGCAAGGCAAACACACATCAGTCAGTTTCCAGTCAACCAAAGATAAACACAGACACTGACAGACACACTCATCTTTATCAGAATTCAACGGTAGAGAAACATTAACAGTTGTGATCTACTCATAAGGGTTTACAGTAAAATTAACAGTGACTCAGTAATTGTGGCTAAGGGGCTTCTTGAGTCAGTTCATTTTTCAGATTTTTACTTTCAAGGAGATGCAAAGTGGATGAAAACAAGGAGGATATGCTCAAACAAACCTTCCCAGAGGTGACTGCTTTTTATGTTGTTTTTTTAAAGGATGGAAGTCAAAACACATGCACAGACAACCTCTCATACGGTCCCTGTAAGTGGTCGCTATGCTGCTGAGTGCAGTGAGGGTGAGGTTTTGTCCTCCCTGTGGCTGCATTCAGACTTCATTAAAGAGCTGAACATGTGGCTAAGTGCTGAGAGCCTCTAGCATGAAGACCGTTTCTCTTGCTTAAATCACTCTGATGAAAACCAAACAGGGGCTAAGAGAGGCCAGCAGCCAGCCACACTCCCCCCTACCCCGGCCACCTACCCCTCACCACCACATGCGCATTGTCCAATTAAGGTCTTCTAGTCCCTACTCTGTGCCCAGACAGTCTGCCACAGGCTGCCAAGTTCCAAATAGTCTTGTCAGGGGGGTTAATCTTGCTTTCTGGGCCTGACAGGCCATGGCGTGTGACGCTGTCCGTTCTGACACTTTATCATCAGTGGGTGGGCACTGGCGCGTGGGCGCAAGTCTATAAAAGGCCTGGAGAAGTCAGATCAGTGCCCCCCACTCTTTCTACAACTGTGTTTGGATCTACTGCCAGTCTGAGTGGAGTGTTTGTGTGTGTCGGTTTGTAGGAGTGTGCCATGAAGCCAAGTTGCTAGACTTTACACTTGCAGGATTGTGAGCAGTGTTGTAACATATAGCAGCCCTTTGCCAATGAACCATAACAGTGAGCCGTGACTTCATTTTAAATGAAATGTTGCTCTGCTTTGGAAATAGCAAGGCTACAGCTAACAGGATGATTGGTTTACTGCTGCATCATGCTGCCCTGGAAGTAAATCACTGAAGTGTTCCTTCAGTGTTTGATTATCAGCTACATTGTGGTATGTAATTATTAAGTACGCCAGCATGAGAGTGAGTGCCAACAAAGAAAAGAGTTTCATTCCTCAACATGTTGAATACACAAGAAAATTAAATGAAAAATATATTATGTAACTAGTTGCTGTAACATTTTTTTTTTTCTTTTAGTATGCAGTTTACATTATGATGTTTTACAGAAATCTTAATGTTTAGATCTAACAGCTGTGGCTATAAAGATATATTTTATGTCATTACACGGTTTTATGCTTTATTGCAGTGCCAATAAACTTCCAGCTGACAGTGGTGATAATACAATGCAAACATTCTGCCATAAGCATTGGCTTTCTAAGTGACTGACATGGCTGTAGGGATAACCTGAGGACATGAATTCCTCTTCTTTTAAAATGCTAAAGGAAAGATGGGGAGAGAGGGGATGACATGCAGCAAAGGACCTGGGCTGGGAATCGAACATAGGGCACTGCAATGGGGACTTAGACCATGTCTCACCCAGTCAGTATATACTGACCAGTGTCTGAAACACCAGTCTGGTTTATTACCCTGCCCCTGAAAAGGAGGCAAGGGGTATTGTCTTGGTTCAGTTTGTTTGTTTGTTTGTTTGTTAATACTTTAGGAACAAAATTACTGGTTCAGTTCATACCAAATTGGGTTTATAGATTGCCAGTGACCCAGAAAAAATCTTATTATATTTTGGGAAAAGTAGTTCAAAGTTAAAATTTTTAATGATTATTTAAAAAAAATCTTCCCATTTACTTATAATGGGTGAAATACGGGCAAGGGGCTGGGTTTGTTGTGCCTGGCTCCACTTTTTTCTTTTAATTCTGGAAGAATTGGATAGACAGAGATAAGCTATTTCTGGCAACTTAATTTTGGAAGTCTCACATTTGCCGCGTTTCCACTACGTGGAACCAGCTCGACTTGGCTCGGCTCGGTATTCCTGGAGACCATTTCCATTACAAGATACTACCGACTTTACAGTACCTGGTCGTAATAGCGATGCAGCGCATTACTTCCGTGTCGTCTGTTCAGAGAGTTGCTGATAAACTCGCTCGTTGCGTGTTGTCTCATCTGAATTTTTACACTGGCCACCAAAGACTGAATCTCCTCGACCGACCATGGTGTAGTTTTGGGTTGTTATCATGTGAATTAATGTACCGCTATATTTACTGTCCACTTCTGCATCTTTTTTTTGTAAAACGGCGGGTCACAGAGACAACTCTCTGACTACTCAGTGGTCTGCAGTGTTTACACGTCACATTTTACTATCTGGTCCCCAGTCCTGGAACCTCAGCGGAGGTGATACCAAAAAAGTAGTACCGGGTACCAGATTCTAGGTCCTTTTTCGTAATGGAAACGCAAAAAGGCTGAGCCGAGTCGAGTCGAGTTGAGCCAATACCACGCAGTGGAAACGGAGCATTTTAGACCTGTTTGTTTAGGACTGAGGGAAGCACATTCTCAGGTTTGGTTTGACCACTATACTTTCTTAAGACTTGTCTCCTCCAACAAAATAAAAGAACCCTGCTGCAATCCTGACAAAAACATTTAATATTGCTTTCCGTCACTTTATTCCATTTGTGTAGATCTTTGAGATACTGTCAACTATCGCATTGATCTCTCTGGATTTTTGGTTTTCTGAGCTCCCTAGAACCCTTTAAGAAACCAGAAACAAGTCTGAGGCACCAAGACCAGTGTGGAGCAGAAACACAGGATAAAAGCCACCCACTGGCTCACTCCTCTAAAGTCTCAGCTACTGCTGTCGTTTCATATTTATCAGGGGAAACAGTGGTGCACTGCAGAAAAGAGTCTTCCAAAAGTGACAGTGGTTACTGGTAAGTCACAGTCGGGTGCTAAAGTTTCCCACAGTCGCTGTAATTAGATTCACAATGGAGATGACAAGTATTCACATGTGTGTGGACACTACCCTCATATTTGTACTATAATATCTTCCATCAGCCACATTCATACTCTAACCTCAACTATAGGCCTGTGTTCCACATGGCCTGAGGAAGTCATTACTTGACGGTAAGCTCTCTCTAACGAAATCCCGGTGGTGATTTTATCTTACATTTGCAGTCAGACGATGGAACAGGTTCTTCTGTCAAGGTTTTCTCTAAATCTACAGTTACAAATGGGTGACAGTGCTGGCAGCAGTGCAGTGTATGGTGAGGTGACTTTGTAGAGATGACAAGAGGCAGTGGAATTAACTGGTGTGTGAGCCCAGTGGCTGGACTCCTCTGGTGCTGAGCTCGGTTTTTCCACCCAAACAAATAACGTCACAGCACCTGTCAGAGCAAATAGCACAGAGCTGAGGACAAGAGCAGAGTCTAATAAAGCACATACACATTATATGCCTACTCTGCACCCTGAAAAGAGGAGAAGTAGCAAGTCCATGGAGCTGAATCAAAACCGACCATGGACCACGGCAAACCATGAACTTCACTGGTGCTACATGAGAAACACTATAATAACAAAGGGCCAAAAAACAGAAGACTAAAAAATCAAGCTGGTGGCTGTAAAGCAGGTCATCCAATGATCGAAGGGTCGGCAGTTCAAATCCTGCCTCCAACTGTCCACATGTCGAAGACACTGAACCCTAAACTGCTCCCAGCATGGCAGCAGCCACCCACTGGTGTGTGAATGGGTGAATGTAAGGCTTTGTAAAGCGCTTTGGGCACCATTAAGGTGTAGAAATTGTGCTATATAAGTGCAGCCCATTTACCAAGTAGTAATACTTGTTTTTGCAAAGTAGGGAAAGCTCAGTAAAAGACTGGCAGGTGCTGTGTATATTCTAAAGATTATTATTGGAGGAAACCACAGCAACTAAAGAATATGAAAACCAAGAGAAAAAGAAATGAGGCCCCTGTACTGGAAACCAACAGGACACAACAGTGAAGTAACTTTAGCTCCACAGATGAAAACAAAAAGATGCTCGACAAGATGCTGTGCTTTTCATAATCAGAGGCATATACCAAAGCAGAGGCTAAACCTTACCACATTTATCATCATCTCTCATCACATGAAAATTAGATCCTTGAAATGCAATAATTGTAAAGGCAGCTATTGAGCCAGACATGCTATATGAGTAGAATTGAAGCTGAAGGTTGTTGATGAGTAGATTATTGAGCCTCCTGGATGGGAATAAAATGCTTCACATGGTAGTTTATGAAACTGAACATCTCAGCTGAGTCATGGTTAGGCCTGAGCGAGTGTTCAATGACTTGTAAAGAATCTGCGTTTGCGAGAAGCTGCAAAGATTTCTGAGTGTGGCATCATATATGGTTTGGTTAAAGGTCATCGAGGCATTTATGTCTAAATTTGCAATTGTAAGGGCTTTTTTTTTGTCTTGTGCAGGGTTACTTACGAGTTCATAACCTTTAATGGCTATGTAATGACTCTGTGCACTGCCACAGAGAGGAAAACTGGAGCTGAGTCCAAACGGTGGTGGAGAGAGAGAGTCATATCCTCACATAATTCATAAAGAAACATTTGTTGTGTTACCCACTTTAAGAACCAGGGTAAACATTAATCACCAGACGTTTGTCAAATGTAATAGAATCAGTCAACAGTACTTAAAACAGAGTTTGACCTCAGGGATAGAAGAGGACGGTAATTTCAGTCTGAATAAAACAGGAAACTGACTACATAGTTTCTTCTTTCATTCTAAAATAGGTTCAGTGAGTCTCCCATCCAAAGGTATATGTATAGATTTTTTTAAAAGGTGCTGAGTAACACATCGTGTTCAGCAATAGAGACTATCAAAGACCCTGCTTCCTGCCTGCCCAGCTGGAGAGTGCTCCCACAATTACTGGACTGTGAAATTACCACAGACATGACAACAGAAAAAAACTAAAAAGCGTATTTCACTGCCTCTATATTGCGGGCCAGGAATGATAATTTCACAAACAAACCACTTCAGATTCTGCAGTGGAGAGATTGGGGCATTAGCCTTTCTGTGGTTTCTATGCAGAGACTGAAAACAAATAAATAAACTCCCCTGCCCGCAAAGAAAATGACTTAGAGAGGCAATTAGAAAACACAGTACAAGCTTAATGGTGATACCAGAGGTAGAAAACTGGTGTGGGAAGGTGTGAGGAGATCTGCCGCACAGTCAGGAACTGTCAGTCAGAAAGAAAAAAAAAAAAAGATGGAAGGCAATAAATAAATACATAGGTTAGATAATACAGTTTGTCATTGAGCAGAGCTTTGTGGGATAAACTGTGGACAACTGGAGGGTTAAAATTGACACACCAGCTGTAATTAAATGCACATAAGGATTTTTATTCCCCCTTCTGGCCTTTTTTTTTTTTTTTTTTTTTTTAAACACTGTTGTTTTTTCTTCGTGCTCCAAGACATATTCGTTGCACGCCCACTTGAGCGTGAGGTCAGGCAGTGGAAGAGGCCAGGTTTGGCTGAGCATTCGTTGTGGAGATGGTGGGAAATCATCTCTCTCCTCATGGCTAATACCCATTGGAGCCACTGTGCACAGCCACTGTGAAATAGGCCTAATAGCCCAGATGAAGGCGGAGAAAAGGGGGGAGGTATGTGGATAAGAAGAATGGATGCTATTGGCCTGAAGGAGCAGGCGATAGGCTGCTGAATATTTGCAAAAGTGGGTCTGGAGAACACCTACTCATTATGGTAATAGCCAGCTCTGAAAGGCTGACGTATGGACAAATGGTTGCGGTGAAACAGCACTGAGACGAGCGAAGGTCACTGAGTACATCATCAGGATCAAGGAATCTTCTGCGTGTCCTGGTATGACCTCTTTGTTCCGTAGCAGTCATTTTGGTTTCCTTCTGATTCCTCCTGTTTCATTTGTGCCATAGAACAATTTCGAAAATCACCTAGTTTACAAGGATTACATTTCCACTAATTTTGTTTACCTAAGCGGGTTGAGTCTGCCAGCATGTCTACGGTCATAAACAGGGGATAAATCAGCTTTCTTTCTTCGTCATTTCCATCCATCTCATCCTAGCAGTAACACCAGAGGGGGCGATCTTTACTGTAATGATGGATCCAACATCGGAACAGCTGAACCTCAGTCACAGCTGAGAAGTGTCAGAAGCGTCCAAATCTGCATAATCTTGCCCAAAAGTCAAAAGGGGAGTTTCTCAAAGAATACTATAGATTACTTTTATGGATTAAAAAAACAAGACAAAGCAACCAAAACCTCTAAACTGCTTTCTGGTTACCACATAATCCAGGAGTGTCAAACATATGGCCCGCAGCCAAAACCGGCCTATCGAGGGGTCCCATTCAGCCCTCAGGATGAATTCATGAAGTGTAAAAATTTCACAGAACAACAGTTATTAAATAACACATTTTTCAGTTCTAGATCCCTGTCACTAAATGTTTTGTGTATTTGTTGATCCACTGTAAATCTGTAAATTGTAATGCACATGTGTAAATAATAAGCTGAGGCATAATATTGTTAAAATTTACTTATTTTTCTCAAGAAATTTCAGGTTCTTCATGGTTGTTCAAGTTATTCATATTATGTGTGAAAGGATAGCTCTTAAATGTAAAAATTTTCACAATGCAATTTTAGTATGTTTGCATTAAAAACAAAAAGAATACTCTGTAATTTGTCATTATTTATAGATCACTATGCTATTAATTTACTGTTCAAGCCTACCTGAAATCGCATTGAGCTGTATGTGGCCCCTGAAATAAAATGAGTTTGACATTCATGACATAATCCATCACAGGAACTGAATCAGAATCAGAAGCAGCTTTATTGGCCAAGTACGTGAACATATACAAGGAATTTGGCTTTGGTTTTTGTTTGCTCACATGTTTCAACATGAACCCAAAACAACATGAACCAAATGACACTTGAACATATAGGCCTAATACAGACAAATATTCATCTAGAGGCAAGGAAAACAATGGGATGAGATTTACAGTGGATTCATATTGTCATATGTACAGAGTGCAAAGTGGAGTTTTATACATTGAGTGGATGTGTACAGGGATCTGGTCTATTAGAATATACAGGGTGGGGAAGCAAAATTTACAATGAACATTTAGTTGTTTTTTCTCAGCAGGCACTACGTCAATTGTTTTGAAACCAAACATATATTGATGTCATAATCATACCTAACACTATTATCCATACCTTTTCAGAAACTTTTGCCCATATGAGTAATCAGGAAAGCAAACGTCAAAGAGTGTGTGATTTGCTGAATGCACTCGTCACACCAGAGGAGATTTCAAAAATAGTCGGAGTGTCCTTAAAGACTGTTTATAATGTAAAGAAGAGAATGACTATGAGCAAAACTATTACGAGAAAGTCTGGAAGTGGAGGAAGCAACAAAAAACGTACCAAAGCTTTTATTAAAGCTCTCAAATCCATAATCCTAAAGGATCCAACCAAATCCATGAGAAAAATGGCAATTGAACTTGAGGTAGACAACAAGACCGTTAGAAATGCAGTAAAATATGATTTGAAGTTAAAATCTTACACAAGAACACCAAAACACTTGTTGACAACAGCAACAAATCCAACTTCAGCAATTTTTGAGAATCATGTTTATGGCCGCCTTCTAGCCCAGATCTAAACCCTCTGGATTATGCTATTTGGGGCGTTTTAGAACATGCTACCAATAGAACATCACACAGCAATGTCGACTTTGTTAAAGATACTATTAAAGAAGAATGGGAGAAGTTGTCACCCAAATATTTGAGGAACACTTGCGCAAGTTTCAGGAAGCGTGTGAAGGCAGTTATTGAGAAAGAAGGAGGACACATAGAATAAAAACATTTTCTATTATGTCAATTTTCTTGTGGCAAATAAATTCTCATGACTTTCAATAAACTAATTGGTCATACACTGTCTGTCAATCCCTGCCTCAAAATATTGTAAATTTTGCTTCCCCACCCTGTATGTTTATGTATATATTACTTACAGTGTGTTTCATATTGTAATATGTTCAGAAAGTGCAAATTGCAAATTGGAGTTTTTATAAAGTGAGGGGATATGTACAGGGATCCAGTCTATTTAAAATATATGTTGGTGTATATATTATTGTAGTGCAAATCATAATCCATCATAGGAACTGCCACCATAAAGCACTGGGCGATGAATAGTGTCAGCACACAAATATAATTAAATATCCTTTCAGAAATATCTATTAAACATACATCCTCTGAATGCCACAACTGAGGGCTAAAGCACAGATTCTCACACCCAGGCTGAAAGCCTACACCGGCTCGGACTCTCCCAGAAGCTACTAGTCAGGCACAAGCTCAGCACACTTGAAATAACTGTCAGCGGTATAGCAGCCCATGGGCCTGAAGTGGAGGCTGATCTGAAAAACACAACTCTCCTGGGTCCATGTTAGCAGCTCTCAGTGGCCTGCTAAGGTGTCGCAAAAATATGAGTGCTGCTGCTCAGAGGCTGGAGGCCAGGGGCCGTCCAGTGGGACTGCAGGGAAGTCCACACATCAAAGTACTGCTGCTACAGGCTGTTTCTACAACTGACTGTCTGCATACAGTGTCCTGCTGCTATCTGAACTGTGTGTGGGTTTTTGTTCTATGTTTTTTTTTTACTACTTTTCTTCCTTTTTACTTCACTCCCATCTTTTCTACTGAAAGAAGAAAAAGTAGAGTCAAAGAGTCAATAGGAGTAAAAAGCGGAGAAGGTGACGGTGGATATCAAGTAAAAAATAGTCAAAATAAAAGTTTAATAATCCTGGTCAAATCCTTTTTTATGTTCTTGAATGACTAAGACTGTAATTAATGTATGTGATGGAAATTTGCCTTTCCAAATAAAAAGACAATTAAAAAAAAAAAAAAAATCCTGGTCAGAAGCTGAAAAATGCCTCCCTTGAGCTGTGTTTATATAGGAATGTTCTATATTTCAGCAAATTGCCTTTTTAAAAACAGGCTTCACATATATAGTCTGTAGTCTACCATGGTTTGATGTATATGGAGGAATAATTAATGTTATCCACAAAACATTATCTGTTCCTTTAAACGGCTATGACTGATAGAAAGCAGACGCAGCACCAGCAGGACTAATAATCAGAGGGCTGAATTAGCCAAAAAGACTAGAGAGGAGACAAGGGAGCTGAACATGAAATATTTTCATTCACTTGTATTTATTACACACATATGGCTAAAGCATTGTTACGTCTGTTTTCTTCTGCCTGGTATTGATAGTTGAACTGTTAAAGGAAGACAGAAAATACAGATTTTGGACCAGAAGGGTGCTGCAGCACTGGGATGTCTTTTTACGTCCATGTGGTCTCTGCATCTGGAGTCAGAATCATTGAAATGTTTGTGTCAGTACTTTATCATATATTAAGGTTTTACCAAAAACATAATATTTGAATTTGTAAGCAAAAAATGCCCATGTAATGTTCCAAACTTAAAATGTGAAACTAAAAAAAACATGCCTCGTAAACGTTTCCTTACTTGGCCCAGATGGGGGCAGCTGGAGCAGACAGACTCGGCTTTAGCGATGAGGAGGGAGTAAATGGATTAGTTTCGAATGGATGCTTTTGGATCAGTGTGGAATTATTATTATTACGCCAGCTATTCTCCTAGAGAAAAAAAGACATCATATAGTGTATGTCATTTATCCTACAGCATGTCTAACAGCCTACATTTTGGTTCCATGGTTGCACAACTACTTTCTAATCTAGTTGTATGAATACACGTGTGTTCGGGAGGATCTACGGTAATGAGCCAAAAGTAAATTAGAGTGAAATTTTGATGCCTTGGTGCACTGGCCTCCTTTCCTCTTCATTTACATTTCTATCACATGCAAACAAAACTATGTTGGTTTTTTTTTCTCACCCTCCAAGCAATGTAATCATTGACTGTGAGAGGATGAGGCAGACGACTCTTCTATCAGAGGGAGGCTGCGTCTTACCATCTCTGTCCATCAACCTGGCAGCTGATGTGTTCCCTGGTATCTCATTGTGGACAGTTAAAGGACAATGTGGACACATTTTAAATGCATAAATCACTCAGCCATGAAACTCATTACTGCATGCATGAGGAGAGAGAGAGAGCAACAGAGAGAGAGAGAGAGAGAGTGTGAGAGTGTGTGTGTGTGTGTGTGTGTGTGGTAACTGTAAGTGTGTGTTTTGGAGCGGTTTGACTCTGGCCTCTTCCCAAAGATTGGAATATGTTCTTTGACAGGAAAATTATCAGCTTGGTCACCCAAATTAATTGATGGAAATACTTTAGAAATTCAATTCTGCTGCAGTCCCTCTCAAAGGGGCAATAAACGTGTAAAGGGAACTGTGATTGATCAGCTGAAAGTGAAATAAAAGTCCTCTCTGTGCACACACAAGCATACAGAAAGATTAAAAGCAGGCAAGTCATCTACAGAAAAAGGATCATTTGTAGCTTTCTTTGGGAAGATCAAAATGCTACTCATATTCAGTACTCTCGAAGCTCTGCCATATTTTACATCCACAAGGTCATGGTTAAAAATTTGACATCAGCAAAAACACAATCATGAATGCTTCAAAGGGGAAACCATCCACTTCTGCTCCTCAGTGTGTCAGAAGAGGAGACAAAGCTTTCAGTGATTTTTCTGGTTCTTTGGCCTCATTTAGGATGCTCAGATCTGGGTGTTTTATAATGACTGGTTGGCCAACGCGTGTATGAGTCTGACTGTGGAGCTTGGATTAGATGCTGCTCTGTGTTTTGCTGCTTCTCCCTGCCAACGTTGTGTGTGCAGGGTCAAATAATGTCCACTTTGGCTGAATAAGAATTAGACAGCATAAGAAAAGAGCAGCATTTGAGTTGATGAATTGAATGATGCATCTTCTACTAAATGGCATTTTTACATATGAGAATATAGATGACAGCCTTCTTCAGACTTATGATACTTACATATGAGTGAATTAAAGGCCTTATGTTTGTAGTTTGACCATAATTTGTTTAACTGTAATAACATTGCCATCAGGAAACTCACTGTAAATCTTGAAATCTTTTAATTTTTTACCCAAAAATGATTAAATGTGTATGAATAACCACCACCCCCAGTCTAATGGATGATGCAATTCTCATCTCAGTGCAATAATCACACACATGCACCTTGTTTTTAATTTTACCCCCAAGCTTCATTTTATTACCTGTATATATGCTTATTTGTTGCACATGTTTCTTATCTGTAGTATAGTTAGTTTTTTGTGTATTTTAGAAGTAATTAGTAGTATTTTAGTAACATTTAATTTTTAACATTTAATATTTTTCTGTATTTTGTGTGATATTTTTATGCAGTCTGTTTTTCTTAACCGATTTGAAATGTTCCTGTAACAATGACAATAAAGATCTAGTCATATATATATATACACATATATATATATATATATATATATATATATATATACACTAACAGGAAAAAGTTTGGACTCACCTTCTTATTTAAATGACATGAGATGGATCACAGATGGCCAACAAGTGCTCAGCATCATTTGGAATTCCTTCCAGACTTTTGGAAAACATTTCAGGTGACTACCTCATGAAGCTCATCAAGAGAATGCCAAGAATGCACAAAGCAGTAATAAAAGTAAAATGTGGCTATTTTGAAGAATCTAAAATATAAAACATGCTTTGAGTTTTGTCACACCTTTTTAAACTACATAATTCCATATGTGTTCATTCATAGTTTTGATGCCTTCAGTGAGAATCTACAATGAAAATAGTCATAAAAATAAAGAAAAACCAGGTGAGTCCAAACTTTTGCCTGGTAGTGTGTGTATATATATATATATATATATATATATATATATATATATATATATGTATGTATATGTGTGTGTATGTATATATATATATATATATATATATATATATATATATATATATATATATATATGTATAAATGTGTGTGTGTGTGTGTGTGTATATATATATATATATATATATATATATATATATATATATATATATATATATATATAATTTCATTAATAGATTTTCAACTGCATAACATGGATGTATCATATGGGGTGTACATTTTTGCTGTGTTTCTTAACATAAGCCCCCACCCCTGACTTAGATACAAACATAAACATATAAATACATATACCAAAAGACATCAGGGATATGAACAGGCGGCACACAGCATTTACACAAATTCTAGATGTGAAAACACAGCAAAAGCGAAAACAAATAAATAAAGAAAATAACAATGAATAAATAACAATTATAAAAAACTAATTAAAAAAAGAAGAAATAACAAAAGAAATACAATATGTACAATACCTACAGTTATCCAGGTGATGAGTGGTAATAAAGATCTATTCTATTCTATTCTATTCTATTCTATTCTATTCTATTCTATTCTATTCTATATTTGTGCTATATTCTTAGAAAAACCTACACTGGATTCTGAGAAAGTTCCAAAATAACCTGGCACCGACGAACAAAATGACTCAGTTAAAGTAGTTCTTCAAGGACAGCACTCAGAAAAAAAAGAGTTAACAGAGAGGTAGGAGGTTTTTCAAGGTAAGGTCCGAATTAAAAGGAAGCACAGGAGGAGAATATGGAGGAGAGAGATATGATTCAGCAGTCAGAGGCAGATGTGAGGAGCTGCATAAAGTTTTCTGCCGTTCCCTCAGACACACGCTCACACTGAAAAGCCGGTGGGAGATTCTGCACATTCTGCACATGGTTCTCTCACAGGCTCCCAGTGCCGTATTAACAGAAGTGAGGCGATTTTTTTTTTTCTTTTTTTTTTTTCATTCCTAAAAATAAGACATTGCGTAACGTTCTATCACCCTCCCATTCCTTTTCTCTAATATTTTACACACAGTCTGCCTCACACGCATTCCTTTTTCCATCTCTCTGTGAAGCAGATAGGTTGGATATGCCATTTCCTGACTCTTGATGAATTCTGGACGTGCTACTTTTCAGCCAGCCAAGATAGGCAGGACAGGTTATTGAGGACACTATTGGCTAAAATGGCCATAGTGAAGACAGGAAAAAAAAGAGAGACTCAACACTGAAAAGGACGCTGACTAAAATTCAGGAGAAGAGAGCTCAGCAACAGAGCAAAAACTCACAATGCAAACAAGACCTGGAGACAGAGCAACACAACAGCCAAAATAACCCAAAATATATTTTCCAAAATAACAGTTTAACCCATAAAGACCCAGTGCTACATTTGTGTCAGTTCCCAAATGAATTTTTCTCTTTATTTAGCCTTTCTTAAGTGATTTATCACTATTTACTATAGTATAATATTGTATCCCCTGAAATACCTCTGTTGGACTTTATTTGTTAAATGGAAATGAAAATGAAGAATTTTAATCACAAAAAAAAACAAAAACAAAAAAAAACATTTACTATAATATTATCCCCTATATTTTGCATTTTTCACTGTAAATCATGCATTTTCCTATATTCAGTTAAGATGTTCTTGACAACTTATATAGTTAATTCAAAGGTTATTATATCAAAACAGAGAAAACTGAAGAAAAAGTGACTTTTTTCAGTCAAATCTCTCATTAACTGAACAGAAATCAGTCATCTCCAACATCAAGTATTTTCCTGTATTTAATCTTTTGATCATGTAGATGTTCATAAAAGCTCAGATTAAAGTTGAGGGTTATTATATCAGAAACAGATAAAACTGAAGAAAAAGCGACTTTTTCTGCAAAATCTACCATTAACTGAACATAAACCAAGCATCTCCATTCACTGTCATTGATCCAACTCCATGGGTTTTACTGGTGAATCAGTGTTGAAGAAGATGACGGTGTTTCCACGGTAACTACGGAGCCTCTGAATGCCCAAATTGGTCATATCTGACGACCATGAAAAGATGAGAAACTGCATTTTACACCAATTATTTACATGTATTGATAGAATTAGTGGATCAACAGGTATTAAACAGTTTAGATCAGTAGATGCTTTTGGTCACTGGTGGAGGTTTGGGTCTTTATGGGTTAATGCCATGACTTCGACACATTCAGACAAAATAGCATTTCCTTGGAGAAAAAGGCCAAACTACTGAGGAAGCAAAATACACCAGACCGTAGTGTTCAACGGTTCATTCATCACATCACCATTTACTGTTACAGCAAATTACATTTCTTTTCTGTAGTATGTATAGTACACTGTTTGCTACACAGTAAATACACTGACAGTATATATTATCTGTATGCTGCATAGTGCCATCATGGGTCAAAGACAATAGAAACAAGCTTAAAGATAGGATACTAGTACTGGTATACAGGATGGATCAGTGTAATTTCCTGCACTGTATAAATTTTTCATACACCTTCATATTGTATTATGGTAAAAACAACAGCTGCATGCTTCAATGAGCAGCAAAATGAATAATATTGTTCAGTATTAGTGTGTATTGACAGGAGACCCGAGTGTGTATATGTGTGTGAAAGCAGGAGATGACCAAGACAGATTTCTAATGAGAAAAGAAAGAAGAAGAAAATGGAAAAGAATGAAGAAAGGAAAATGACAATAGAAATAACATAGATGGAGAGAGGTTAACGGACAAGTCAATGGGGCTTTACTACTTGGTAGAGTCACTCTAGGAAAAGACAGATAGAGAGTGAGAGAGTTATGGGATTTATCAGGTCGACACTTAAAGGAGTAAGTTGAGACACTGATAGAGCTGTTAGCATTATAGCATTGGATAAAGATAGTAATGGAGAGGGAACCAGAATGAGTAGGGATTTAAATATGTACAGTTCTGTGTATAAGTCCAGGCCAACATTAGGTTTGTTGATTTCATAAAGTTAAAATGACCACATGTGCATTTCTCAGTCTCTATTCAGATACAATATGGACATATGTGAAGTATGAACAGCAGGAAAAACAAGTTTCAGGGAAAAGAACAGCTTCTATAAATTAAAGTGTGACCTCCCTTTGCACTTAACATGTCTTTAACCCAGTGTTTTTCAACCTTGGGGTCGGGACCCTACATGGGGTCGCCTGGAATTCAAATGGGGTCCCCTGAAATTTCTAGTAATTGATAAAAAAATAAATAAATAAATAAAAAAAACAACTTGCTAATAAAAATATATGGTGAGTTGAGAAAGACAATCACAATACATAAAAGACATGACAAACTGTGAAGCTGAAACTGAAGCACTGTGGTACTGTTTATCTGTCAAATGTTCATTGTGGTCAGTTTCAGATGCTGCAGCTCTTTCATAATTCATAGTTTGAGTTCTTGTTTGTTCAGTATTAATTGTCAGCCTTGTAAATCCAAGCTGGACTGACTGTACATATCCTGACCAAGGAAAATAAAATTCTCACTTTGTGCAGTAATCTACACCTGGTTTTTCTGCCTCCATCCAGAATAATATACATTATATAGACTAAATGTGGTCTAAAATTAACGTTTATTTGCAACATAATATAGCAAACTATTATATGATCAAAAACAAAATCATTTTGGCAAAAAAATGTCTCTATTTTGAATGTCTGGGGTCACCAGAAATTTGTGAAGTTAAAATGGGGTCATGAGCCAAAAAAGGTTGGGAATCACTGCTTTAACTCTTTTGTTCAGACAATATGAGATTGATATCATTAATTTTCTGAAGTTATAAGTATGTGTGTGCAAAGAGTCTGAACTTTGGATTTCAATGAATATTTTTAGTGACTCACTGATTTTATTGGATGTTTTGATTTTATCAGATGTCTTATTTATTACTATTCATCCTTTTACTTTGTGGCACTGGAGAGGGTAAACTCTACCCAGTTTTGTTGTAAAGCCATTGTGTAATGACAATAAATCTATTCTTCTTTATAGGACAGAACAATGTTTTATACCAGGTTTCATTGGGCATGTGTCAGATGTTTCTAAGTGTTTGTGCTACTTCTTGTAAAGATGACAGGGGTCACAATAAATAACAACGTTAACTTTTAGAACAAATTTAGTTCAGATTTTTTAAATGTCTTTTAACATCCTGAGATCCAGCAATGCATTTTTGTCCTCTGTATATGGACAAGAGTTTCAGAGCTTTATTGAAATAGATAGATAGATAGATAGATAGATAGATAGATAGATAGATAGATAGATAGATAGATAGATAGATAGATAGATAGATAGATAGATAGATAGATAGATAGATAGATAGATAGATAGATAGATAGATAGATAGATAGATAGATAGATAGAAGTAAAAAAAAAAATGCTATCCACCGCAAAGGACATTCCATAAAACTTTGAACAATGCATCTGCAACAACTGCTGCATTGTGCTGTTTCCAATAAAGGCAATTATTTAATGCAAAAAATCCAAAACTTGTTCTTTCCTGGGTTACAGGAGGTTAAGGCTGTGCACATATTCCCTGTGTTTTCTTGCTGAATCTGAAAAAAAGAGGATGAGAAATAATGGTCTGCACATGAATGTATATAAAGAAACAGAGCCCAAGAATGTGGAGTATAAAATGTATCACCAGTTTCAATGAAAGGCCAAAAATGAAACCCATTCACATACTAAGACCGATGTCCATCTTTATATCTCCTACCACATCACTGGAAGAAAGGAAAACTGAAGATGTGGAAAAAGAAAGTCGAAGGGAACAGATGCAGCAGATGGGGAGATGTGGCGATGAAGCAGCTCCACTCAATGAACTGAAATAGAGAGCTGACAGAGAGGGAGACGGAGGAGAGCGAGAGCAATTGAGGTCGTACACCTCTGGTCTGTCTGAGTCGACAAAATGGAAACATTAGTTCAGAGTGATTTGAGCAATTACTGTACGACTGACGAGACGTGACTCACAGAGGAAGGCAAGTTATCCTGCAGCTGGAGGGCTACACCATGTCCATCACATGTCTTTGACCTTCAGACACTTTACAATGATACTCCAAAAACAATACGGCAGGGCCACTTTAACCATTATTTATCATATTTTTGCAAAGCGAGACTAACTTACGGATCACACCATTAAACACATTCCAGTTGTTTATGCTTGAGAAAGTTATGGAAAGGATTTTTTTTGTTTTGTTTTGTTTTTTTTTTCTACCATGTAGTTTATGTGGAGCTCTGTGCTGTGAATTACAGATGTATTAAAACACTTTCATTAAATTCAGAGAAAGACTGTGGGGTTTGTCTATGTGTTATCCTGTTTAACTTTTACAGGAATAAACTAAGATAACAACAATTAATTATTTTGAGAACCTAAACAGATGAATTAGTCTTTATCTCAGTGTTTTTCAACCTTGGAGTCACAACCCCACATGGGGTCGCCTGGAATTTCTAGTAATTGATTAAAAAGTATATATATACAGGGTGGGGAAGCAAAATGTACAATATTTTGAGGCAGGGATTGAAAGACAGTGTATGACCAATTAGTTTATTGAAAGTCATGAGAATTTATTTGCCACAAGAAAATTGACATAATAGAAAATGTTTTTATTCTATGTGTCCTCCTTCTTTCTCAATAACTGCCTTCACACGCTTCCTGAAACTTGCGCAAGTGTTCCTCAAATATTCAGGTGACTAATTCTCCCATTCTTCTTTAATAGTATCTTCCAGACTTTCTCGTAATAGTTTTGCTCATAGTCATTCTCTTCTTTACATTATAAACAGTCTTTATGGACACTCCAACTATTTTTGAAATCTCCTTTGGTGTGACGAGTGCATTCAGCAAATCACACACTCTTTGACGTTTGCTTTCCTGATTACTCATATGGGCAAAAGTTTCTGAACAGGTATGGATAATAGTGTTAGGTATGATTATGACATCAATATATGTTTGGTTTCAAAACAATTGACGTAGTGCCTGCTGAGAAAAAACAGCTAAATGTTCATT
The DNA here is from genome assembly GCF_902148855.1 of Sphaeramia orbicularis. Lineage (NCBI taxonomy): Eukaryota > Metazoa > Chordata > Actinopteri > Kurtiformes > Apogonidae > Sphaeramia > Sphaeramia orbicularis. The sequence continues at coordinate 24,183,950 of NC_043968.1, read as the reverse complement.
GTAAATTTTGCTTCCCCACCCTGTATATACTAAAAAATAATACTAAAATACTAAAAATACTAAATGCAAAAAAATATTTGTGAATGATTCAAAATGTATTTCATTATAATTTAAACACCATACACTTTTCCTAATAACAATCAAGCTCAAATAAAATTCAGGATATAATATCTGAGAAGGCATATCTTGACTGACCCGATCATGTGACCGTATATGTTACTAAGCCTCAACCTGCCTGGACACAGTCTCACTCTAAAATACAGGAGGGCCACTTTAACTGGACTGAACAGAGAATGGAAAGATTTCTTCACCCCCATTAAGACATCTCCAAGAGAAAAAAAAGGTTGGGAACCACTGCTTTATCTGCTGTGAATAAATCTGTAGAAAATGAACACCAACCCTATTACTGGTAAACATTTAACAGATACATTAAATATCAACATTTTTCCAACCTTGAAATCTTATTAAGAACACATGCACACAGTATACATTTCTGGTGGAAAAATAGTGGTGTCATTTCTAGGAAAGAGGATTGTAAAGTGGAATTGCACCTTTCAAAATAGGTTTTGATGTTAGAAAAAAAAAAAAACATTTAACAACAATTAACCCATAAAGACCCAGTGTTACTTTTGTGGTAGTTCCAAAATATATTTTTTTCTCTATATTTAAGTTTTTTCAAGTGATTTATCACAATTTAATATGACATAATCCTCTGTATTTTGTGTTTTTTCAGTGAACATTAGGTATTTTTCTGTATTTAATTCACAAATCATGTAGATGTTTATAAAAGCTCAGATAAAAGTTGAGAGTTATTAAATCAGAAACGGATGAAACTGAAGTAAAAGTTACTTTTTCTGCAAAATACATCATTAACTGAACATAAACCAAGTATCTCCATCCACTGTCATTGATCCAACTCCGTGGGTTTTACTGGTGAATCAATGTTGTAGAAGATGACGGTGTTTCCACGGTAACTACGGAGCCTCTGAATGTCCAAATGGATCATATCTGATGACCATGAAAAGATGAATAACTGCATTTTACACCAATTATTTACATGGATTAATAGAATTAGTGGTTCAGAAGTTATTAAACATTTTAGATCAGTAGATGGTTTTGGTCGTTGGTGGCTGTTTGGGTCTTTATGAGTTAAACTATCTGTTGCATAAGAAGTGACATGTCCTGTAAAACGTGCTACAGGGAATAAAGATTTCATTCAGTACAATCAAGTGATTATACCACCAATATATACAGTATCTGAAAAATGTTTAGAAGCAAACTACATAAAAATACCCCCTCTGTAATGAGACTGTATGGTTCTTCTATTGATTTTAGAGGATTCACCTTAATGTAGGCGGAGGCCTGGAAAAGGCTGATAGCGCTAAGTGATTCATGGTAAATGTATCCACTGATAGAACAAAAGCAGCTCACACTAACATGCACACAGCTGTGGGGAACACTTCCCTTCTTATCGGTCTGTGACCTGATAAAGAAATGAAAGAGGGCAACTCAAGGTCGAGCTCTTGCTTCCTCCCCTCATCCAAAGTCTGTTTCTCTTTGAGTCTTTCTCTGGTTTTCTACTCCTTTGAGAGTGTTTGACAGGGTTTAATCTTTAACTGCGAGACGGCTTTAAAGTGGGTGGTTTTCATTTGTTTCCATCAGCTTCGTGCGGTTTCCATTGATATTACAGAGATCCCACAAGAATCACATTCCTATTTTGGAGCCAGTTTAAGTCCAGTCAGTGTGTTCCATTCATTACTTGGGGCAGTTTTCTCATGTTTAAGTCGCTAGTTTTCATTTATCTCTTATAATCCCTACTGATCATGCATTTAAAGCTTGATAACTCTATTTCTAACTACTTACAGTGTTATGAAGTTTGAGAAAAGACGCCACATCTAAACATGACTCGTTGACCCTTGATGAGTTTGTAGAGTTGGTGACTGGGACATACAGTCGCGGAAAAAATTATTAGACCACCCTTGTTTTCTTTAATTTCTTGTTCATTTTAATGCCTGGTACAACTGAAGGTGCATTTGTTTGGACAAATATAATGATAACAACAAAAATAGCTCATAGTAGTTTAAATTCAGAGCTGATATCTATCCATTTTCCATGTTTTCTTGATGATAACCAAAATCACTTCAGTTTTTTCATCAATATCTATGGCACTGTACTGACAAAAACAATGCTTTAAGGCATTCCATGTTTTCTTCTCTGTCTGTTTTAGTCACATGATACACACAGGAGTTAGTACTTGATTGGATAACCATTGTTTTTGATGGCTTTTGATGGTCTAATATTTTTTTCCATGACTGTAAGACCCATCCTTCAATCTCTGAGCCTCAGTCACAGACATTCCTGCAGTAAAGAGTAGGTGATTCAGTATTATTTAAAATTTAAATAGTATTTCCTGTACATTTCTATTTCAATTTTAAAAATGTTTAATTCTAATTCTCTAGTTATATAAATATTTATATAAATACCAAATTTCTCATTTTCTTTTGTATGTCATTTCTCACTTGTGGGTTTTTTCTACCTGTCTTATCGTATCGTATCGTATCGTATCTTATCTTATCTTATCTTATCTTATCTTATCTTATCTTATCTTATCTTATCTTATCTTATCTTATCTTATCTTATCTTATCTTATCTTACCTTACCCTACCCTATCCTATCTTATCTTAATGTTGTCTTATCTAATTTTATCTTTATCCTATCTTATCTTATCTTTATCCTATCCTATCCTATCTTTATGTTATCTTATCTTATCTTATCTTATCTTATCTTATCTTATCTTATCTTATCCTATCTTATCTTATCTTAAACTCCAACCCTGTCTGTGCTCTAGATGGGGAAGGAAACACTCCTCTACCATCTGAATATTTGCAGTATAAGTGGATAATAAATAAACCAAAAGCAACACACTGGAATGAAAATTAACAGGAAGTCATTTGAGTCTTCCACTGTATTTGTGTTCAGCTGTTCTTATGCCTATTTACAGTAAAAAGCAATGGAAGCATAAATACAGGCTTTTCACCACATTTTACAAATCTGCAATCGTCCAAGGATGAGTTAAGACTTCATCCTCTGATGCATTTGAGTTTGGCTTATTTTTCCAAGCACAATGCTGACTATCATATAAATACATTTAATCATACATACATTTGCATACCAAGGTCTTTTCAGGTCAGTCCAATTTTCTCCCAACAAGCAACTTTTCCTTCGTTGGGGACAAGGAGTTTTATTTTGAAGAATCTCAAAACCTTTTATCAAATCACAACAGACTAAATTACCCAAAGTTAATTTAAAGCAATTGTGAAAAATGCACGACCCATTTGAGCAACACAAACAAATACTACTATTATCATAAATACCCATCTACCCTGTCTTGTACAAGTTGCAAAAATACTTGTGCGACATAAATTAGCCTGGAGCTACCAAACACACACTGATGAGGACATGTTTAGGGGTCATTTATCAGTGTGTAATGAGTTTGCTGCCCCCCGGTGCTTTGTGACTGGACTAGTGTTGATTCATTGTGTGAGAGAAGGAAAACAAAAACTGAAATATGTTGCAATTGTTTTTTTGTTGCTTCAGCTACAAGCAGCAAATGCAGAGGTTCGTTGTTAGAAAGGGATCAAGCAGCATGCTCATGGAGTGTCATCGGAGGGTAGTTGCAGCGAGGGGTCAGGGTCAGGGATTAATACTAGTACAGTGGTTTCACACACAAACATGCATGACCCATTATTCTCAGAAGCTGCTGTTCACTTCCTTTCCAACCATATATCCGCAAATTTACGGGCAGACCTTGAGAACATGTAGCTGATTGTATTTTTATTATGTTTGGAGAGAATGAGACTTTTTTTTTTTTTAATTGAAGGATTGTATGGATATTTCCATACAACAGCAGTTAAGCTCTGAATCAGACTCACTGTGAGCAAAAGGAAGCAGGAGATCCAAACAAAATAAACTCAGTCTCATTCATGGCTTTTTGTAAGCATTCCTGGACACTGATTTTGTGCAGGTTACAGATACACACACACACACACACACACACACACACACACGCAGGCAGGCAAGACATCTATAGAGTAAAGAACTGATTTTCATCTGACTAAAATCCAAGACCAATTGGATGGATCATAAAAAAAAAAAAAAAAAAAAAAACAGCTTGAATACACACCCCTAGAGATGAAAAGCCTTTTGAGACACATAAAAGCAGCATTCAGCTGGCACAACTTACTGGGAAACCCCTATGCAAGCTGACAAAAAAAATACTCTAAATTTAATACTACCAAACCAAAATAAGCCACTATTCTTCTCAAGTTCAGCATGCCATCCCAGTCCTTGCTTGCAGCTTACCTGTTTGGCGTGCAGATCTGCCTTTGTAGGCATGACGGGGCTGGAGGCAGGGGTCACAGGGGCACTGCGGCTGCCCCTGGCCAACATCGCACGCATAGATGCCAACCACTTCATGATGGCAAGACTGGGGAATTCACTCAGATGTGTCCCAGAAAAAAAGTCTCCAAAAGGAAATACAAAAGTCAAATGGAGCCTGAAGGTGGAGGGAAAGAGCACGCCAAGAGAAGTATGACCGGTGTGTGTTCTACCGTGTTTGTCCACCGGCAGTTTTTTCACTTAGAAGCATCATAGAGGCTTGGGCGAGGGGTGTGACCAGCTTGCTGCCAACTCATCAACCCATTCCATCTCACTGATCTCCCGTAACAACACACAAATGTTTACACACATTCATACAATTACACACTGACACAGATCCTGCAGCCATACATACACACTCTTACAGTAGAGTACATAGAAACACACTAATCCCACACGCATGCACAGGCAGATACGTGTGCACCAACCCACCCACTACCCCAGTGACACACAATCCTTCCCCCATCACTCTATCACCATCTGTCACTTTCCCCTTTTCTCCTGCTTTTCAGTCCCATTACTTTAGCCTGGACTTGCAATCTACTCCCCCAGCAACACACCTCCTGCTGTGCCCCATGGCCATTAGACACAGCACACAGAGATGTCTGGCATTCCTCCATCATTAGTGTGTCATATGCAGTCTGATATATATTGTACATCCGTCTGTGATGGAATGAGTGATGCGCAGATGGATGAGGGATGCACACATGGACCTAGTGATGGTCAATTTACACTGAGGTGGAAGGACATGAATACGTATGGATGTACTGGAGATTTATACACATTTAGATACACTGACATCTGACCTTGAGGCTTTTCATCCTAGAGCATCTAGTGGGTTATAAATATGTACATGTCTAGCTAACTAAATCTAATTACTAATTAGTAAGCTCACAGTTGTGTATTTCACCATTCTCAAACACTGTAGGTGATGTTAATACACCTTAATGCTGAATGGCACCGGCTACACTGGAAAAAATCGTAATCTTACCAAGTATATTTTTCTCATTTTACTCAAAATATCTCATCACACTTAAAATACAGGGTGGGGAAGCAAAATTTACAATGAACATTTAGTTATTTTTTCTCAGCAGGCACTACGTCAATTGTTTTGAAACCAAACATATATTGATGTCATAATCATACCTAACACTATTATCCATACCTTTTCAGAAACTTTTGCCCATATGAGTAATCAGGAAAGCAAACGTCAAAGAGTGTGTGATTTGCTGAATGCACTCGTCACACCAAAGGAGATTTCAAAAATAGTTGGAGTGTCCATAAAGACTGTTTATAATGTAAAGAAGAGAATGACTATGAGCAAAACTATTACGAGAAAGTCTGGAAGATACTATTAAAGAAGAATGGGAGAAGTTGTCACCCGAATATTTGAGGAACACTTGTACAAGTTCCAGGAAGCGTGTGAAGGCAGTTATTGAGAAAGAAGGAGGACACATAGAATAAAAAACATTTTCTATTATGCAAATTTTCTTGTGAAAATAAATTCTCATGACTTTCAACAAACTAATTGGTCATACACTGTCTTTCAATCCCTGCCTCAAAATATTGTAAATTTTGCTTCCCCACCCTGTAAGACAATCATCTAAAGAGTAACTTTTCAGTGAGATATAAGAACTCATTTTTAGACAAGAGATCTTGAAAACCTTATTTCAAGAAATCTTACCAAGATAATTTTCACTTGTTTCATTGGCAGATTTTAATTCCTTAATTCAATATTTTTTAATTTGCTGAATTCAAGATTTATTTTTTTTTTTTGCTTAATTCAAGCTAAACTAGAAAAGCACTTGGAGAGCACAGACCTCTGCCAAGGCAGATCGACACCCCCCCCCATCACCAGCAAAATGTAATCATCTGTTCCTTGTGCCAGTATCAATATTTCCTGAAAATGTCATCAAAATCTTCCCCCCCAATCACCACCAAAATTTTATCACTTTTTCCTTGTGCCAATATCAACATTTCCTGAAAATTTCATCAAAATCCATCCATAACTTTTTGAGTTATCTTACTAACAGACAGACAGACAAACCCTGATGAAAACATAAACTCTGCCATTCCTTGGCGGGGGTGAAAATTGTCTTGGTAAGATTTCTTGAAATAAGATTTTCCAGATCTATTGTTTAAAAATAAGTTCTTATATCTCACTTACAAGTTACTCTTTAGGTGATTATGTCTTATTTTAAGTGTGATGAGATATTTTGACAAGGAATGAGAAAAATACACTTAGTAAGATTTAGATTTTTTCCAGTGTATGAAGTGAAAAAAGTCTGTTATGAGCTATTTAAGAAACACGAAGCTACAACACGGTTCCCGGTAGCTACAAAAGATTCAAAGGTTCATTTCTGTGTCATTACACTCAAGTTTTTTGAAGTATTTGTCAACATATGTCCTATTCTAGCATGAAAATGAGGAAAAATCCAGCTCATAGACTGAAAAGTGGCAATGGGTGCAACTGTTGTTTTGATGACAGATGGTACGTCTAGTGGTATGCACCTGCTGCCGGCACATTCGAATTCAGCACCTTAAGTCGGCAAGAAAATCATAAAACCATTGCAAAGAAATTGTCACTCAAGTCAAGGGTGGAAGTACAAGTACATGTGTATCCTTGCACGTGTGCAGGATAAATAAAAGATAAGTTTCATGTGCTGCATCTTAGTCAGGTCGTTATTGCAAATGATAATCAGTTCTCAACTAACTTACCTGGTTAAATAAAGGTTAAATAAAATAAATAAACAAAAGATACAAACAGAGATCTACTCACTGCAGTACTATATCATATGGCTGTCTTAAGCAATTAATATTTCAATCATTATTTGCTAGTTTGTACTGAGGCGATAAATAAAGATACTAACATAATTATCACAGAGGAAAACCTGATTGGATGTTTCTTGTGACACTGGGTATGGCAGTAGCATTATTTAATCAAAGTAGTCATAATACGACCATAAAATCATAACAAAAACATCCTCAATAGTACAGTTTAAAATATCTCTTTGGTTTACATATGACTTGCTTCATGATTCAGTGGAAACAGCATTTTTTGCTTGATTCCATGGAGTAAATAAACTATATACTGATTGTAGTCTCCAACCATAATGAAAACCACACGAGACAGTGCTGTTTTTAAAGTGACAACCTATAGATCACAATAGCAGCAAATAGAAACTACTGACAACATTTGAAAGAAGATGAATGTTATTGTTGGCCTGAACACACCCTCCAAAAAGAAAACAGAGGGTAAAAGTGTGTGTCTGTGTGCATGCGCTTGTGGATGTGTGTTAAGTGTGTGTTTAGCTCGGCCTCATGCCCTGGCTGGAGTGATATGGCCATATGTGGAGGCCAGGCGTCCGTCTCTGTTGGTGTTTGTGTGATACCGGTGAGGATATGGGCAAAGCTTTGACTTAATTCATCTCTTAATCCCCTGTCTCAGTGTGTCACCACATATGGCATAGAACGGGTGGGGTGTGACACAAAAATGGCCACACCTTCAGTCTCAACTGCCACTTAAGACAAAATTATTGTTTGTAAAACAGAGAAGATCTTATGTGTTAAATGAGCCTATGTCTGATGACTGGTTAATCAATTATCTCTGTGTGAACAAGAACCATTGAGTGTATTCGTCTATAACCAAACAAGGGACTTTGCCTTTAGGGGGAGATCTATTCTGTCTAATCTCCAACTGCGAAACATTTCCACTAACAAACACTGAATCATGCAAAACATGTCACTGAATCACAGTAATGCTTCAGCTACGGTGCACTCTGCTTTCATGCCTTGATTTGTAATGAAAATTCCCTGTTGCTGTAATGACTTCGATATTACACAGGGAAGGAGGTCATTAAACTCCAGATAAAGAGACACCCAAAAATGGCTATGACATGAACACAGCCTGAGGCAGAGTAAAATACATGGAGCGCCTGTTGGTGGGAAAATAGGAAGTAACAGTAGTGTCAGTTGCGGCATGTAAATGAAGATGTTAAGAAAATGGATGCAGACTGCACACATGTCCTGCACATCTGTGATATTAAAAAAATAAAAAGACTTTCCTTTATGTTTATATAGAGGTGTCACATCAGCTTACAATATATTAAATGCATGGACACTCAAAACTTTAAAGGGACAACTTACAAGACATAATTTTCCCAGAATACATTTACCAGAGTGATTTTCAGTACTGTGACAAGGCTAGGGGCAATGACTGAAGCCTGAAAGGATGAGCCCAGGGCCAAGAAACTCTAATTTCCCCCTGAATAAAGCTTTTTGGAGGAAAAGACAGTAATAAGTGAGCATGGGCTAGATTATTGTTTTTGCCAATTAAAAACCAGTATTATCTGTATGATGACAGCAGGATAGTAAAATAACACTATTTAGGAAGATGAATAAATGACAGTTTACAACATGTGTCTGCCCAAGATGGAAATTATACCCTTCATCAAAGGACTACAAAGAACAGCTCTGAAGCATTGTGGCAAATTGAAACTAAACTCCAAGTTATGCTTTTATTAAGACTTTTATTGTCACAGGTGATTGCATGTGCCTTACAAGTTGAGAATGAGATTTTCCTCCAACAAATACATCACAGCCTGCAGTTAAATTCTATCTAAACCATCTAGCCGGAAACTGCTTTTTATCTTTTACACTTAGTCAACCACAACAAAGCTAGACTATAGACTAGAAAACCACAACTTTGTTCCAAACTTATCTAGCTTCAATGTAAACCACAGTCCGGACCACAACAGGGGATTCAATATTGAGGGAAAGACAGATGCACATACTCACAGGTCCCCAAAAAAGTCTGTTAATGTTTTGGAAATGAGTGACTTTCATGCTACGCCAATAGTGGTGCAACATTAATTGAAATTGAGAGTGAGTTGTTCAAAAAGAGGCAGGAGGGACTAATGGGTGGAGTTTTAACTGTTTGAATGGTGAATTTTGGACCTTCTCTACATTCCATCTTCCTCCCACATTCCCTCCCACGATTTCAGCGCTCAATCCGTGCTGAAATATCCCAGTGGAGATGCCTTTCATCCAGCTCCAAGCAGCCCGGGAGAAAATCAAGAGGCCTGTAAATGTTTCAGCATAAGAGAGGCATGAACACAAATTCCCTGAAGACAGAAAAGGGCTTTCCCAAAGAGGGTGGGACACCTTGTAAACTCCTCCCAAAGACACAGCATTGTTTAACACGGGAATTGGTCATAGTATTTTATCAGGAAATTATTGCATATCAGTGTTAGAGGTCTTAGTTCAGTGCAAAGTTGTACCTCTGAACAGCCTTTTGTTCCTGTTTTGCAATTTTCTAAACTTTACATGTGCATGTGATGTCGACCTTCAAGATCAGGAAATGTTGTCAAATAGAGGTTTTATGACAAAGTATCCCAGGGCTCTGTAATCCAGCTACTCCTCTAAACTGATGACAAAGCACATATACCTCCCACAAATATAAAATCAGCAAAGTCTCAAGTTGACAGAAACTTAATTTCTGCCAGTTGACATTGGTGCAAAAAACATAAAGAAACCTCAACTCATATTTTACACATTAATGTAACAGTATTAGGATTAGTTGTGATACAGTCACACTGCTACAGGAGCTGAAAAAGAATAATGTCAGGAAATCCCAAAGTGTGCTGGGATATACAGAGGTGCACTGGCCTTGAAGCCCAGTTCCATGCAGGTCTCTTTGCAGGACTTTTTATTCTTCTGCCTTTTTCCACTGCAGTAGGGTTAGGCTAGTCGCACACAGCTTCATTAATGCAATGTTTAATGACACAAGTAATTATAGTGTCATGCTTAATGAAGTTAGATGGCATAAAAGCTGTTGTTAATGAGTTATGGTTTGACACTAAATTTCTTTCTAAATAGGTTTGTTTGCCATAATACTTGTGCATATTTAAGAAGTGGATCCTTTATTTGGATTGTGACCAAAACAGATTTTCCAGTTATGTTCTTTTCAACCTTACAACCACAGGTTAAATCCGCTGGCTGCATCTTCCATACATACCCTCAGAAAGATGCAGATTATATATTTATGGCCAAGGCTTAATGATGACCAACCCTCAGCTTCCCATGCAGCGTAACAGGTCAACATTAAGGCTGTGCAGGTTTGACTGATGAGTTCATAACAAACAGCAGGGTCAACACTGTTTCACATAAGTAATGACATGGTGAAGCAAAGGTCCCAAAACAACTTAAAACATTGAGCAGTGACCTTGTTGGGACAACTTTATTTTGAGGAAGAGGTCTGGTGTTACTGCAGTGCAGTGCAGTTTGGCTGGAGTTTTGGAGAGCCTCTCTTATCCTCTGCCAAAGGATCCAGAGGCCAGCGGGGACTTGAGACATTTTTGGAGGGCTTTTTTCCCCTGCAACAGCTTTTTTGGAAAGAGACAGATGTAAACAATTACTGAGCAAAACGCTCATGATGGGAAGGAAACAGAGGGGGATTAGCTGAGTTTCATCTCCAGAGTTTTGGCAGTAATAGACTCACATGCAGAAGCAGAGATACTTTTTTATATAAGAAGGGACCCCCTCCTTCACACACCCCCACCATTCGATGTTGTAGACCACTAGTTCTGGCACTGCTGCGCTTTGAGACCCCACAATGAAAACAGTCGGGATCAGTGGTTTCTCTTCACGTGGGGGATTGTGTCAATCAAGGGGAAAAAGAACTGGGAACTAAGACGTCAGAATGTAACGGCTGGAAAATTCAGCATTTGTGTAAAAACAAAGCGGTTTTAGAAGGACAGGTCTGATGAATTTCATGACCTGATCTGAGAGGACCCCTTTCCACTTCTGTGCAGAATGAGAGCAAGAAGGTAGATGTTACTGTTACTGTTCAAAGTTACTGTACAAAGTGATGAAAAGGGGAGCAAATCTTGTCTAAATTGAAGTAACATCTCAAAATGTGCAATAACTCTGCACAGCAAAATACAGTCAAGCCTACCATGCATTAACTATTCATGCAGCAGCACCTTTGGGACCAGTCAAGAGGTTAGACAAACAGGGACATTGCCAGCAGGTTGCCGGTGTAACCTTCACTATACTGTGGTAGTACAGGACATCTTGCTGTAGCTGTGAAATAGAAGACATCCCTTGCCCAATTTAAGCATACTCAGTCAACATTCCCTGAATATACAGAAGTTATAAAAATACAAAAAAAAATATAATAAAAATACACTTTTGCTTTCATCTCCTTAAGTGGTTGCTGAGCACAACACAGTCCCAGAATAGAATTTGGGTAATGACTCCCCATGCTGCCGGAATAATTTATTCCTACATTTCCCTAGAATCAGGCTGGGAAGTCTGCACCAAAAATAAAATCTCTAGTAAACAAGCCTTTCATATGTGTGTTTAAAAAAAGAGAATAAGTGGGCATTACAGGCTGCAAATGCTGCCTGGCATTTTGGCAACCAGAGGTCTGGCTTATGACACGATAGCAAAAGGGAGGCAAGGAACAAGGTCACAAGATACATCAGCGAAAACCTGGAATTAAAGAAGAGTACCCCCTTAAAAGACAGATATACTGACATGTGTTGACAGAGGATTGAAAAGCTTATATGACAGGAAGGAAGCATGTCAAACTGATTCACATTCAACACAGGACACAGGGAAGTGGATATGTGTGTGTATGCCAACCTACACCATCAGAAAGATTTACAGATGGAGCTGTAGGCAACTTTGTGACAGGCAAGAGAATGAGGTGAAGTGTCAAAACAGAAGACGAACAACACTGCTGCTTTGTCTTACTGCCTACTTGGACTAATGCCGTGCCTTTTACACATCCGTATTAGTGCTGTGACAATCAATCATGTCTGATTGTGAAGGCAGCATCCTGTCAAACAGGTCCGCCCTGTACAAAATATTCATTGCGAAAGTCAACTACATAAACACATAAACATGAAACTACTTCATCTGAGACTGAAATGTGATATGAGGAAACAAATCAGGTTTCAGGTTCAGAGGCTCAGACTCCTAATCTCTCCCTGGCAAGTGTTTACCCATCTGAAGTGCTCTGTTCAAGTCCCATGAAGGCTGCCCAGCTAACCGTGATGTTTGACCTTTGTGGAGCAGAAGAAAAAATAGTGCACCTGCTTGGAACAAGGCTACATAAAGTGCCAAAATCAGACTTTAATCCATCCATTCTTTTGTGCAACTTAAATTTTGAAAAAATGTCTTAAATGTGTTTTCAATTCTTATAGCTAATTTTATCTCCTCTGTTGCAATTACAAAACAAACATTACTGTATGTTTTTTTATGTCATTTTCAAATGAATTCTGGTTGAGGACAGGGTAAGAAGGTGGTTTAGGTCCTTTTGTGGACCCTCCATGCATTACTGTTTTTTTACATATACAGGGTGGGGAAGTAAAATGTACAATATTTTGAGGCAGGGATTGAAAGACAGTGTATGGCCAATTAGTTTATTGAAAGTCATGAGAATTTATTTGCCACAAGAAAATTTACATAATAGAAAATGTTTTTATTCTATGTGTCCTCCTTCTTTCTCAATAACTGCCTTCACACGCTTCCTGAAACTTGCGCAAGTGTTCCTCAAATATTCGGGTGACAACTTCTCCCATTCTTCTTTAATAGCATCTTCCGGACTTCCTCGTAATAGTTTTGCTCATAGTCATTCTCTTCTTTACATTATAAACAGTCTTTATGGACACTCCAACTATTTTTGAAATCTCCTTTGGTGTGACAAGTGCATTCACCAAATCACACACTCTTTGACGTTTGCTTTCCTGATTACTCATATGGGCAAAAGTTTCTGAAAAGGTATGGATAATAGTGTTAGGTATGATTATGACATCAATATATGTTTGGTTTCAAAACAATTGACGTAGTGCCTGCTGAGAAAAAACAACTAAATGTTCATTGTAAATTTTGCTTCCCCACCCTGTAGTCCACCAGAGGGATTAGACAACCTACTCCTGTTTAGTGCATTACAGCCAAATTTATCACATCACTATGCACGCTGACAATTCAATTACTGTTCTTCTTGCCATCTAGGACACTCTTCTATTGTGTATTTAAATGAGCATATAGGAATTCAGGTCACTCAAGAACCATGGTATGAGAATGGTGTGAGAATATATAACCTGGGGCTCAGTTTGTTATGGGTAAAATAAACTGTTTTTTTAATCAGATAGAAAAAATTATATGTATCCTCCAGGCATAATGATTGTTTGTATCATTATCAAAGTACAATTCTAATTTTAAATCATCCAGTATGTTACAGAAAAAAATTGTTTCATGAATGATCAAAGTTGTCAGTTCATTATGTCCAATTAATATTGAGTTAATTACTCATCGTCTCTTTGTACAGACTCTATACTTGCCAATGCCATTCAAGCAGCAGCAGAAAATGAAGGAAGTTTTATATGCCTTGCTCAAGAGCACTGAACTCTCAACTGTTCTAGTAATGGTGCATTGCCAACTTCTGATCCCAACCAATCCGAGGGATTTACTAGTAATCTTTAATCACACAAGCCCTCGTCTCAAACATCAAACCACAAAGGCACACAGGTCCTCCTCTGGCAGGAGTAATGGTTTTTCCATGGCACACATACAAACAGACACCGATACAGCCTCATACACAAGCATGTGTGGTCCCAAGTGAAGTTCCTTTGTGTGTAGCTGTTTCCCTTCGAGGTAAAGCAGGCATCTGCTGCATTGAATGAGTTTTTAAGTGGCTCTGGTGACTTTGTGGGACAAACAAGTGGCAAGGTCCCATCCCAGTACCCAAAACCTCAGTCTGAGTTCCCCACATGGCAGGAATGCATGTGACTGCGTCTGAGTCAGCGCAGGCATTTTGTGTTGCATGTGAGTGCTCAGTATGTGTGTGTGCATCTTTGTGAATGTTACAAATGCTCCAAAGTCATGATCAAACTATTGTTCCTGGATCAGCCATTGAGGTTTCTCTTGCTGATATCACCATAACACAAGAAATATATAATTTTTATTCAAAACACAATTTTTCTGTTTCCCTGCTGACATGAGGAACAAAATCCTCACCATTTACTTAATTAGAGGGGTGAGCTTTCACTCACGCATTGTGTCTCTGAAATGTTAAGGCAGCTTTGTGCACCAGGCAGCTGCCAATCGGTAATGAAGAACAAAAGCGGCACATCTGCTGTGGCTTTGGCGAAAGAGCATCAAGACAGCCTCAAAGCAAACTCCAACCTTTTATAGTAACCATAAAAAGACCGCACTCAGTGCTGGGATAGAAAACAAGAGGGAAAAAATCATAATAATAATCTGGGTAAACAAAATCTGCTGGCTGTACAGAAACACACTCAGATGGAAATTCAACGATCCTACAAGGCAACTGGAGGACAACTATCGACGGGGCTCATCCACAGGAACATAGAAGACACATTTCTTCCAGCTGATGAAAATGGACACCATCATTATAACTGCCATATCTCCAGTTGTGGAAACTAGGACAGCATGCAATCTAGATGAATGTCTTGGCATCTGAGAGCTCCAATGTGTCAAATAGATATGACTAGATGAACAGTCCAAGTACATGAGGCATTTTCTTGGAGAAGAGAGTTTGGGTATGACAACAGTTGGAGGGTCATAACAAAACAGGAGAAAAATTAAGGAACAATTAAATGGACAGGCAGATATATCACTTAAAGAAGTGAGAAAATGTCAAGTCATTGATGACAAATAGCCAACACTCAATAAACTTTACCATAGCTATTACAACCTACTGAAATGCTCTAGTTAAGACAAATTGCTTGGTGACAAATGTGAATCCAGCAGTGGGAAGGTCAAACTTTCATTTCCAGTATCACAGCAAATCTGGTGTGGAAGCTTCCCAGCTGTGGCCGGACCTGTCAGCTCCACACTATGGTTTAGGGCTGCCGATTGGAACACCATTAAAGTGCTGTTTGCAGGGCCATGTCTGGGAAACAGGAAAGTTTCATCCATCACATCTCTGATTAAGACATTCACAGGAAACACGTGGTCAATCTGCATTTTTCACTGTCAGCAGTCATCTGCCCACACAATATGTACTGGCCTCCTCCAGTGCTCTGCCCCTACCTATGTTTAACCAGTGATGAAGAGGATCCTACCTCAACAAAGAGATCACCGTTTAGGTGTCTTAGTCAAGGACACTTCGCAAGAGGGTTTCAGATGCAGTACAAATATATTTTTTGATGACAGTACAAGCTTTTGGTAAATACACACATCTCCATTTTGTTTATAGGCTTGATGGCAAGATGTTTTCCTAAGTCTGTGGGTTAAATCATCAATCACTGATTGGTTGCATATCATGTGATTATGTAAAATGGCTTAAATGTGAACAATTGGTTATAAAGTAAACAATAAATCTCTCTTTCAACACAAGTATACATGCTCTTAAACATGCTTTGTGTGTGACTCTGCCATTGTGATAAGATATGAAGTTTTACAACAACAACCAAGTACTAATAACCACTTCAGAGAACATACCCAATGGTATTACAGTTTTACTGCAACAGTTACAAGTGCATGAAATGTTTCTCTAAGCACTGTGCATTCACGAAAACAAAAACTGTAAGAAAGCATGACTAATTGGCCTTCATGGGAATTTCATCACACTTGGAACTGGTTTAGTTGTGAATAACTAGTGTATAAAATATATTACTACATGCCATAACAAGTAAATTCTAGCAATTATATACGCCCAAAGAATTTGCAGCGTCATATAAAAGTTAGGCTTAGCAATTTGCCAAACACTTGTGTATGCCAAACAATTGTGTTTGGCAAATTAAAGCCACACACTGCCTCACTGGGAAAACTACCACCACCCAAACATCTATCTTGTTAAGACAGGGCACCGTGTGAAAGGTTTTACTTTGGCAATGCAGCAGGCGAAGCCAAGAGCTGGAAAGCAAAGCCGAATCCCGGCACGCTGCTACTTCCATCCCATGCTGCATTAGGGGAACAACAGGCCTGTAGCAACAAATCCTATCCCCAAGCGGGAAGAGCTCTCCATCCCTCATCCCTGCTTAAAATGGGATACAACACACTGTTCCCTCCCAGAATGGCATACTAATGCTCCTCAGGGCTGAGCTGTTGTTATTATCTCATGTCACTAACACAGGGTTACGCTTCTCCAGGCTATATGTTTTTTGTTTTTTTTTTTCGGTTCTCGGGCACAGAGACCAAACAGCCATGAAGAGTTACTGTACACTGTATCACAGTATATGATAACACCAAACACCCTCCTAAGGCACCCTAAATGGCCAACAGTCATAGTATCAGCAAATACAGTGAAAACAGTGCTATCAAACCCAGAGACAGTCATGGTAACTGTGGAAGCCTAAATGTAGTTGTGTGGTGGCTGAAGGAACTGCAATGAGGGAATAACTTAGTCTAAAGCCCCTTTCACACAGAACCTCTGTTACGGGAATATTTCACCTTTATTCCGGAATGACATCTGTGTAAATGAAATGGTGGGATTGTCACAGCTCTGTCACACCACTGGAGGTAGTAACAGAGCTGTGATAAAGGTGGAATCATGATTCCGTAACGCTGTGTAAAAGGAACACCTCTCATTCCAAAACCAAGGTGTGACGTTTTGATGATATATTGTGTGTGCGAATCCCACAATGGGGGGATTTAAAAATGAGTGCAGGCCGTGTACTGTAAACATATCAACATATTAACATATCACATATCAACTCAACCAGGAAGATGTCGAACTGGGAAGATGTCGTGATCTGCCAGCTGTTGTTACTTTGGGCAGAGGACTCTATCCATGCTAACATTTGGGGAACAGTGAAAGACGAGCTGACTCTAGAGAGGTTAGCAACACCGCTATGCTCGGGGTATTTCTGATGCATAAGTGATACTCACTATACGCTGTGTTGCATCACCGCCCCTTTGATTCTGGAATGCAGGTCTGCTGTGTAAAAGTCCAGCCTGTCTCACCTCTGTTACTCCTTTGGCTTGGTTGTGGAAATCGGTCAATGGTAGAAAAAAGGTGGGATCACCATCTCACCTTTTTTCTAGGATCTCTGTGTAAAAGTGGCTGAAATGTTGGCTTCAAACTGTGTGAAGCAAATTCAATTTAGGAAGTATTCTTTGGTTTCTGGATGACAACAAACAAGTCAAATGTGCCATAATTTTATTGGTCTTAAATTGAACAGCCCATTGTGTCTAATTTTGTCTTTTAGTGGAGCTCATCATAACTTTCTCACATAAAAGCAATTTTACTGGGCATATGGAGTACTGATCCAGACAGTGAAAACATTTGTCTTTATAATGTCCTCTGAGGTGATGTAGGTACTTTGTTGAGTCTTGAAAAATAACTGTTAGTGTTGGCAAATTTGTAATGGAAAACTTGGTTACAATTTGGGTGCATGGGGAATCAAATTTGTGATACTCCATGACACATAGAAAATGCAATTTATAGCAATATACAAAATGTTCGATTGAGGGCCTTTGTAACCTGACTTATGGGATATGAAGGGATAGTGTGTCTCTAAATTTGTATTCATATAATGCAAATCCACAAAACAAGACAATCTGCTTATGTGCATTTCATAAACTCTGAGCCTGTGTTGCAATAAATGCCTGAACTGTAGTCGTAAGCATAAGCCAGAAGTAATCACTGCTGTCCACTGCTCCTGACATCAGCACTGTGTGACTGACTGTTGTATGATACACTCACAGACATGTATGGATTAGCCGACAACCACAGATCAATTAGTTTGAATGAAAGTTAATCTCCCACTGATGTAGTAGAGACTTTATCTGGGGCACAGAGAGAGCTTTATCATGACTGTCGATAGGTTTCGTCCTGAGCAAGACTCGGATTTTTTGTCTGAACTCTGTGACCATTTCCACAACTGATTTCTACACTATACCAAAAATGACCATAGCCCTTATCACCGTTTCTTATTTCACACTTAAGTCTGGCTGTGAGTGACAAAAAATGGCATTTTGTCATTTACAACAAATATGTGAGATTTATGGGCTTTATCTCCTTTATCTGTTATCATTGCATTATATGCATCATATACAGTCAGGGTGTGATTTGTTGGGGGTGGGGGAGATCAACCTCCCTCTGGTTTTGATATCCCTCCGTCTGCTCAATGAATTTCCTCCTTTGGGGGGAGGGGCAACCAACCAACTGAAATAACAGGCAGGTTCTGACAGTTTTCTTCCACTTATATCCCACATTACTGGCAGTAACATTCACCTGAACCGAACTGTCAATGGTCTAAGAATTCGTGAACGACCTTATGCACTGGGGCGCCATAAATGGAGGGTAAATGTGACAAATTCATGGGGCCCGGCATTTGTGGGGGGCCCATAGAGCAGTGGAGGGGGTCCAGTGAATACAGGTTAGAAGTTGTGAAAATTTCATGTAAGATCCGCTGTATAATAGAGGAATAGAGCCTGGGAGTTGGACATTGAAAGTACAGTATGTAAAGTTTCACTTTCATTTAACGCCAGCGTTAGTTACATTAGTTATGGACTTCACCCCCACGTTTATAACTGCCCCCCCCCCCCGCCCCCCCAAAAAAACCCAACAAAAAACAAACTAACACCGCCCCCTGTTTTTTTTTTTTTTTTGACAAATCGCACCCTGTATACACTAATACACTGTTGCCCATAAAGTTGGAAGTTTTTAACTACAGTTTATTCTAGCAACTCTGGGCAACAAGTTCAATAATTCAGTACTGTCAGTCAGTATCTGCTGAGTCCCAGGACAAACATCTATCTTGTTTGGCGGCGTACCAAGGAAAATAAATAACAAGCCTATCATTGATGATGGGATATTTTCTGAGATGTGAGCTATGTGGCTATAAAACCTTTCTAGCTAAGAGGGTTTAAGTCTTCAGAAGTGTTTGGGACTACTGTTACCACACTTTAGTTAGTATCTCTGGATGCTTGTTGTCATGAATGAACCTGATTGTTCTGGAGATTGAAACCTGTGATGACAAGAGGCAATCTGGGCGACATTCATGCCCTCTGATGACAGATGATGACAGAGGAAATCTGATAGGCGGGTGAGTCACAGGACTGGACTGTCTGTGCACTGCACTGCAAAAATCTAAATCTTACCAAGTGTGTTTTTCTCATTTCTAGTCAAAATATCTCATCACCCATAAAATAAGACATAATCACCTTAAGAGTAACTTTTCAGTGAGATATAGGAACTTATTTCATTACTGGTGTATGAATGTGTGTGTGAATGGGTGAATGTGAAGCTTTATAAAGCGCTTTGGGCACCATGAACATGTAGAAATGTGAAATGTGCTATATAAGTGCAGTCCATTTACCATTTATTTTTAGACAATAGATCTTGAAAATCTTAATTCCAGAAATCTTGCCAAGATTATTTTCACTTCTTCCACTGGCAGATTTTTTTTCTCCTTAATTAAAGATTTTTTTTTGCTTAATTCTAACAAAAAAATCTGCCAATGGAACAAGTGAAAATTATCTTGGTAAGATTTCTTGAAATAAGATTTTCAAGATCTATTGTTTAAAAATAAGTTCTTATATCTCACTGAAAAGTTACTCTTTAGGTGATTTCTTATTTTAAGTGTGATGAGATATTTGGACTAGAAATGAGAAAAATACACTTGGTAAGATTTTGATTTTTGCAGTGTATATTTTCTCTTGTTGTTTGTATCAGTAATGTTTGATGTTAAGCAGAGAGAGAATAGTGATAGTAAGACGCCTTAAAAAGAGGGCCATCTGGAGCTTTTTTTATGCCAAAAATGACACACAAACACACTTGTTTCCTCAGAAAAGCCGCACACCCAAACACTACCTCAGTAACACACAAACAAAGATGGAAAGCCATCCGGGAGACTTAATGTTTACAGTTTTCTCTTGGCCACCGGTGGTCTGACACACGGCGACGAGGCCTGTCCAGTCAAGAACAGTTTACATTGACTTGCTTCCTCTGTTTTCTTTCTCCTCAGCTCCTCCGATAAGAGGGCCCTTCCAGTTTGTATCTGAGATCTGTGAGTTGTTCATTTTGCGGCTGTCCTTCACTCAGCTGCTTGGATCCGATCCCCTTTGGTCTTAATGAAGGGCCGTAAAAACATCAACAAAACACTGACCAGAGTCTTTCCTGTTGTGGTTGGTTGTACAACAGCAAAGGAAAAGACTGAATGGAGAAAAGGACCTGTCCCTGGAGAGAGATATGAAACAAAAGAAGTGAATGTTTTGTTTTATTTTGAAACTGAGCGCTGCTTTTAGATTGGTCTGTTCAGTCTAAAAATATTACATTGCTACATGCTGATACACATGAGAAAATTTTGGCTGAAACTAAGACTACTACTTGACATTTTAACTGAACTGTCTACAGGCTGTTTTCTTAACTGTCACTGTTTGTCTACCTGCAGATGCACCTAGGAAGCCACAGTTATGCAACAACCACACCTTCAATTAATTATGTTAAATGACACTATTTGTACTGAGCAAAACGAGCTGTCTCCACCTTATCATTAAATCAAATACTAAACCCTTATTTGGCATCAAACCCAGACAGTGATTTGAACAACTGAAAGGTTATTAACAGGGCAGGAAGAGAATTAGTGGAGACTGAATTGAGCATATTTTATGTGCAGTACAGTACTGTGCAAGAGTCTTACAGCAGCTTTGTTTTTGTTTTTTTGTCTTGTTTTTTTACAGGATTGAAATGTTTATTTACATTCTCTTTTCTGCAGATACAACAAGAAAATGCACGGAATATGTGCACAGCCTTAAAAGACAGACTGAACTAAATGGGTTCTAAAGGTTAAAGTTAGTATTTAGTGTGACCTCTGACCCCATGATAAGAAGCAGCACGAACAGTTAGAAACATCTGACAAGTGTTGAATGAAGCCTGGAATAAAACTTCAGAAAAATAATGCAATAAATCTCATATTGTCTGAATAAAAAGGGTTAAAGATGTGTTAAGTACAAAGGGAGGTCAGAAATTTAGACATATTTCCCTCCAGGATGTACCTAATGATGACCTCAGATAAATGCAAAAAAATTATACTCTTGCTCTGAGCCATCCCAAAATTTATCAGTTTTTTTTTATAAAATAATGGGGTCAAAAATAGGACCAAATTGGGACATGAAAAACTACCCAGGCGTCAGTGCATTTGATCTGGAAAATATGATTGGAAATGGTCTCATATAGCACTATAAATAAAAACAGTGTTAAATTTGATGATCCTAGTGGTTTTTCTTATTCAGACATGTGGGTTTTTCATGAATCAGCAGTGTCATTCCGGGTTTCGTGTGTAACCCATCGTGTCCACTTGCTTTACATACAGAACCTGTCCATTTAAATGCATATAAATCACAAATGATTTTGCAACAGCGGTCATTTCTGTCAAACACTCTGCCTTGCATAATTAGTTTGATTCCCAAAATGTACCTATGAGAAAATACAGAGGCATTCAAAAAAATAGTAGCACATAATTTCTATGTCCTTTTGACTGTGTTACATATAGATTTTTGCATTAAATATGATGTAAAATAATATAAAAAGGTGTTTTATCTGAAAAATAGTTTCTCTTTTATCTCAATAAGTATTTATTTTTTAAATAGACCCAAAGTGCTTCCAAATTTGCTTCATAACATTAGTCTACATCTGGTTTGAATTTTTAGCCCCCATGTCCTGTTTTTAGGGACCAGTTTCATAGAAGCACCAAAATACATTTGTGATCATCAATAAAGCTAATATTGGCCTGAGACATCTGCATGTTTTGCTGTATATTTTCTCATTTCTGTCCTCATGGTATTTGTTTTCACATTCTATGAATCAAATAAAAGCACGTGGATTGAAGTGAAGTGCTCTCATGCAAAAACCTCACCAAAAATGTCATCACTGATCTCATGTTGAAGCAGATGGAGGTCCACATCATAGTGCACGCATTTGACATGTCTTTAAGAAGCAAATGCTTTGATGGAAGCTGCCGTGAGTGGCGCACTCATTTCCTCCCAGACTCTGACATGCTAACTGATGTCGTTTCCTGTGATGTTCTCATTAAGTAGAGACACTGCTCAGACCATCACATAAGGAGCCAAAGATTCTGCTGTTTGCTCCTGCGCTCAGAGAGAAAACCAACAGATTAACAGGATCAGGGAAATGAGGGAGGACTGAAAGCTGTCAGGATGAGCTGTTTGATGAAGGAGAGCAGAGCAAACAAACTGCTGCAGGTGGATGAGCACTGATTGAAAAAGCACGGTTCATGCTTCTGTGACGCCGTATTAACTGTGGCTTTTTGTGCCACATTCTGTCTTTTCAATCGAACCAATTCTTTTAATGACATTTAGTGGCGCGTACACATGGCTCAACAACAGTATCAGTCAATGTCCAGCCACTCCCTAAACAAGACTATGGACACAAAATACTGTTGATAGTGCTATAAATACTACAAAACTGTTGAAACAATGAACGGTTTCCACCCCCAGAGTAATGGACAGTACAATACTCACCCTACCTCAGTGCAATAGCCACAACATACGCACCTTACTACTACCTGTATATACCCTATTCGTTGTACATATCTCTCATCTGTAGTATAGAGTTAGCTTTTGTATATTCTTTCTGTATATTTTGTTCATTTCAGGAGTTCTAGCATTACTTAGTAGCATGTGTGTATTAATATTGTATTCTAAAGCCTTTGCACAGTTCACTTTTCTTAACACTGTGATATTTGTATTTTATTTTATTGTTCATATACAGTCTCTTTTGCACTAAGTGTTTTGCTGCTAAATCAAATTGAGCTGCTAAACTGATTTTCATTGTTCCTGTGACAGTAACAATAAAGATCTATTCTATTCTGTTCTATTCTATTCTATTCTATTCTATTCTATTCTATTCTATTCTATTCTATAACTGTCGAAAAGGTTATGATTAGGGTTTGATGAGGTCTGGGCATAAAAAACACTTGGTTAAGTCAGGAAAAAGGCAAAAAGATGAAAGTTACACAGCATGTACCTTCAGTTTTAAACAGGACATGGTCACCAGTCTCCTGTTTTCAGTCATATCGGTTCACATCCACCTTAGGTACCTATTTAACAATGTAACCTGACCACTATCACTTTCTTTATTCCTGCACTTATTCATATGATTGGAAGTAGTGTGTGGCACACAAACATGGGTCAGCTTAGTCCCCTTAAACAAGCTGTACTGTTGTTTCATTCCATCTACCAAATTTTGTGCCATCTCATGTCTAAATGTGTGCTGGTAGGACAATAAAGTTCCTTGAATCCTTGTTTTCATGATGAGGTCAGACTGGAAAGTGAAGTGATGGATTCTGAGTCACTTACTTCCCAGCACCGAAGGAATACCATCAAATATTATAAAAGGGAAGTGGACTCTGTTTCTGTGTGTGTGTGTGTGTGTGTGTGTGTGTGTGTGTGTGTGTGTGTGTGTGGGTGTGTGTGTCTCGGGCATCACACAAAATCCAGAAAAAGCTGACAGCTGCAGTTTGGCATACTTATGTATTTTTGGTCAAGGAAGAGACTCTCATAAACAGCAAGTTGATACGACCAAAATTTTGGGAGATATTAGTAATTTTGGAATACTATAGCTTTACAATTATGTTGCTATGCCCAGAATCACGTGAAATCTTTGGCGGTGACTGCTGGACAAATGCGGTACAGCATGTGTCAAGACACAACGAATGTCTGTGCTGGGGGACCAGGATGTTGGCCCTCAGGGTCGGGATGTGGATTTTAAAAACACCCCTCCCTTTTTGCATCCCACCCTCGGTGTTGACAATGACTAAGTCCAGGATCTAGAACCCGTGCTTCCCCATGGGTCAACATGCTAGTGTTGTCTATAATCTGTATGAAGATATATTTTTGTCTCTGATGCTTGTGAATACAGTGAATGTTGTCCCTCTGCACAGCCTGACAGGACTATAAAAGGTCTGACTCTAATTGTGTTTGATAAATATATCCCGTGGCCAGTTTACTGCAGAAAATTCTACGTTTTTGCAACAGTGTTTGTGTCTGTGTGAGGTATGGTGGTCTTCGGCATATCATCGCTTAGGGCAACCTGTTACAGCCTGTCTGCAAGAAAAACAAATCAGAGTAAAAGCAAATTGCATTATGGGCTATAAAGTACTGCCAAATACAAAGAGATGTACACTCACAGATAAACATAAACTAACAGATACCCAATTAAACAAACAAGAGTTTGACAGGCGGAGGAAATGCATATGTACACACCACGGAGAGAATACGTGTATTGCCACAGATAGGTAAATACAGATATGAAAGTCCATCTCTGTTTCCCTCACATACATACACAAACACACAGGATGCTGCTTTATATGCTGAGCTCATCCTTGTGTTTGCACTGAGCTGCCTGTAAGTGAGCCACAGCCACACTGACGCATCCAGGGTAATGATGGCTGTCAGCCTGGAGGAGGTGGAGAAGGGGATGTAGAGCCCCACACCGGCCCTCCAGCAGCCCTGAGGTCTCTGACATTGTATAACAACCTGGTATCAAGACCCAAATACTGAATTGAGAACCTAGGCCTTTTGAAGAGAGTCCCTCGGCAACTGGTCAGAGATTGTACAATAATATGAGCTGAGTGGCATTTGGCCCTGTGGTCTGGCCTTTTTTAAGGAGAGGAGAGCCCGCTCCACAAAAGTACAAGTACAGCCAACCTATTCCAAGTCGTCAGAGTCAGTAATGGAATGGAAACAGCACAAAAGAGACACAAAAAACTGGAAAAAAAGAGCAACACAGAAGGTAACTTATGTACAATTGGGGTGGCTGTGGCTCAGTTGGTAGAGTGGGTCGTCCAATGACCAAAGGGTCAGCAGTTCAGATCCTGGGTCCGACTGTCAACAGCAGTGTCCTTGCATGCAGCCACCTACTGGTGTATGAATTCCAGGAGGTGTGTGTGAATGGGTGGCACTGTAAAGCGCTTTGGGCATTTTCTAACCATGAAGGTGTAGAAAATGCACCCTATAAATTCAGTCCATTTAGAATACAACTTGTATCACTGAATGTTATTTTGTGAGACTGCATCCCAAAAGTGGAATTGTTAATAACTTATTGATGGTAAATTGCAGCGTTTTATGTCATATCGCATCCGGAAAGACTGGTAAACATACAGTAACTGCTTTGAGTTTAACTGTACCGGTCCACTGTGTACAAACTAGTAATGCACACCTTCATTCACTTATAGTCGCAGAAAAATTATTAGAGCATCAAAAGTCATCAAAAACAATGGTTATGCAATCAAGTACTAACTCCTGTGTGTATCATGTGACTAAAACAGACAGAAAAGAAAACATGGAATGCCTTAAAGCACTGTTTTTGTCAGTACAATGCCATAGCTATTGATGTAAGAACTGAAGTGATTTTGGTTATTATCAAGAAAACATGGAAAATGGATAGATATGAGCTCTGAAATGAAACTCTTATGAGCTATTTTTGTTATCATCATATTTGTTCAAACAAATGTACCTTTAGTTGTACCAGGCATTAAAATGACCAAGAAATTGAAGAAAACAAGGGGTGGTCTAACAACTTTTTCTGTACATCCATGTGTTAGCAAGACCACTGCGTAAAGATGTCTCATACAGCCACCAAGTAAGAAATCATTTAAACACGTTAAAGTTTTTGGTTAAAACATCTTACTGCTACATTTTTTGTCGCATTAAATTTGAAGACCTCCAAACAGAACGACAGAGCAGCACCTGACCTGACCTACATCCTGCACAGGGCCATTCTTTCTTTAGGGCACAGCAGCAAACTGTGAAGCTCCGGTTCAGTTCACAGTGCAGCAGCCTGGCTTCTCTCATTCACAAAAATGATCACCATGCAGCACCTGAAACACTAACATGTGAAGCCCATAAATTAGTGCACCCATTTTTCTGAACTCACATGCGTAGTTTCACAACACCTCCTACTCTATGTGTTTTTAGCCGTGGACGTACTTTACACTTGAGTCTGACCTCCTGGAAGAGTTTAACGCAAGAGGTTCTGCAGCAAGACTGTTGTGAATTTTGTCACATGCATGATCCATGATTCAGTGTGGATACCAAGCCATAATCACTCTTTTGAGGCTATTTGTAGAAAAAACTGTGAAAATAAACTTCACTATATGTGTATAGAGTCACAAAGGAAACCATTAACGCTGACTGATTAGGAGTTTAATACATCATGTGCAGTTTATTAATGGCTAAAGTCACTGAAACAGCTGTTGAAATGAAAATGAGAAGAAGCTGTTCAGCTGTAAGTTCCTTTCAAACTTCTCAGAAGATCATTTTTATCTTTCACATCCACCAGTGCATGTTTAATCAGACTGTATTAATCAAAACGAACTAAAGAAAAACAGTCAAGAGAATGATCTAAACTCCTCTGTTGGTCCCAAAGCAGTACTATACACTGTTTTCTGCCCCAGAAATGCAGCTGTGACTTTTGCCACATGTTAAGCAAATGGAAGAGATCTGTAACCTATTAAGCATCTTAATCCATTTTATTTGAAAGGCTGGTATTTGTCACCCTCTAACCTACTCATATAAAACAGACTATACTTGTCAGGATTTTACCACTTACCCTACTTCATAAAATCTGGCAATTTCATGCTTCACAATAAACATTTTGTTCTTTGAAACCTGAAGAGAATGTGCCATAAGTAAGACATATAAACAAAGATAGTGGGATAACCTTTGCTGTAATCCTACTGCTTCTGTGTAGAAAGGTTAACTGGAGTCCCAGCATATGTCAGACAACTCTAATCCCTTTGATCTATACAGAACAGACAGACTTTTCTCCCAACCCGACGGCCCTCTGCCCCTCTCTACACCACCCTCTTGTGGTTACATGATGTCTGAGGTCGGGTTGTCAGAGCATGCTGGCAGGAGATAAGCTTCCCCACACGTCACAGTGTAACTTAAATTATTCCAGTGGTCCACGGATGTCTGTGTAGTCTGGTCCTGCCGCTGACTGAGTGGGTTGTGACACTGCTGCTTCTAGGGTTCAAGGTTTAATCCCAGTTGGAGTTACACACTCTCAAGCTCCTGTAAGCCATTTGTTAAGTGTCATATATGCTTTGGGTCTCAGTTTGAGTCTGGAAGAAAGTCATGTTCTGTTATGGCTTAAAATAATACTAAAAGAAGAAGCGTGGAGATGGTCAGTCCCACATGAAAGTCAGACATCTTTCATTGTTAGATTTGGATGTGTGTGTAGAAAATTGCTTCTACTTTACTGGAGTGGTACGACACAACTTTCTCACAACAGCAAGATAACAAGTTACAAAAAAATAAAAAGAAAATTAAAAAGGAGAAGGTTGCAGCCAGAAGTGCAAAAGGGAATATTTGTTTGATGGAGAGGAACGGTTTGGGAAATTAACTTGAGGCAGGTGAAGAAGAGGTGGCAGAACAGAATTAATGTTACACCCCAAAGCTTAAAAGTGAGATAATAGGAGGATACATGGTGCAGACTCTAACTTTGACCCCAAACTTTTACGCTGAAAACTGTCAGGGCTTGATCTGCTAGAACAGATTTAACAATAATCAGAATAATAACAAGCATCAGTCATGTAATAATTAAAGGGGATCTCGGGAATGGATTTAAGCATATTTTTTTTGTAGTTTTATTTATTCATTTATTTTTAACCGCCGCCAAGGAACGGTGGAGGTTATGTTTTCATCAGGGTTTGTTTGTTTGTTTGTCAGTTAGCAAGATAACTCAAAAAATTATGGATGGGTTTAGATAAAATTTTCAGGAAGTGTTGATACTGGCACAAGGAACAAATGATTACATTTTGGTGACCGGGGTGGTGGTGGTGGTGGTGGGGGCTGATCTGTCTTGGCGGACGTCTGTGTTTTCCCAGTGCTTTTCTAGTTTTAGTATGCCAAGACTCTGGTAAATGCTGCCACTTGTCAAATCTAAACCTTGTAGAATCTGAACCTTCCTCTACTCACTTTCTCAGCAGGTTAAATCCAGGATCATCTGGATTATGCTGCAACAATCAAAATCAGATATTGTAATTCCACTGCTGATATCAGAGTGTATAACGGGTCTGGGTGAAGTGATAATCTTTAATTCTCGAGGGTCCTGGATGGGCTTAGAGCATCGGGAACATGGGACACTGCTCACGGAGTAGTATGCATGAAAAGAGAAAATAAATCTGATCTAGGAAAAGGGTTGTGACCTGTGTCAGACCTCTGCACACACATACTACTGCATCCACAGTGTGTAAATACTGTAGCTGAAGCTTTATCTTTCGGAAACTTTACTCTAGCACACCTCACTGAATTAGTTTACAGTTCAAGGCACAACCCATCCCACAGGAGATAATAAACCCAAATCTCCAGTTTAATTTCCTTCCTATCTTTGTTTTCAGTTTTGTTTTTTTTTCATGTTCTTTCATGCATTTCTCTCTGTCTGTCTTTTCGTCCTGTTTCCAATCCAATTAACCAACTGAAAGTTCGGCGCTGATAAACACAACTAAAAGAATGGCTAATTTGATTTTGATCAAAAACAAACAAGCTTTTGATGGAACAGAGCTTATCATTTTTCACTTTGTGCTTTTTGGCCAAATCAGATCATGATCGTGAAACCTCAGCGGAGAGAGGAACTGGAGGTGTGTGTTTGCGTCGAAGCTTGTGTGTTATCTCATCAGTTCAAACAAGCTCAGCGCAGCCTCATGTCTCATTTCAACATGACACCGATAAATATCAGCAGCCTGGTGGCATGTTGGCCCACCCCCGATCTAACCACATGGACCCATTCCAAAACGTACACGCATCAACCACACGTAGCAGCAGTGCCAACACACACCCAGAGGCAGCGGCTTTTGACTGAAGGCACCTTGAACGAAAACCTCAATGAGTCATTCTCAAAAAAGCAAAACAAACAACTCGTAAAATACACCATCAATTTTCTTTGTTATTCCCTGCAACACAAATAAAAGTGTCATCACAGCAGTAGCCACCCTAATGCTATGCTCCACTTGTCTAATACATGTGTTTAGCAATACAACAGATTGCAATTTGAAAAGGTAGTCATTTTACGAGAAAAAATTGAAGCGTGGGCCTCCCTTCCAAGCAACTTTGATTAATAGCGTCCCTGTCTGGCATGGTTCAGTGCCGATTGGATTTACAACAACGTAATTGATGGGTGAACTCCTACTGTGAGACAAACGTCAAGACAGGATTTCCTCTTGAGCTGCAAGCGTGAAGATTCCGAGAGGACGGAGGAAAGTCGTACGCAATGAGTGCCAAACCATCTGCTGGTAAAATGAACAGAAGATTTGTGGAGATTTGTGCGAGGTGAATCTCAGGTCCCCCTTCCTTTCAGTAACTCTGAGATTGGAATACAGATTAAAGATGGAGCTGAGCAAGAGGAGAGGGAACTGAGAGCGTTCAATGGAGGACAATGGTTCCATAGAGTGTGAACAAAGAGTCTTTCACGTACCTGAATGTGTGCATTGAGTTGAGATGAGGTCATAAATTAGCAGATAGAGATGAACACAGGTGAGGATTGAAGGACAAGGGGGTGGGAAGAGGGGAAAGGGGTCTCATGGAGGTAAAAGAGGCATTTGTGTTTGCCTTCAAGGTTTTCATTGACACCATCTGATAGCAATGGGCTTGGGAACTTGTGAGAACAGGAAACACCCTGAGGGTCAGACATGTGTTCCTACTGAAAACAAGGTGCTTGGGTGAAGAAAATGAAAACATTAATGAATGGAGAGATGTACCTGATAAGTTCCTCATCTATGTCAGCCACACATTTATATCATCAAAAACTTTTAGATAATTAGTTCTGCCCAGTTCATCTTGATTTCACAGTATTTTGAATATAATGGATGACCTTTTACTCCTCCAGGATGCGTTCTTGGATAATGCCTTTGCCTTAGTTATGCAACCAGCTGCCATGGGCTATGAGCTGTTGTCATGGAAAATAAGATGAAGTGAGGAGGAGAAAGATAGCACATAGCTACCATTTGTGTCCATTATTATGCGTAATTAGGCGGTGGAAATACCTAAGGAATCATTGTAAACAAGTAGTCCCAGGCTCAACAAACCCCACCCCTAACACATATTTCGCCCATTAAAAGTAAATGGGAATATTTTTTTTTTTTAATCATAAAAAAGGTAAACTTTGACCTACTTTTCCCAAAATGTATTGACATTTATTCTGGGTCACTGGCAATCTATAAACCCAACTTGGTATGAATTCAACCAATAGTTTTGCTGTTAAAGTGTTAACTCACTCACTCACTTGTTTTGAGGAGAAAAAAAAATTTACATTTTTTGCATACAAGGAACTAATATCCGAGCAAATACATTAATAAATAAAGATGATCAAGACAAAATAGCAACTGCCATGTACACTAGTAATAACCAAATAAATTCAATACGTATCGCTCAAAAAGGAGTAGGAAGAAGAAAACTTATTAAATCCCACCCCCATCTTACATTTCTTTTGCTTCCTTAATGATATAATAACATCTGGTTAGAGTCCTAACAATGTAAATAACTGACAGTAAACAGATTAGGAAAATTGAAGTATATTACACTTAGTATCTATCTAAATGATAATCTGCATAATTTATAATACAATATATTTCAACAACAATCACTTACCAACAATGGTAATGGGAGTGGAACATACCAACATGGTATACAATGACAACCACAAACCAACAAAGGTAAGAAAGAGACAAACAACAAACAAAGAAACAAACCAGACCAAAAACAATACCACTTGCCTCCCCTTCAGGGGGCAAGGTAATAAATGATAAAAGGAATACTTGCTTCAGGCTCATATTCATTTCTAATTCAGAGGCTATTCAGATTCCTTTCTTACTACTTAAACTGTGTGGGTGGCACAAATGAGTAAAGCCCCTTAATCCTGACCACAAAGGACAACTGATATACTGCAATTCCTCTTCTTCATGACCAAAAGAACAAAACTTTAGCAATACTCTATGTTTTATAAAATGCAAAATCAAAGAAAAACAGTTATGTTGTTATAATTTATTTCTAAAAAAAAAAAAAAAGCAAGTAAAATTGAAACAACATTAAAATGAAGAATATGCCAGCTAATGCATCAAGGGGGACTTGTAAAACTGCTTCTACTTTGTGAATGAAGCTTTCCTGGACATTTCCCCCGTCATGAGAATACCTGTCAGATCAGTTTCTGAGAGACCTGCTGTTTTTCATTTCGTTGCGCGCGGTGGACAGATTCTTTCCGACAGGTTCTGGCCCAGTGGGAGGCCTCTCCCTCAGATGGCAAGATTTGGGCCGATCATGAAGCAAGGAAGTTTGCAAGGCGGTTACCACTGGTTACAAGATGCCAACACTTTGAAATAGTGACAAGAATGTGTTTTAATACTTTCATCCAAATCATATCCACAACATTCAATTAAAGAGATTCAATGCAGAAAGAGTGAAAGGAACAGTGCGATAGTGTTGTCAGGTTCAGGTTGTCATTATGTCATCAACACGCCAAAGGCATTTGTTTGATAAATGACTTCAGTGCATTCTACAAACTGCCTCAGGTCAAGTTAGCCTTCAATTTGAAGCACAGCAGAGTTTTTTTCCAGACCGGCATCTGACCCCAGTGCTGGAGGTAAACATTGAAGATGGACTGCTGTCTGCTAAAGTTTAAAACCTGCGTGGCTGTGAAGATCCCTCCTACTAATCAATCTTAGCAAAGCCTTATGAACTTTGACCATGTTTAGGGATGGTCATGATCTGAAACACTTTCTGCTATTATGACATGTCTATATGTCAGTATTCTCTATATTCATGCACTTTCATTGAACAATGCAGGAAGAACCAAGTAGTAACATGAAAGATAAAGTTCAATCAATCAATCGAAGTTTTTTTATATAGCACTTTACAACATGAAGAATGCCAAACACAACATGAAGAAGACCAAAGTGCTTTACATCTAAAAGCATGATTAAACTAAAAAAGTACTCGGAGGGTGCAGACCTCCACCAAGGCAGATCAGTCGTCCCCCCCCCCCCCCCCCCCCCCCACACACACACACACACACCCACCCACCCAATCACCACCAAATTTTATCATTTGTTCCTTGTGCCAGTATCAAATCAACATTTCCTGAAAATTTCATCCAAATCTGTCCATAACTTTTTAGTTATCTTGCTAACAGACAGACAAACAAACAAACAAACAGACAGACAGACAAACAAACCCTGATGGAAACATAACTTCTGCTGTTCCTTGGCAGAGGTAATTATAAGATAAAAAACAGTTTAGTCAAATACCATATATATGCATAAAACAATAGGACACAATACACAGGTCTTAAAGTTAGACCAGGTCACTAGGTGTGAGGAAATTTCTACAAGAATAAATGTGCTTTGTTTTATGATTCCTCCTGAGCACGCAGCATAAAAAGAGCATAAACTGTTTATGAAGTTAAGAAATGACGCCACTGTTCTCTGGTGTTTGTGACATGATTCCTTCTGCATTAGAAACAAAATAAAACACTGCTGTTAATTACATAAGGTTAGTATAGCTGGGAATAAACAGCGCTGTCACACCAGTCAACGGACGTCCAAATATTACAACAGCCCTTCTGCCCTCCTTCAAACACAGCACCTCTGAGTCAGCGTGACCTGAAATCAAATAAACAACAGAGACTGAAATGAAAGAGCAAAGGAGAGAAATACACAGAGGGAAGGGAGAAAATGATCAAGCATGCGTTTTGTTCCGTGTGAAGAGTGACAGGATAACAGGGAACAAAGCATAAGGAGGAGCATGAGGAGAGGAAGGAGGCAGGGAGCAGCGGTGAATGAAACTAAGACAGAAGCTGTGTTTCCATCCAACTGTCAGGAAGATTTTACACAAACTTTTCATGTGTCAAAAAAAATACAATTCAAACTTTCACCCTGTACCCATATGGAAAACATCAGAAAAGTTGAAGCAAATAAATTAGCTAGTTTACATTCTAAAGCTACTGAAATGTTTGTAAAATTAAGGAAGTAAGTGATACCTTATGACATTTTACTAAGCTTCAAACACAGAATTGCCTTTGCCCTTTGAAATAACTGCACCGACAGCAGCACAGTTACTCTTATAGGAAATAGAAATCGACAGAAACAGTATGTGCCACCTTGGCTCGGTTGTAAAAGCGTTGGAGGTCTTGCTGTATCTTAGACGTAGTGGTCTGTTAGACTTGGCAAAGCGTGGGTGACCCCAGCCTGGCCCCAAATGCAGACAGTCAGGGCTGAGAGGGCAGGAGGTAGAGATGAAACCAGGGAGAGACCACAAGGGGCCACAGTGAAGGGAAAAAAGAAATCAAACCTTTGAGTTAGGGAAGAACAAAGGAGAAGGCTCTGGTTGGTGGTGAAGTGAGGTAGAGACACAAGTAGGGAGGAATGAGGGAGGAGAGGGGAGGACAGCAGCCATGTCAAGTGAGAGTGAAGTCAACCCAAGCAAAACAAGTTTAGGTAAGCAAATCCTCTTTGTGTGTGAACGTACAGTATATCCAGTATTTAACATAGTGACTCCGACAGTTCGAGGGCTGAAATGAACACACACACAAATCCACAAGCAGGGAGGTCACGGCCACCGTATGAAAAGACTGAATTGTATACCACCGCTGGCACTGCTGTGAGTCTAAAAAACTCAACCAGAATAATATGACTTCTTGGAGCATAATTCCTCTCGCTGTGGCATGAAAAATACCCAGAATGCTTGTGCTTGCGGTGAAGGCTGAGTGAAACCGGATCAGGAGCTGAAGCAGCAGCTCAGCAGGGGACGATGTGTGGGTTCAGAAGCTCGGTCTTTAATGAGGTGCCGGGCTGATCGGCTCAGCGTCGGCCAAACTGATACACCCACCCACCCACTCACCCACCCACCCAACCTCTGTGTGGCCTGAGAAGCACCTAGGACAAACCACAAGGGACCATCGAACAGAGGCTGCAGTCCTGCCAAGGCAGCTCACAACCCATTATCAGCCTGGAATTAGAACATTTGTCTCCTGCCAAAGCCTTTTAATATCAACAGCATGTTTTACATGAAAGTATTTCGCTGACACGGTATTTCACAGCAACTCACAAAGACTCTCAGAGCAGAAGAGCCATAAGAAGTTAGACTTAAGAGTGGGAGTCATGAATCACACTGCATGGAAAACATACAATCCACTGTTCCTCTGAGTTTTAGAGGAGAGGAGCAAAAGCTACTGTGTCAACTACTGTATTATCTTAAGTAGAAGAGAAAGGAATCTGACACACAAGGGAGGGAGCAACATTAAGAATCTGAAACAGATGAGTTTTAAGCCTATAATATAGTGCCATTATAAGTCAAGATTTACAGAGCAGGGAAAAATCGTTATCATCTCTGCCTCTTTCATCCAAAATTTTGACACTGAAAATATATCATGCATTTCTGAAATGAACAGTCTTTCACTTTATTAGAATCTGGATAATTATTTAACTGAACACAGACCTGAAAGTGTTGAAAACCTAAATAAATAAATCTATACCACTGAAAATCAAACTCAAAATACTTAATCCACAATTGTGGAACTGATATAAAAATATAGATGGCAGCTGTTTTATGTCTGTTATTTCCCTTCAAAGTCAGCAAGTAGAGAAGACTAGTACACTCTTGGCATAAAGTTGTAATAATTCTGTTTTCAGACGCATTCCTTTTGTAATTCCTATTTATACACATCAGTAATCGCCTTTGACCAGGTGCAATGCGTACATACTGAGTCCCAGCTACACTTTATCTATCAATATTAAATCACATTGTCACAATCATTTCAAGAGGAGAGGTAAAAATATTTTATTCCAACTTTTCTCAACAAAGTTTATAAAATGGCCCACTGGCACCAATTATTGACCATACTTATCAACTGGTCCATACCTAGTCGATACAACAAACATTTACTTTAATGGTCAAAATACCCAAAAAGTAGTAACTCAAGTTGAAAATGTTGGGGGGGGGTTATCTGTCTGTCTTTTTTTTTTAGAACCCATTGAAACCTGATTACATGTATTTCATTCAGAAATAAAGTTGGATTACTTAAAGCTTGATAAGTAGCTTTAAGGCTCATGAACTTCACTGACCCTGAAGTTGTATTTTGCAGCCAAATATCATTTACAATGCACTCATACTTGAATTCTAAGACATACTATCTGTGAATTGAACAGTTCTATCTGATGGTGGACACTTAAGACCTGTAACAGATTTCACTTACAGTAAGCCTCCTTTATAAAGAGCTTATCTAGACACTAACCCCAAATATGTAATTGCCCCACCCGTCAACAGATGGCACTGTTCTGTCTGAGATGGCGAGGGGAGGGGAGGCAGGAGCAGCAGCTAGCAGACCCCTGCAAAGAGGGAGGCAGCTCTAATGATGGATCTAACCTTGGGAGGCGATTGTTAAGCTGCAAATGAGCTGTCGTTGACGGTAGGATGGTGGAGACTGGGTGGAGTTGTGCCTTCTCCCCACTGAACTGAACATTAACATCACTTTACATTAATATTACAGACATTTAGCAGATGCTTCCATTCTCTTCGATATGTGTTATAGAACAAGCTTCAGATGGTAGTTACCCAACTCACAGAAAAAAAAAAAAAAAAAACGTGAAAAACCAGCAGCTGAACAGACCTCTGATAGGTTTCTGAGGCCGCTACTTTTATTATCATCGATATTTGAATTTGTGCCCTTGTCACATATTTCACAGGACAAAAAAAAATGAACTCATTAACATCCCTGTATGCTGCTGAAGGAAAAGGAAAGATAAATGATTGAGGAAATGAAAAGAGACAGAAATGGCAGCAGAAAGCAAAGAAAGAGGCAGAGAGAGAAGAACAGGAGTTTGTAGCAGATTGGTAATGCCAGGGAAAAGGTCAGCTGCCACTTCAGCACTTCTCTTTGATAAAGGAAAGGAAAGGATAAATCCTCTTTTCTCTTTATTTACTGAGATGTCAAGCATGACATCAGTAAGTCTGTAGATGGCTTCCCAAAGGCCAGAAAGGGCCGAGATGGAGAAGGCAGAGGAACTGTGCAGAGAACGATGAGGTGCAAGTTTGTGGAGAACGAATGGTCCCTCAAAACTTTTGGAAATTCTTTTAGTAGCAGATCATGTAAACACAATAATATGACCATAAATGAGAATAATTTCTCTCCACAAATTGTGAAGGTGACAGTAGTCGCTTTTCCATTGGACATCTGCGCAAAACTTTACCAATATTTACTAAATGTCGAAAAATGTCGTAATGTCGGTTTTTCCATTAAACCACAAACGTGATGATTTGTTTATTTATTATTGCGAGATGACACAAGAAGTCATTCCATAAACATGACCACAAATGTAAATATGGTGTTGATTTACAGATATATTCATTATTATTATATATCACCCCTCCATCTCGTACTAAATTAAAAAATGATTGGGTTTCCTGGTGTGTCCACACATACCACGACATGTTTTTTCTTCTTCTATACATCTATATATTGTTGTAACGTCCGTCAACATTCGTTTTTTTTATTCACCTGACTAGTTGCGAAAATTGCAGTTTTGTGTGAGACTTTTGCCGAAATTGTTGTTTTTCCATAAGGTAATTTTTTTAGTTATATTTGTGTAATTTGAGGGTCAATGGAAAAGCGACTAGTGTTACAATACAGTATGACTATTTCTGACAAAGCCCCAGACTCAAATTGCTGTGTGAAAGGTCATCAGGAGCAGCTGATAAACATCAAGAAGTTAATAGAGAATAATGCATTTTTTCTGAAAACTGAGAGGTTTTACACTGAGGTAATTTTACATGTAACCATAAAAAAACTGCATCATAATCTGAGTCACTTACAATCAAGATTTAATTTTCCTGCACTTCCTTATCCTCTGTCACACTTCACTACCTCTCCTCCTCCAGCTCCAGCCAACAGTACCTCCCACTATCTGTAATACCCGCTCACCACATACTGAAAGCTGATAGTAAATATTTGGGTTATTCCAGCAATAACCACAGTCCAATCCCTCCCCTGTATGATAACATGATGCTGAAAAATGCTTATAATACGGTCTTCCAATGGCTCAGCACCTATTGCCAAAACCACAGACTCAACTTTGGCACAAAAAATATGGCTTACTCTAAGCTTTCGAAGAGTCTTTCTGCTGACTCCTCATTTCAGAACAATTTCTAAACTATCTGCTGTAATAAAAGGTGAGAAAGGGGATGAGAAGAAGCTGCTGCTCAACATGTCTGTGACTGCATGTTCATGGAAGGAATTCATTAAACTAAGAGATAACTTCATCAGTCACTCAATCAACATGTGTAAGAGAGCATCATTATTTGAAGGGGCTTTTCTGCTATCCTTACTCCTATGTTTGAACCCATAAAGACCCGGTGCTACTTTTATGTCAGTTCCCAAATGAAATTTTCTCTATATCTAACTTTTCTTATGTGATTTATTACCATTTATTATAATATTACCCTCTGTATTACTCATTTTATCAGTGTAAATCAGGTAATTTCCTGTATTCAATTCACTAATCATAAAAACCTGTAAAGATCCAGTGTTACTTATATGGCAGTTCCAAAACAGTTTTTTCTCCATATTTAACCTTTCTTAAGTGATATATCACCATTTAGTATAATATTATCCTTTGCATTTTGCTTTTTCAGTGGAAATCATGTATTTTTCTACATTTAATCTACTGATCATGTAAATGTTCATGAAAGCTCAGATTAAAGTTGAGGGTTATTATATCAAAAACAGAGAATATTGAAGAAAAAGTGACTTTTTTAGCAAAATATATCATTAACTGAACATAAACTCTGTCTCCATCCACTGTCATTGATCCAACTCCATGGGTTTTACTGGCGAATCAGTGTTGTAGAAGATGGTGTTGTTTCCACGTTCACTACGGAGCCTCTGAACATCCAAATGGGTCATATCTGATGACCCATCTGATGACGAACTGCATTTACACCAATTATTTACATGTATTGATAAGATCTGTGGATCAGCAGGTATTAAACAGTTTACATCGGTGGATGGCTTTGGTCACTAGTGGCTGTTTGGGTTTTTATGGGTTAATATCAGTTCATTAATTTTTTGAGCAAAAGGATTGATAACAGGTTGAAATTATCAATCAAATTAAAACATTGCAGAATGTATAGAAGATGAAATGTAAAAGAACAGTGGCTATTTGTACTGAACGGCTAATTCAGAGCTGCATTGGAAATAAATATTGTTGAAATGGCATTGAAGTATGGCTTTGTTCATTTGACTTGAGGCCCTGACTTCACACTGCAGATGTTGACACAATGATGCTGCTTCAACACATACATATATACATACATATATATATATATATATATATATATATATATATATATATATATATATATATATATATATTTATACATACACACACACACACACAGGGTGGGGAAGCAAAATTTACAATATTTTGAGGCAGGGATTGAAAGACAGTGTATGACCAGTTAGTTTATTGAAAGTCATGAGAATTTATTTGCCACAAGAAAATGTACATAATAGAAAATGTTTTTATTCTATGTGTCCTCCTTCTTTCTCAATAACTGCCTTCACACGCTTCCAGAAACTTGCGTAAGTGTTCCTCAAATATTCGGGTGACAACTTCTCCCATTCTTCTTTAATAGTATCTTCCAGACTTTCTCGTAATAGTTTTGCTCATAGTCATTCTCTTCTTTACATTATAAACAGTCTTTATGGACACTCCAACTATGTTTGAAATCTCATTTGGTGTGACGAGTGCATTCAGCAAATCACACACTCTTTGACGTTTGCTTTCCTGATTACTCATATGGACAAAAGTTTCTGAAAAGGTATGGATAATAGTGTTAGGTATGATTTTGACATCAATATATGTTTGGTTTCAAAACAATTGATGTAGTGCCTGCTGAGAAAAAACAACTAAATGTTCATTGTAAATTTTGCTTCCCCACCCTGTATGTATATTTATAATTACTGCAGAACTAAATTAGAATGCAGTTTAAATGCTGCTGCTGCAGACCTATATATGGGGAAATGCTCTCTATCCTGACTTCCTTTAATCATACCTGACTACACCTGGACTAAAGGAACATGAATAATCTTTGACACATTTCGACTTTGTGATGAATTGTTCTTTAGTGCTCATGGTTTCCATAAACATACTCAAATAGCAAAAATAAGGAGCACCTAAGCCTTATAATGATGCATAGCATGCCATGCTTAGAGACATCACCAGTGACAGTGTGGCACACAGGGCCACAGGGTACACATAAGGTGAATCAAAAACAAAAAAAACAATTTTTCAATGAGCAAACGTCCTTACTTTAATGTAGAAGAGTAACCTATAACATATCTGCATTATATGGTAACATACTACCAGTGGTGGTGTTGTTAAGATGGTAAATGCATAAATAAACACACAATTACATAATCACCTAAGAATTTCAATAATATATATAGATATTTTAAATCGAACTGGGCAAGAGTTAAAAATTCCTCCTGAAAAGCAAAATGAGATCATGCCACAGACTATAACCTGGAGCTGGATGCCTAAAGATAGATCCTGCATGTTGGGAAAAACACTTCCTGGATTGGTCTAATTGGGGTGCACTTAACATAGACCTGCCATTAAGTACTGCTCATCCCCCAGGGCCAGAAAGGCCTCTGAGGAGGCTCATGGTGACCTCGCTCACCAGTTCCTCACCAGGCTGAAATGAACAGTCAGAGTAATGTTGGGAAGACTTTGCTAGTCCTGTACATGTATGTGTGTGCATGTGTGTGTGTGCATGTGGCTGGTGAGATATAGCCTTTCACTGCCACTGAAGCAACGCTCATACATTAAACTCCATATATCACGACTGGGTAAAATAACCTCTAGCTACTGTTTCACATACATGCACACCAACTCTCCAAGTGAAGGGTATCATAAATTTAATACATGCACACACACACACACACAGACACACACACACACACACACATACACAACTGATGAGAAGAAATGGAGGGGATTAAAAGTGAACATTTTATGTAATTAACCCTGAAAGGTGAGCTGGTGTAATGGGGTTGTCCGAAAGTGACTCATGACGCTAATGAGACTTTTAACCACAGGGCAACAAAAGGGTCACAAACTGGCTGACCTCACTGTCGCCATGGATATGTACAAGATTATGAATGCAAAGTATGACAAATAGCAACTGCACACTTCCACTCCCCTACTGCAGCTTAACGTCTCGCTCCATGCTGTGTCAGAGGTCAGAGGTTAGAATAGCTAAGGAATCGCTCCATTTCAGACTGCCTGGAGACTGACGGCTCAAATCTGAAGGCATCACGAAGAGAAAGAGTGAGAAAGGAAAGGGCAGATAGACTTAGAAGTAATAAAGAGTTTTCCAGTTTGGTCAGATGTGAGCCTGTGGCTGCACCGCTGCTGCTCCTCCTCTGGCTGCTGTGGTCAGATGCTATTAAGGACACATAAGAGAGACGGATGGCCGCTGACAGGCTGAAGAAAGACCGGAGCGTATTTCTCTGGCTTACTTTGACGTCTTCGTGTTTTCAGAAGGTGGTGGTGGAGGGAGGAAGGGTTTACACGAGTAAAATTTACGCTGTGGTCTTTGTCCGGTTCCTGAGTTCATGACCCCCCTCCCTTCTCAACAAGCGGGTCTTTGTGTTGCGTCTAATTTGACAGGCCCTGTGTATTCCCCCTACTGTTTGGCTGTGCTTTGAGCTTTTCTTTCTTCTGTTATTTTAGTAGTGCTATTACAACAGAGAGCCAACAAAACGCATACTTAACTTGTCAAGATTATGCGCCTTTCACAGCTACTACTTAAAAAAATGGCTGAAAATTGGGAAAAGTGTTGTCTGATTAAGATTGCTGAGACCTTTCTGGTAAGAAGGGAGAAATTTTCTTTCTATAATTTATAGAAGTGCCATGCCATTGGAAAGAAAACTCAAACTGCATACCAATTAAGTTATTTTCTCTGGTTTTGGGAGGCCCTGTGATTATTTGGGATCGAGGAGGTGCAGGGAGGCCTGTTCTGGTTTGGCCCAGAGGCCGACATCAGGCCTGAGGGATGGAGATCCTCTCCTTTGGTCCTCGTGACCGCTGATGTCTTGGGTTACATTGCCTAGAGCTGCCTCCCTTCCTGCATTGCTTATTCTGAGACTCACTTTACCGTCTGTTTGTTTATGTTTCTGGGTGTGTAATGTGAGTTTAGGTTTGTGTGTTTATGTTATGTAAATAAATATGCAATGCTGATGTAGATGCTGAGGTAGACATACCATTTTTCCAATTCTCCATCAATTATTTCTGGAAAGCTTTCATCGCCCGTTTAGCTCAATATTGACAGTGATCGACATCTAGTAAGTCGGCTTATGAGTATATGGATAATCCAGATGGAGTAAAACATACCTCAGAACAAATCAAATCAAACAATTACTCAACTCTTTTCCAGTGGGATTCAGTTAAATCATGGTTTACATTTCAGACATTAGTGTAATAAAAACTTAACACCATCGCCAGAAAATTAAAATGATTGTGAAATAAGGAAAGGAAATGTCTGGCCGAAGCAAGAAATTAAAAACCAGGAGACAAATGCAATTATTGAAACGGAACGTCACAGGGGAGGCAAGCTAAGTGGTGAAAGAAAACAGAGGGCAGTGTAGTATTGAGAATCAGATCACGGCCTGGACCTCTACCCTACATTTTGGGTTTGACACGAGCAGAAGGACAATGATTTTTTTCCCAGTCAGTCCGAGTCCTTTTGCTTGAGCTCCAACCTGCTCACTTCCGTTTTGCCTGGAAAAAGTCTGCCGTGGGGTAAAGCGACAGACTGTAGCCCCACGTGACACCTGGCTTATCGTTTGGCGGCTGGCACTGCCAATCTGGGCCCCGTCACGGGACACACCCTGAGAAAGAAGCCACCCGTGGCGCTGCACAGATGGGATACTATTCAGCTGGCACAGTCCTTTAGTTCATTGATTCATGTTGACCTCTTGATATACTTACAACATAAGGGAATTAAATAAAAATTCATTCACAAGAAATCACTCACACCAAGAGCACACAGATTGAAGGCTGAAAATTATTCTTTCCTGCCAAACATGAAAACGAACAGCCTGTTCATTTATGCACAATAAATGCTGTATTAGCAGAAAGAAAGATATGTTTAAAGAAACTTCTGTGGCTGCAGCTACAAGTTTCCAAATTGCTGTGGTGAGAATTGATTTCAGGTCTGTGTTACGTCACATAACGGATGGAGGTTGTTTATGCCTCTCCAGCAGGGTTATTTTTGGGATGCAGACTTTTCACACAAAAGGTGCCTGAGTTCATGTTGCACAAAGGTGCTGGAAGCCAAAACAGGATGGAGTCCGTTCCTTAAAAAACAAATGCCAAAAAAGAAACAGATGATGGGAGCAAAATAAAGCACAGATTCTGACAAAGATGTGAGTTCAGTGAGCCAATGGACTCTGGCCCGCAACCACAACACAACAGGGGTGCCCACGCTAAACCTGCCTTTCCAGTTGAATCCTGATTCTTTCTAACAAATAATGTGATGTAATTAATTGATAATCAAGACAGAAACACATTATTCCTATGCCCAACAGTTATTTGGATTCATTTTGCTCATTGACCAAACAGGGATATAATGAAGAGACAGTATCAAATGTACTTTGATGAAAAGCTTTCTGTGAGTCTGTGCTTCAACTGTAGATGATCCATGTATTTACAACATTCATGCAAGAATGTATGGTTCAGCAAGTTCAGCAATCAAGGTTTTCCCACAGGGAGAAAAGTGAGTAATGCTCTACCTAGATTTCATTTTACTCTAGTGGTTTTGCACTTCAAGATTTTTCTTCAGACTAGAGGTTATATAATGACGGGCACTCTAAAACTTAACCTAAATGTTCATTCATATTGAGAAACTGAAACCTAGGTGGGAATAATAACTCATGTCAGGCATGAACATAGATCTTTCCAGTGTCAAGGTTGCTGCAAAGGAATGAAAAAAAAGCAGAGGGTTCGAGTGGTCACCAAGTGTTTCCATTATCTACACCCACTTTGCCCGGTGAGACAGAAAATGAGGGATGACTGATTGTTTTACACTGCATTTGTAAGGGGGAGGGGGACAAAAAGAAGTGAGGGGGTAGACAGAGTGAGCTGCAGGAAACGCCTGACCACTGTCTTGTCCTCCCACTGATTTATCCTTCTCTTCTTTCAGGGCTATTGAGGGTAAGAGAATATTTTCATATTGTTTCATTAAACACTATGTGGCCTTATTTATTACTGTCTCCCCAGACAGCTGTACGATACCTGCAGTGGCAGTTTGCACAGCCCCTGACCGGACTGAAAAGGCCCATTGAAGCTCTATTAGATGAAATATGGAGCTGTCAGAGTATGTGCCCCTCCGACAGTTGGGACACTGCATGAAACTGTGTGTGTGTGTGTGTGTGTGTGTGTGTGTGTGTGTCTGTGTGTGTGTGTGTGTGTGTGCGTGTGTGCGTGTGTGTGTGTGCGTGTGTTGAATAAATGATCAAATGTGATTCTAAGCAATGCATTACACAGTCTGTTTCCATGTATTTTGTCAGGTTACAAAGGAGTATTTTTCTATGAAACTTTGTATGCAACAGAGCATGCAAATATGTCTCTGTCTCATTCAATCAATTTAATACATTGTCGCCTCTGTGGAGTGTTTGTTTTCATGTACACAGGGTCCTACGTGAGCACCTGCCGTTTGGCCACTTGGCTCCGTGCAGCAGTTTTGTTTAGATGGTCTGAACCTCTGCAAGCCTTACATGGTGCCAATACTTCGCTGCCTCTGTGTGCGTCAACCAGGCATGTCTTCATGAATCATAAACTTCTCATCTCCCATACAGGCTCTGGATAACTACACACACATAAACACACTCAAATTAACACCCCGGCGTGCCAAGGCCAAAACAATCTGCGGCTACTCAGGATGTTAATTTTCAGCCTAACATCTGCTATCCAATAGAAACCAGGACAGTGTACATTTATTTTCCTCCTACACATGGCCGCCCTGTTTTGACCTTGTTAGTTTGCGGAGGTCAGGTAAACGCAATTAAACTGACAACAGGCA
Organism: Sphaeramia orbicularis; assembly: GCF_902148855.1. Lineage (NCBI taxonomy): Eukaryota > Metazoa > Chordata > Actinopteri > Kurtiformes > Apogonidae > Sphaeramia > Sphaeramia orbicularis. The sequence goes on along the minus strand of NC_043968.1, from coordinate 24,139,439 downwards.
GGGTTTTAATAATGTTATGTCCAAATAGTAGCATTTCCCACAATAACAACTGGCTTTAGCTGCCCTCATTAAAAGGATTTCTTGAGGTAAACAGTGCATTCTTCCATGACATAAAAACTCATTTGCAGTCTGGATAAAGGTGGATCACATGTGTCATGTCCACCCAAAATCTACCATAGCTGTCCAGTTGAGATACTGACTCTACCCTCAATTTTGTATTTTTTTTAATTTATCAAAATGTAAATACAGCATTATACAACATGCACAGAAAGGTGGCTGACAGCAGCTTGGAATCAATGTGACTTGTTGTCTTGTGAGACAAAGATGAGTATCTGTCAGAGAACAAGCTGTATATCAGGGGTCTCAAACTCATTTTCTTTCAGGGGCCTCATTCAGCCCGATTTGATTTCCAGTGGGACAGACCAGTAAAATAATAGTATAATGACCTATAAATAATGACAACTCCAAATTTTTGTCTTTGTTTTAGTGCAAAAAAACCCATTAAATTATGGATATACTTACTTTTATAAACTATCCAAACAAAAAAAAAAAGTGAAAAACCTGAAAAACTGAAATTTCTTATGAAAAATAAGTACAATTTGAACAATATTATGCCTCAACTTACCATTTCTATATGTACATTATGGATCGAATCTACAAAGACACTAAATACTTACTAGCGGGCAAAATATTGTTAAATTACACTTAATTTTCTTGAGACATTTCAGGTTCATATTTGTTCAGGTTATTCACAGTTTATTGTGAAGGGATAGTTTGTAAATGTAAATATTTTCATAATTTAATGTTATATTTTGCACAAAAACAAAGACAAAAAATTGAACTTGTCAGTATTTATAGGCATAATGTAATATTGTTTTTTCACATCAAACCAAGAAGAAACTAGAAGCACTCGGAGAGCGCAGACCTCCGCCAAGGCTAATCAGTGGCCCCCCCTGTGGGCCCCCCCACGCCAAGGAGGTTATGTTTTTGCCAGGGTTTGTTTGTTTGTTTGTCTGTCTGTCTGTCTGTCTGTCTGTCTGTCTGTCTGTCTGTCTGTCTGTTTGTCTGTCCGTTAGTGTGCAACATAACTCAAAAAGTTATGGACAGATTTTGATGAAATTTTCTGGTCTGCGCCCCCCCGTGGGCCCCCCCACCCCCGATCACCACCAAAATTTAATCAGTTCTTCCTTATCCCATTTCCAACAAACCCTGAAAATTTCATCAAAATCTGTCCATAACTTTTTGAGTTATGTTGCACACTAACGGACAGACAGACAGACAAACAAACAAACAAACCCTGGCAAAAACATAACCTCCTTGGCGGAGGTAAATATAGTCATTATTTTTTGTAGGTTATTATGCTATTATTATTTTACTTGAGAGCATATTGGTCTGTATGTGGAACCTGAACTAAAATGAGTTTGACAGCCTTGACTGTGGAATTTTTACACTTTGCAAATTCATCCCACGGGCCAGATTGGAACCTTTGGCAGGCCGCATGTGGCCCCCGGGCCATATGTTTGAGACCCCTGGTGTAGAGTGATGAGAAAACAGGATTAAAGTGTCAAAAATATGTGTTTTAAATTACTCAAAAGAATGCATAAACAACACAGAGCCAACATTATGATAACTAGGCCGATAAGGGAGGTCAACCCAATTTAACTGTAATGAAAATACTAGCAATTAAGAAGATATTAGCTGAATAAACTGATGACACAATGAAACAAGAATGAACACATAATAGTGGCCTGACCAAACCCAGTGACACACAAGGGGAAAATAAAATGGACACAACCTATAACTATGTACCAAGCAAACCTAAATAAGTCTAAATTCCCCTAATTATGCCACAGCCCATGATTCACTCTGATGAGCCAGCACCAGCATTTAACAGCCCCCCTCCCTCAGCCACGTCTTTTGCTACACCAGGAAGAACCCTCCCATCATCCACACCTGGTAACTCAAAGACAAAGACACAAAAGATTAGCATAACAAATAATTCACAAATTAATATTGCAAATAATTACTCCACAGTATTTAATATGTGTGCGCTCCATATAAACAGAGCAAGATGAAAATGAATAAATACCAACTCAAGTAAACTATTATTAAATGCTCATGTGCGGTTGCCCGGAAATGAACAAGGTAAGTGACTGCAAATGAAGAAACCCTTTTAATGAAACTAATGAGGTAGGAAAATGTGCATTATGGTTATACAAATCTGTGTGGCTGTGGCTATCGCAGTATCTATGATAATTCCTGTCTTGCAGATATTCAAACCTAGATGATGGCATACTGAGGCCGTTTTCAGACTGGGTATCCGAGTCCATATCCCAATACACTGGACCCCAAAGTCCACTTAATTTTATCAGTGTGAATACAAACGTTCCATGTGCGAGTACCGTACCCGAGTCCTGCTGAGAAGGTAGTCCTGGGTAAGGACTGCGTGGATTCCAGTACGAAACATTGTCGTGTGAAAGCGATTTGTACCTGAGACCGGAAGTGACCTAATCACCACTCCAACAACAGAAGTGACCTAATCACAACTCCACCAGTGGAAGTGACCTAATCACCACTCTGCCAACGGAAGTGACCTAATCACCTCAAGACCATAGATGGCACTCCTGTTGTCTCCTGAAAAAGCCTCAGATCCACACAGTACGGGCTCATCTTATCGACCAAACCATTTGGTGATATATCAGGGACAATGAAGGTTGCTCTTCTCTTTGCCTTAAAGGTGGGGTGCAAGATGTTTTCCTGGAGCATTCTTTACTATATTGCTTAATCCCCCCCCCCCCCCCACACACACACACACACACACACACCCTGATTACAACCAAATAATTAAATGCTCTAACACAAAAATAAAAAAATTTAGTCACCTGTGGAACGGACAGGACTGAAAAAACACCATCCAATCATTTTGAGCCCCCAATCGAAATGACTGAATGGCGATACGTCTATCAAACTCAACTGCTATTTGTCCCTCCCCCTCCCCCCTCTGTGCGTACCCCTCTTCGTTCATGAATTATACTTACTAATGCTTATTAATTATGCTTATACTTAGAGGTTTGGAGCACTTCTACAGGAAACGAAGCCAGAGAATGAGCTTGGCTGTATTAGTTATATTAGGATGGAAAGTTCACCGGCAAACGGTTTTGTCACTAGCATAAAATAAATCACTAGGAAATGTAACATTAGCCAGATAGGTATGAACTGGGGCTGTTCTGTAAGAGCAGAGGTGTTGGAAGAGACTGTATGAGGTATGCATGGATTGGGGCTGGAGCCAGGGCTGCTGGAGCTGGCGAATTGTTGCTGTGCAGAGCTCATGAATCTTCAAGAACAAGCATTGCGTGTACCAGTACTCTGGAGGCGTGGCTTCGGGGTGATGTCTGAAGAAAGGGGTTTGGACTTTTGAATTGAGTATTTTCAAAATGTAGCTTACTCAAACCATTTTTCTAAGATGTCATACACCACCTTTAAACAGGCTAACAGATAAAAAAGTATTGCCTGTCTTGCTGCCATTGTAGACAAATGAACAGAACAGTTGCTTGGTTGATGACGTAAGGGTTTTGTCCCTTCTGCGTTTGTTGGATAGCTACAGAATTCCTTCCACACCTCTACCTACTGTTTCGGCCCTGTAACACACACTTGTTCTTGGGCACCGGCCACAGTATGTGCTTATGAACACAACATTTGCCGGAAAGGTGCAATCATATCCAGGTACAGCACGGATTTAGATACATTTCTTTTTGTTATGACTTTTTTTTTCCCTGTCTGTCATCCATCCATCCATCCATTCTCTTCCGCTTATCCGGGGCCGGGTCGCGGGGGTAACAGTCTAAGCAGGGATGCCCAGACTTCCCTCTCCCCAGACACCTCCTCCAGCTCTTCCGGGGGGATCCCGAGGCGTTCCCAGGCCAGCCGAGAGACATAGTCTCTCCAACGTGTCCTGGGTCTTCCCCGAGGTCTCCTCCCGGTGGGACATGCCCGAAACACCTCCCCAGGGAGGCGTCCAGGAGGCATCCGAAACAGATGCCCGAGCCACCTCAGCTGGCCCCTCTCGACGCAGAGGAGCAGCGGCTCTACTCCGAGCTCCTCCCTGGTGACTGGTGGCTGTCTGTCATTTAAACATTATCCATATTTGCTTAGACATGGTCCATGTTAGGTCAAAATCCTGCAACTGCAGAAAAATGTGCTTGAGATGAGACGGGTGATTGAAATAAAAATTACAACCCATAAAAATATTGCATAACAGATGTCTGGTTTGGATTGACGCTTGAAAGTTAAACAGTAAAAAATGAGGCTAACATGCCATGGGAAAACAGTGGAAACATGTGTGATCCCACTGCGAATCAAAACCCTAACCTTGGCAGTGTTAACACTACTCAAGTGCAAAAATAAGAGCTGTAATATGCAAAAAAAAAAAAAAAAAATCCTTTCTGTGTTGAAGGAATTACAGTACATCTGTCGGCCAACTGAATCAACAAGCCAAAAACAAATGTAGCTCTACTTTTGTGTTTGTATTTCTCGCAAAAAGCAAGTGTAGCATTGATAGCATCAGTGTGAGGCTTAGATCAGATCAAAGAACAGGGATGCACTAGGGTTGTTGTAACCTATTAGATAAATGTCCAGTAGATGAAAAGAAAGGACAGCCAGAGAGGAGGACAGAGACGCAGCTGAATTACACTGATATATATTATAAAATGGCAAGTGCACAAAAAAGTTAGAAGGAAGAAGATCAAAGAGGGAGTGTTTGTCTGTGTCCATATATGACTGTGAGTATCATCTCCAAAGAAAAAGTAAATGTTTCTGTTCATACTCACTCAAACACACACGGGGCACAATCTACAGTATCGTAAAACTTAACTCCAGAGTTTAACATGTATAAATGATGAGACAGTGTTTGACAGATTAGGCACATTAAGTTTGATGGGATGTAAACATGGCTAAGAGATAAAGGCAGAGAATGAGAGAGGCAGTTGCAGGGATAAAGTGGGGAGCTTGTCTCACTTTGGCCCTGTCTCTACAGATCAAGAGCTGCAGACAGCAGGGCAGCCAGGGGAAGCAATAACCCTGTCAGAAGCACTAACACTCATCTGGTGAAAGTATGAAGAAAAGAAAAAGAAAACCTCTGTAAGTGAAAAATTAACTTTCCTGTGACACGGGGTATCTGCAAGTTTCAGACAGCCATGCTTCATATGCAATAAGAAATCAACTTTGACCTCTTTCAACAGCTACAACTGTAAAACTACACGCAATGCTATTAACATTTTATTTCAATCACTGTGATGACAAGAGGAGAATTGAAGTGAAGAATAGTATTTACTTTAAGTAGCACTAAAAAACAAACAAAAAAATTGTCTTGGTTTTTTTCTGTATCTGTCATTTTACTTGACTGTCTGCTCTCTTAAATGTCTGACCTCATTCATCTGCTCCTTTTCTCTTACTTTCAGCTCAGTGCTGCACACACAACAAACACTAAAAAATAAATCCATATCTTCAAGCACTCCACAGATGATATGTGTATGGCACTTTGTCAAAATGACAGCTGAAGAAAGTTATTATAAAGTGTTTGTGACAGAAGCAGAGAGTCCAGTGACTCATCATTTGATACACTAATATGGATCACACTGCAATTTTCAAGTCTTTGTCATTCTGTCCAACACTCAGCTGAGAGTACACCAATGGGAACACAAACATATTGGTTTTTAGGTGGCATTGCTTGTCACATTAAATGATGCAGGACGGCCCTATATTACTGTCAGTGTTTCTCAAACTGGGGGGCGTGAAGGCTTTTCCGGGGGGGCTGGGATCAGTCCTGGGTAGGTTTTTTTTCCTCTTCAGGTTAGAACATGTAGCAGATGGAACTAACGTTTTAGCGTTGGAGCACCCTGGACTCATTTTAGGGACGTACAACAAACCAATCTACTGCCATAGTGATCTGTCACTCGACTAGACAAAGAGTTTAGGTTTGGAGAATGCACAAGGACTGGACTGAAAAAGAAACGTGCAGTGTTTCTGTTTTTGCACAGTTTGCACTTTAATGTTCTGAGATGTTCAGTGTAAACGGGCTCATTGCAGCCACTGATATTGTTAAAATGTTCAACTTTGTTGCCAAAATTTGTATGTTGTTCTAAAAAAAAGTTAACTTTAATGTCATAGTTGTAAGATAACTGCGCATTTCCTATTTTTATTTGGAAAAATTTTCTCTCAGGGAGTAGTCTGGTTGAGTTTATTTGTATTGATCAAACAAAATATCTAAGTTATTTGCACAACAAATTATTCAAGGAAAAGTAAAAAGTATTGTTACAATATTGATGTTTCTTTCAATAAGTTATAATTGTACCATTGTTCTGTTGTTGGGATTGAGGGGGGCCTGGAGATTTTTTGTCCTCCTAAGGGGAGCCCAACCACTGCTGTAATAAAAGAAAAAGTATCATCACTGTAATACAATTAATTTTACTTTGTTTATGTCAGAAATACAGCACTGTGCAAAAGTCTTAGGTCCAACTGTAAGTTTATTGGGTTTAGTAAATTTATAATGACCACACATATGAAAAATGAGAATAAGAAACAAATACATATGCTCATTTCAACCTGCAAAAATCCACAAACCTCAACTTTTTCAGACTACTGTATGTCTAATATTATTAGTGTGTTATAGTCAACTTCCGTGCATGGATCTGTGCGTGGACCACGGCTTACATTGGTATCACTAGTGTGGGCCCATCACAGATTTAAGGTCCGTGGTCATTATACGGACTTCTGTAAAAGACCACTCTCACAGTTAAGAGGAGGAGCCTATGGTAGCCCACAGACACGACAGAGATGAAATCAATTTGACAATTTCTGTTAGGGACCGAGTAGTAAGACAACCAGGAGACAGGACTAAAGTTTCACGGGTGGGTTTTTATTTACCGAAAATTATTCAAAAGGATTACAAATCATAGCTTTAACAAGTAAATATATAAAAGAGGTCAACATAACAGAACTGTACTTAAAAATAATCACAACTAAGGCTGAGAACACAAATTGAGGTATCAAACAAACTGACAAAACGAGACAAAGGGGAACATATATAGTGGCTTGGCCAAACCATTACACAAACAAGGGGAAAACAAAATGGACACTAACTATAACTAAATACAACTGAAGCCCTAAATCAGGGGTCTCAAACTCAGATCCTCGAGGGCCGGTATCCTGCATGTTTTAGTTGTTTCCCTCTTCCAGCACACCTGACGGTCGTTATCAGGCTTCTGCAGAGCTTGATGGTAGGCTTATCATTTGAATCAGGTGTCTTGGAAGAGGGATACATCTAAAACATGCAGGATAGTGGACCGGAGTTTGAGACCCCCTGCCCTAAATACAACTAAATCTCCCCCATGTCAACACAGCCCATGGTTCCTTCTGATGAGGTGGCTGCAGTATATAGCGCTGCTCCACCCTTAGCCACGCCTTTTCCCCACATCAGGATGGTGCCAGGACACTCCACACGGTAACTCATACAAAAGAACCAAGGATTAATATAACAAAACAAATAACTTGTCACCCTACACTGTTAATATGTGTGCACCTATATTTACAATGTAAAATTAAAAAATAAAGAATACAAAATAAACTAAACTGTGTATGTTAAATGACTAACTGCAACTGAAAACCATGTGCTGCTAACCAAACTTATAAAAATAATATGATATGAAACTAATAAGGTGATGGTGTGTTTGTGAAGATGTTACCCTGTGTGACTGTGTCAATCACAATTTCCCTTTTTTAAAAATCGCCCCAATTTAAAAAAAATCCAATTTCAATTTAAAATCGATTAATCGCGCAGCCCTATCACAAGCACTACAGTGGAGATACATTCCATATTCACAGATTCAGATCATAGTAAACCCACTGATCACACTAATACTGTCACAATATTTCACTAAGGAACATCCACCCCTATGGATTAAACCATATAAGTTTAAAGGTGATTAACACAAGGGATGTGACTCGGTTCAGTGCTGGAGTACACTTTAACCTTGACCAGTAATGAACTGCCTGCAATAAACGAATAACAACTTCTACAACCAGCTTTTAGATCAACCCAAAAATTCCCCTCCAGCTACAGTGCTTATGTTGGGTCTAGGTTTTTAACTGGTAAAATCCATTTGAATCTAGGATTTACATTTTCAAACAGTTTTTTTTTTTTCCCACTAGGGGAAATCATTAAAGGACACACTGGAGTAAGGACTGTCCTGGGGTAATTAACAAGGTTTTGCTTGCGGGGGATGAAGTTGGGGCGGCGGAGGATGGAACTGTCAAGCCAGAATAGGGATTTACGCTTATTGATTTGATGGAAGGTTCAGCTACAGGTCAGCCGGTGATACCTGGGGAAAATCTGATAAAAGGAAGGCAGGATATAACTACATGCAATGCCCCATGATCCACTTGAAACAACGCTCCTGGTAGAGGGGTTTCATCATCGCGCTTTTACGAGGCAAGATTCAGCAATGGCTCAGAAGCAATTTCTCAAAAGTTTAACTGCTGTAATGTGGATGTCAATGAGTAAAGCCTAGGTCAGAGTTAAAATTCATAAGACGAGCTGAAGTCCGACCAGTTTACACCAATGCGACCAGATAACACAGTGTATTGTTTCTAACACCATCCTTTCAGGCTTTTGTTCTACCTTAAAATGAGAATACTGATACTGAGTTAGTGGCTACAAAGTTGGAGTTCCTTCAAAACAGCGTAATGATGGCTGAAAAACTAAACCTCATACCTTACATATAAACTGTTCTGCGAAAAAAAAAAAAAAAAAAAAAAAGAACATGCGGTTTTCTTGCAGAATGCTATTTGATAACAAACCTTAATAAATAATACACTGTTTTTAATTATATTACTTTTTACAAATAGTAGCTATTCTGCAAGAAAACAACAAGATATTTAGCATTTTCTCAAAAAAGTGCATTCTTCAGATAGGAGGTTTTGTTCTTCAGCCATCGATACCTAAACAACACTAACCGTCAAGATGAATATATTCCGAAAAAAACACAATATTCTAAAACCAGCGACCAGAGATGAAAAAGTTGAAGCAAAGACATGTACAGTTCACAATGTAACTAAGACCATTCACTGTATGTCATTTCCCTGCTCTCTTTTCCTTATTTCCAGCCCAAATGCCCAAAAACTATACCTTAACCCATAAAGACCCAAACGTCCATAGTCGACCAAAACCATCTACTGATCTAAAATGTTTAATACCTGTAGATCCATTAGTTCTATCAATACATGTAAATAATTGGTGTAAAATACAGTATGTCATCTTTTCATGGTCATCAGATATGACCCATTTGGACGTTCAGAGGCTTCGTAGTGAACGTGGAAACACCATCATCTTCTACAACATTGATTCACCAGTAAAACCCATGGAGTTGGATCAATGACAGTGAATGGAAATGCTTGCTTTATGTTCAGTTAATGATAAATTTGACTGAAAAAAGTATTTTTTTCTTCAGTTTCTCTGCTTTTGATATAATAACATTCAACTTTAATCTGAGCTTTTATGAACATCTTCACGATAAGCAATTTAAATGCAGGAAAGCACCTAATTTATACTGTTATGCCCAACTCCTCTAGGCCACAACAGCACATAGGTGAGACCACACGGTTGTCTTGCCATCAAAGAATGAACATTCTTTATTTTACAAGTACAAGGGGTCCAGCCATGGCTGACTAGATGTGAAGAGTAGCAGCCCAGGGAGAGAGAGAGAGTATCCAGCAGAAGCCTGGCCTATATGACCTCCCAACCAGGTGTGGCTCGTTTGCAATCCCCAGTCAGCCACACCTCCAAGGCACCAAACCATGTCCTCCTGGCAGCACCAGATGTATCCAATCCTCTGCAACAGAAACACACCAACAATACCCAGCAAACCAACTGGTCAGGGCCATCACACCCCCCCCCATAAAAAAACGAAGACCCACTAAGGTCTTCGTACACAGAAACTTAAGCTCGGGAAAGAGCATCTGCCATTAAATTTTCCCGTCCCCTAATGTGACATATATTCAAATTGAACGACTGTAAGAACAGTAACCAGCGCATTAACCTCTGGTTACTATTCTGCATAGTAGACAAAAAAGTCAGCGGATTATGATCAGTGAACACTGTGACTGGTTTTGAGCCTGAACTTACATATACTTCGAAGTACTGAAGAGCCCAAATAAGTGCCAACGTCTCCTTCTCCACAACTGAATAGTTTAATTGGTGACGTTTAAACTTACGGGAGAAGAAGCAGACAGGATGGTCAATATCTCCCTCCCCTTCCTGTAACAGCACCGCACCTGCTCCGACGCCACTTGCATCTACCTGTATTTTAAAGGGTTTTTCAAAGTTCGGAGCTGCAAGCACAGGAGAACAGCAAAGCAGGTTTTTCACAGTATCAAAAGACTCCTGACATTGAGGAGACCATTCAAAAATTGCTTTTTTAGTCAGGAGGTTTGTCATTGGGGCTACCACGGAAGAAAAGTTCTTACAAAATCCCCGGTAATAGCCCACTAAACCCAGAAACCTCCCCAACTCCTTCTTTGTCCTTGGCACAGGATACTTATCAATAGCTTCAACTTTAGCCCTCACCGGACGTACTTCCCCTTGGCCCACAACTTTGCCAAGATAAGTCACCCTCGCTTTTGCAAATTCACATTTTGACAAGTTGACTGTCAGGTTAGCCTCAACTAACCGATCAAACAAGGCTTTTAGACGCTGAACATGACAGTCCCAAGAGTCACTGTACACCACAACATCATCCAAATATGCAGTGCACCCTGAAAGACCATGCAAAACCCTATTCATAAGTCTCTGGAATGTAGCTGGAGCATTTCGCAACCCAAATGGCATGACATTGTATGAGAACAATCCCTTAGGTGTAATAAATGTACAAATTTCTTTTGCCCTAGGAGTCAGTGGAACTTGCCAGTAACCTTTAAGGAGATCTAGTTTTGTTACAAATTTTGCACTGCCAACCTCATCAACACAATCATCAATCCGTGGCAGAGGGTAACAATCTGGCTTTGACACAGCATTTATCTTCCTGAAGTCTGTACAAAATCGATCCGACCCATCAAATTTTGGAACCAGTAAGCATGGTGAGGACCAATTTGATGATGCCGGTTCTGCTATACCATTTTGAATCATGTACTCAACTTCCTTCTCCATACGTTTTTGCTTTTCTGCATGTACACGATAAAAGCGCTGCTTAATTGGTTTGGAATCACCAACATCTATGTCATGCTGCACAAGATGAGTTTGTGATGGAGTGTCTGAGAACAAGGAAAGATGAGTTTCAATCAGTTGTATTACATCTGCTCTCTGCACATCTGACAAATCACTCAGAAAACCCTCTAAATTGCTCAGATAAGCTGAGTTGTTAAGTTTACCTACAGTAGTCTGCTCTGATGGAACCACAAAGTCCTCAGATGGATTTGTCACAAGTTTTGCTGCAATACCTACAGTTTTGGAATGCACATTTTCCATGTAACCAACAGTGCCCCCCTTCTTCACTCCATCACTGGTCTGCCCACCATGATACGGCTTGAGAAGGTTCACATGACACCACTGAATTTTTTTCCTCCTGTCAGGCGTGTGAATGAGATAGTCACAGTCAGACATACGGCTTTTAACTGTATATGGCCCACCAAACTTGGCCTGGAAAGGAGAACCTACAACAGGCAACAACACCAAAACTTGGTCCCCTGGTTCAAACTGGCGGAACTCAGCTTTCCGATCAAAAAGATTCTTCATTTTACCTTGAACAGTACCAAGCTTCATGCGGGCAGCCGCACAAACCCTGTACAAACGACAACGAAAATCATTCACATAATTCAAAATATTGCCTGGAGGATCAACAGTTTTCCAGTGGTCACTTAACACTGCTAAGGGACCACGAACAGTGTGCCCAAAAACTAATTCATTTGGAGCAAAGCCTGTACTTTCTTGACAAACTTCACGGATCGCAAGCAAAAGCCAGGGAAGACCTTCTTCCCAGTCATGTGAAAGTTCAGTGCAATAAGATCTTAACATCGACTTTAATGTTTGATGGAATCTTTCCAGAGCCCCCTGCGACTCTGGGTGATATGCACTTGAGATGTTGTGTTTCACTCGCAGCTGATTTAACACCTGGGCAAAAGTGCGAGACATAAAGTTAGTCCCCTGATCTGTTTGTATTACCTTTGGGATTCCAAAAGTGGACATAAAAGTGGTCAAGGCTTTCAGAACTGGTTTTACTTTAATAGAGCGAATTGGAAAGGCAGCAGGATACCGAGTACTCTTACACATCACAGTCAACAAGTAACTGCTACCATTTTTACTTTTAGGCAGAGGACCAACACAATCAACGAGTAAATACTCAAATGGGTTTTCAGTAACTGCAATTGGGCGCAAAGGAAAAGGCTTGACCGTCTGGTTGGGTTTACCAGTCATCTGACATGTATGACAATGTTTACAATATGCAGAGACATCACACTTCAACCGAGGCCAGAAAAAATGACGCAAGACCCGGTCATAAGTCTTCTTAACTCCTAAGTGACCAGCAATTCCATCATGTGCAACACTCAACACCATTTCTCTAAACTTGGATGGTACCACAACTTGTATGACTTGGTCCAGTTTTACATCATTTACCACATGAGTCCACTTCCTACATAACACCCCTTCATGAAGGAAGTAGCCATTTTCCAAATCCTGTATTTTGTTGTCAGGACAAACCAAATGAAACAAAGAGAACAAGGATGAATCCCCTGCCTGTTCTGAAATAAGCTCCTTCTTACTTATAGTTGGCAAAGGCCAAGGACACACCAAAGGCCCACCTTGAACCTCCTCAAAAGTCTTGTCTTGAGGAGACAATTTTGAAGAAACAGACGGTTTACAGTCCTCACTCTCATTTGAACTGGCCCTGCTCATTGCCCTAGTCACAGCACAGACAGGAAAAACATTTGGGTAGTGTTTAGCACACTCATCCTGACTTCCAGAAAACTTAGGTAATGCTGTCATGACAAGAGCTGGTGGACCATCCTTCCACACCTTTGCCCCAGCTAAGTCATTACCCAGTATAATATCCACACCATCCATAGGCAGTGAATGGCGCACCCCCATGACCACCTCACCATTAACCAGATCTGAACATAGATTCAGACGGTGTAGTGGAACAGACAATGGAACTAAACTAATGCCAAGAACTGGGGTCGTGTTGCCGGTGTCTGTAATGGATGAAAATGGAAGGACATGCTTCAAAATGAAACTCTGAGAAGCCCCTGAGTCTCTCAAAATCCTAACTGGTTTCCTCTCACCACCATACAGAGAAACAAATCCATCTGACATGAAAGGAGCATAAATTTCATCAACCAGTGTCAATGGTTGCTCAAAAGATGTATCAGATTTTACCTGATTATGCATGGGAGACACAAGACCAGCAGACTTCACATACACACTTGACTGAGATGATTTATGGTCAGTATTGACAGTAACAATTGGACATTCCCCCTTCCAATGACCTTTGTTTTTACATGAATGACATACTTTACCAGGATCAAATCTTCCATCCGTCCCAGGCACACTCCTGACACTGGTCTGTGAACTCTGATGAGCATTAAAGAACTTACCCAGACCAGGCTTCACATTCTCCCTTGTCACACCATTTCCACTTCTACGCCATTCGCACCGTGTAGCATGAGTCAGCATGTACTCATCTGCCAGTATCGCTGCTTCTGAAGCTGTTTTGACTTTACTTTCATTAATATGTACAGCAATATGGCTTGGGACAGAATTTTTAAATTGCTCTAAAACAATAAGGTTGCACAGGTCTTCATAATTACCTACACCAGAGGCAGAACACCACCGTCCAAAATGAGCAGTAATATCGCGTGCAAACTCCACATGAGTTTGCCTATCACCCTTTTTCCAGTTTCTAAATCTGAGCCTGTATGCCTCAGGGACTAATTCATAAGCTTTAAGTACTGCAGCCTTTACCGTAGCATAATCCATACTGTCTACAGGACTAAGGGCAGAATATGCTTCCTGAGCCTTGCCTGTGAAAACACACTGCAGCATTAAGGTCCGATCAGCATCAGGCCAACCTCTGGTATCTGCAACCCGCTCAAACAATGCAAAGAAGGTATCTGGATCCCTCTCATTAAACTTAGGCAGTAAACGCAAATTACCAGCAACATCAAAACCTGCTCCACCTACAGGAGCTTGCCGTAATGACCCAGAGCCAAGGAGAAACTCACTAGCCTTCCCCTCTCTTACCAATTCCAGCTTTAACTGTTCCAGTTTTAACCTTTCCCTTTCCAAAGCTACTTTTACCTCTGCCTCCCTGGTTTTCTGTGCCTGTTCTGCTTTAATCCTTTCCTGCTCAAGCTGAAATTGAAATCTCTCCCTTTCCATATTTGCCTTTTCTCTTTCCAGCTGCATATACTGATCAAATGACAGATTTTCCATAACCCCTGGAACCTTTACATCAGGAACTTTATTCTGTTGAAGCTCCAAAATACCAACTGACACTGCCAGACCCTCTACAATAACCCTCAGCTCAGCCTTTTTAGGAACCTGCGCGGGCTTCTTCCACCCCAAATGCACAGCTAAATCTACCAAATCTGCCTTTGTAAACTGAGATAATGTGCTATGAGAAGCTCGTTGCAAAAACTCTGCAACCAAAGGATTACTGTGTTCAGTCGACATATTGTGCACCAAAAACACACAATAACACAGAAACTAACTTTATTTGCACTTGGGCCCACGTTGCCCTTGACAGAAGACTTCCCCCTAACTGCCTAGCCAAAAATACTTACCTAAAACTCAACCCTAGTCTTCAGGTGGTACTTGTGATGGGTAATTACGCACTACATTGACTGTAATAATCAAAATTATTCACAATCAATGATTTAGCCCGTCAGCCCGGAAAGCAACCATTAAATGGCGACCCCCCTGCAGCAGCGGATGTGCCCCCGAGACAACTGCTCTGCCCACTTTCCCACCGCCTAAGGTGAAACCAATGGACACAATCCCTAATGGACAGTGCCCTACAGCCTAACGGGGAGTTCTGTCCACAGTGCAAATAAACCAAAACCATTTACCATTATCTCATTTCCAACAGACTTGCAAAAAAAAACCACAGAATTGATCTCCAAAACAAGCAACAAACATGCATTTCACAATTACCAGAGACCAACACAGCTCCAACAATGAACCACAGCAACCAGTGTGCAGGCAATCAAGTAAACGAGACACTCAAACCACCTACCCAAACAATAACCAGCCACTTTTAGTTTGGACGAGCCCCCATTTGTTATGCCCAACTCCTCTAGGCCACAACAGCACATAGGTGAGACCACACGGTTGTCTTGCCATCAAAGAATGAACATTCTTTATTTTACAAGTACAAGGGGTCCAGCCATGGCTGACTAGATGTGAAGAGTAGCAGCCCAGGGAGAGAGAGAGAGTATCCAGCAGAAGCCTGGCCTATATGACCTCCCAACCAGGTGTGGCTCGTTTGCAATCCCCAGTCAGCCACACCTCCAAGGCACCAAACCATGTCCTCCTGGCAGCACCAGATGTATCCAATCCTCTGCAACAGAAACACACCAACAATACCCAGCAAACCAACTGGTCAGGGCCATCACAATACTGATAAAATACAAAATACAGACAATAATATTATAAATAAATGTTGATATATCACTTAAGAAAGGTTAAATATAGAGAACATTTAATTTGGGAACTAACACTGGGTCTTTAAGGGTTAAAAAAAAATAAACAAAAATAAAAAATCCTCTCAGTGTAGACAGCCAAAGGAAACTTCACTGTCTTAGGTCTTGTTTGCTACCTGACCTTTTCAGTACAAACATAAATACACACTGAATGAATGACAGTTCAGCTACAGCACTGCATGAATATGCACAGCTCTAGGTGTGCTCATTAAGTTATGCACATACTGATTATAGGCTTAATTTAGTATTTTAGTCACAGTTAGAAATTTTACATAATGTTAATTGCTGGAAAATTACCTAAGCCCAATTATCATCAAATCATTGTTTTGTCTGTAAAGGCAAATAATTGCAGATGCTTCTATTAAATCATTTTACAGAGGCAGATATTTATGTGTCTGGATGGTTACATCAGCAGCAACAAACCATGTAATCGAACCGATTATAGCACTGTAATACAACCCCTTCCACTGTAACAACATTCAGACTAAATCCAAACATCTCTGACACAATCTAGTATCACAATTACAAAGGTAATAATGCACATATATTGAACGATAGTTACACTGGGCTTTATTACTCCCACTCCAATGTGAGATCTAATGGTCATTACACTTGCCACAGGATTGACTGTTGAGCTAGAGGCAGGTAATTTTCTCCCGAGTAGGCCTATTTTCCAGGTGAGCTCCACTAAACAGCATGAAAGGTCGTCTGATTACTCACTTGGGTGACTTTTTGCCTCTAGCATATTACACTGTATTACACACGACCTCCTCACCTCCCATTCTGCATCAGCATCTTTCACCTGCCAACACTGCTTCCAACCACAACGTTCACGCTGCACGGCTTGAATAAAATCTCTTTCTGTTTACTGATTCTTTATTCAGGAGTAGCAGTCGGAGGAAGGCTAAGCACTCGAGGATCTAAACACAATGCAACCTGACCCCCCACACATGCACCCCATTTCTCTCAGACTTCCTCCTCCCTCTTTTTCATGAATTTTAATCACCTTACAAGCATGACATTAACCTTTTCGTACAGCGAGCAGCCGTCACATCCTCTCATGTGTGACCTGTGATCTACGCTGCCTGTGGTTAATTTAGGGTGGCAGAGGGTGGTCCCCTGCCAGAGGATAGAGGTGAACAACCAGGCGTGAGACAAGTCCCTTGGCACCCACCTGAAGATTAAATGCTGAATCTCTGACATGCTTGAAATAACAAGATCTGAGCCACGCTCCAAATACCTTGGTGGAATAGATTGCGTCACTGGTGGGGTGCTAACAACCATAGCATCCTGCTCAGGCTGCCTCTGCTGTGTAATCTCAAATACCTAAAGAGCATCAGGTAAATTCTTTAAATGAGCTAATCTGGAGCGACTTACTTATTGTGTTGCTAGTCCGCAGAATAAGCTCCATTACTAAACAACAGCAGCAGCAGAGATTGGTGTGGATCAGATTTATAATCCTCTCAAAATCTCCGAACAAAAGTAGAGGAATTACATCAGACAGAGGAGTCAGGAAAACAAAGGAGTCAACCAAATTGAAAACAAGGATATCATTTATTTGACAGAAGCTGATCTTTGGATGAAAATGAAAATGGGATGGGGGGGGGGGACTATCGTTTTTGAGTAACAAGGTAATTTCCTTCAGGGTTTTAAACAAATCAAACTCTCAGAGGAATACGCTACGAGAAACAGAAGCACTACCTCTGTATTAAAACTCAACTAAAGTTTTCTTGTTGAGCGATAGAGATCGGAAGTAACAGCGGTTCAAAAGCCCACGGGAAACGAATACCGACTGGTGGGTGATGATGAGCCCAATTGAATATAGATTATACTAATTGCATTGCAATGAGGTGGATTAATCACTGTTTGAGAGACATGAGGTAAAAAGGTGAAAGCTGAATGGTTAGCAGGTGATAATGAGCACCGAGGAAACAGCTACTCCATTTCACTTTCATCCGAATAACTATTACATTTTATACCACATTAAATAAATGAACATTAGTCCCTCACTGTGACTGGTAGAAGAACGTGCTAAAAAATTGATTTGAGAATATATGAAAGGAAGCAGACATAGAGCAAGAGTTGAATCGCAAACTGCATAAAGAGCTCCCATCTTTTTCACACAGCGTTTAGCCTCCTGCTATACCGTGTGCATGTCAATTTTCATTTTCCTCCTTTTCTTCCTGAGAGGTATCCCCTTGCATTATGAAACATTGGACAGATCCTTAAAATGGTTAAGATCTGTAAAGGCTAAATTGATTCTTAATCCTTTTCCAGCATGCAAATTTGTTAGGCTGTTTCCTGCGTCTTACTACAAAGAAGGCATGTTGGGAGGAGAAGATAATCAGAAATCCCAGTGTGGTACGCCTGCACTTTGTTTAGAGCCTTGAGGCAAAAATATCCGTAAGAGGACATAAAATTAAAGCTGAAGAGGTTTAAAAGGCTGCTGTTCATTGAAATGCACTTCGCTGATTTTCTCTGTTCTCTTTCATTCCCCTGGTATGTCAAATAATTATAGGTAGATAGCACTACTTTACCACATGGGCCCTATGTGCACACTAGACTTTCCCACTGTAGTCATTGAAAATACTTCATATGGTACACTGGGGATATTTAAAGGGGTCATATTTTGCTACACCCACTTTTATTAGCCTTTGGTACATTTATTTGTGTATTTGGGGACCATAATAATTCAAAAAGTTTGAATTTGAACCCTCCAGGTACTGCAAAGCTATCTTTATATTCATTTTGGCAAAAATCGAGTGGATTTCTACAACCTGTTTTAATTCCAGCTTAATTTGTTTCGTATATAACTAGTAACGTCTCGACATTTGCACATATAAGGTCAAGACTTCCAATGAACATTTCTGTGCATACACCAGTACATGTTGCAGTCCATACTGAAAATATGTCCAAACTTTGAGCTGATTACCTAAAATGTTCAGTTGTTGGTTGAACAGGACAGAACAGCACAGCCAACAACCTGGAGGGGGTGGGGCATGAAGTGGTTCATGTGCATTTAAAGGGCCAGCGCTCAAAACCACCCTTCTGGTGTCATTACTCAGAAGTTGGGTTGAAGATGGACCTGTGGAGTTGAATTATAATGAAGAATTCAGACCCAAGCATAGCATTTACAGTTTATGTAGACCACAGGGAAGGGTTTGAAAATGCATAATTCCATTTTTTTTTAAAAAGCAAAATACCACTTCTTAAACCCTATAATGCCAAACGTATCATATTTGATACATAAACCTGATGTATACAATTAGATACATGCAATACACAGATAATCCACCAAGGGGGAAGAATTTGTTCCCCAGAGGCCTTTCCAGTGACACTACAAGACTGTCATTAATGAGGAAGGAGGCAGAACTTTGCCGGTTTTGAAAAGGAATGACCAATTTGTTAGACATCTTTGTGTTATATTTTTGTTTGTTTAAAAACAATAATATTTCAGCACTGAGACCCAATGTATCAAATATGATACAAAATTGAAACTCATACATGGAAATTGATATTTAAAAAAAAAAAAAAAAAAAAAAGTGGGTTGTTCAGAAAGACCAATAAAGGCTCCAGTTTCAAAGAACTGGAATTTTCTGCCAATGATTTAATGGTTCAGGCTTTACTGGGTTAACACCTAACTTTGCAACATTATTGTGCAGAACATAGACTATAAATTACATGGGACAAAAAGAAGAAGGATCATATCACATGTTTAAGCTTTTCTCTAGTCTACACACAAACTACACAAACACCCAGGAGCCCACTAAAGCATAGATAAACGTGAACAACCCATAGTCTTTAGGGCAGTTTTCTGAAAGGTTAAATCACTTCCACAGATATTGTCATCGTCAAGTTGCCGTTTTAGTGCAGAGTAAAGATTCAGACTGACCTTGTGGACATGACTTCGTAAATACAACGCACATTTGATCAAACCAAAGTCGGAGTGTCAGGATCTGTGCTTCCACGCCGAGGGACAGAAACGGCTGCAATATATCACCTGCTATCATGTCGCTATTGCCTTTTATGAGGAGTGTATGAGCCCTTTTATGGAGTCTTGCAGAAAATACACCGCTACTTTTACTCTGCAAGGTCAGTTACCCACCAGTAGCACAGCATGTGCATCATCTATTGCAGTTTTGTGAAACTGGATAAGTAGGCATCATCATGCATTATTAAACAATAGTAGTCTATCAAACCTGGCTGACTCCCCTGGGCAACTTTCTGACTTGTCCTACATGTTACAGAGATGCAGATAACTGTTACGTATGAGAGGGAAGCATAGCTGAGAGGAGATGCTCTTTATCTCTTGTCTCTCCGGGGATTGGAAGGATAGCATCGCTCTTCACAGAAACTGTTGGCAATATTAACTGGAGAAGAGAAGGTGTGATCAACACATCTGCCACTCACAAGCCTGAGCATGGTCCCAGTGTGACCACCATCTGCCCAGGCTTATTTTGAAACCTGAAACTCAATTACACTGGTCTTCTATTCCCTCTACAGAATGTACAATGCACATGGAAGACAGCCAAAAAAAGCATTTGCCCTCTAATGGATTCATGGGAGTTGTATTTGGAGGGCAGGCAATAGGGTACAGCTACAGGTGAGTGGATGTATTATGAAATGATGGTTTCATTCTTTACCCTGAAGCACTGGAAATGCATTAGCGCAAGTGTAGGGCAAGGAGTGGTTATCTGTTTGTTGTACTGTCATTTTCCCAGTGAAAGCTACACGAAGGCTGTCTGCTCTTCCTCTAGGGCAAGAGGGAAAATGAAAAGATATTGCTTAGATGGGTAGAGACTGAAACTTTCTTTAAACTTCTCAATGAGCCTTGTGTCAAACTCATCCAGTTCATATAAAGAGACAAAGTGAAAATACCCATCTAGGTTCTGCTCAGGAAGTAACAAATCTGAAGTCAGTATAACATTAAAAGATATGCTTGACAATATGCACTTCACTTATCCTGCAAGTCGGAAAACAATAAGATTTAACCTTTCTGACCTTACAGATTTATTCCACCGGTGAACAATGAGGTACTCTTGAAATCAGGGAAATGAGCAGATGAATGCATAACATTTATACTGAACATGCAGGAGACTTAATGTTTTTTTTTTTTGTTTGATTGTTTTTATAACACTTTTCAGAACAAAAACAAATGGAAAGAAATAGCAAAAGCATATGCAGTTAGAGTTGCTACATAACCTTGAGGAAGCATGAAAAACATCACATGAGGATGTACCATGAAAATCTACATTGTGTTATGGAAGCTGTGAAAGTGAAATAAGGACTAGTAAATCTATCATTTTTAAACTGTTTATTCTATGTATATGTTTGCACTGAAGGAGCTGCTCTTAAATCTCATTGCACATGTATATAGTGACAATAAAGGCATTCTATTCTATTCTATTCTATTCTAACACTGACAAAACAGAAACAAGATATAATTGTTAGATGCAAAAAGAAATATGAGGTATGACGTATATTATAGTTGCCAATAGACTTGGCTCTGTCTTGCAACTTCTGTCTTTCAATTATAAAACACAGCAAAGGCCTGGACACAGTAAATTGTTCTGACAGAATACAGGCTTGACTGAGTCAGGGGACAATAAAGTCCAAACACAAACCAAATAATACTGAAAGGTCAAAGCCCAGTGACAAGAAGCAATACTGCACGGGCTACAGATCTCATTATCGACACTAGCAGCACAGATAGCAGAAACGTGCTGATATATAGTTAATTTAAAATGAAAAGATAAATAGCCAGTTGACATTTTGCCGTTTATAACCCTTTTCACACTCCTGCAGCATATGAACACTAGAATGACAGGTTCCAACAAGATGATGTATGTTTCGAAACAGCAGCTATTTCCAAGCCTGGGAAAAATGTTCAATGGGAAGAGTCTCCTGAGCAAGACAGCTGAGCTATGCCGACGTCCAACAGGGGATCACTGATGTAAAACAACACCAAACACAATACCTATACATATTAGAAATACCAAATCACCCAGAAACTAATTTACAAGCAAATCAATACTGTATTTTGTTTTCAGATGGATGTAGAGAATGTTTTCTTTAACCTTTGGTTAAGAAAAGGGTGATTATTTTCACACAAGCCTTATATTTTAAAGTAATTCACACTTTTATCTGTCCTGTTCAATCAGATCTTACATTGGTTTCCTCGGTGTACCATTGCACTACTGTTTTGTCTCACTGTGTTCTGCAGGAAACTGCAGACGTGAGCTGTTATGGGGAAAAATGGAATCTATTCTTGGAAGTTACCAGAGCAATGAATGGACAAAACATGAAGGTTTTCCAGTGACACAGCAAATGCTTGTTGTTATGATAAATTATTCTGTACAGACATTTAAAGGCTATGGCGTCTGCTGTTAAAGGTAAAATATAGCAGGTAGGTTTGTCATTGTCAATGAAAGTTAACTCTGATTTTTCATAGGATTTTCTCAGTTATTCAATTCGTTGTTTGGTTTATAAATTGTCAAAACAAAGAGATGACCATTATTCCCCAAAGAGCAAGATGACGTCCACTTTTTAGGACCCTGAGGAAGAACAACATCTCTCCATGTGTGCTGAAAACTTTCCACCACTGCTCCATAGAGAGTGTACTGACTTACTCCATCCTGGCGTGGTTTGGGAACTGCACAGAAGCAGACAGGGCTGCTCTCCAGAGGGTAGTTAACACAGCCCAGAAAATCATCAGTCTCCCCCTCCCTTCCCTGAAAGACATCTACAGGTCATGCTGCCAAAGCAAGGTCTGCAGGATCATCAAAGACATCGCTCACCCCTTCCACCATATCTTCTCTATGCTGCCCTCTGGAAGGCACAACAGGACCCTGAAGTGTCGTACGGCAAGGCTGAGGAACAGCTTCTACCCCTCAGCTGTTCATGAACTGAACTCTTACCCCCCCATCTCACTGCCCCTCACCTTCAACAACTGAACTACACAGGGACTTGTTTTCTTGTTTTTCTTTATCACTGCATTGCACTTTATTTCTCATGCACTTTACCACTGTATTTATATGTATGTATTTGATGTGTGTGTGTGTGTGTGTGTGTGTGTGTGTGTGTGTGTGTGTGTGTAAGAGTGAATGACTAGTGAAGAGCTTTTAAATTTTGTTGTATTCTACAAAGCAATGACAATAAATTATTCTATTCTATTCTATTCTGTTCAAATATCTGGTTTGGTCTAGTAACTAAAAAGGCACTGGGCCTCATTCACTAATATGTGTGTGGAAATGTTCTTACTTTGCGCACAAAATAAGTGCGTACACAAAATCTCTGTGGGGTTCATGATACCTGCACACCAGCCAATTTTGTTCTCACCCCCTTGTCTATGTGTGTGAATCAGAATCATTCTACATTGACAGGCGAGTGCTCGCAATTTGTGATTAGCATATTACCACGCCCCCATTTCTCCATATAAGGAAGCTGCTTGTCTAGAGTTGATTCGTGAATGAAGGAAGTGGTTACAAAAGGAGAGAAGTAGCACATTTCACAGTTTGTTAGAAGTGATGGCGCCAAAAGGCAAAAAACAAAAGAACTTTACAACCACAGAAATCAAAACAATTGTGTCCGAGGTGGTGGAAGCCAGAAAAGGAATATTTTTCAAGCGAGTCTCCTCGGGGGTGACGATGGTAAAAAAGAAAAAAAAAAAAAAAAAAGATGCTTGGACCGCAATAACTCAGGCTGTCAACGTAGTATCTTCAGAAAAGCACACTGTGGCCCAGGTGAAGAAAAGTGGTTCGTCATAAAAGCTGATGCCAAAAAAACACATTACAGACCAGAAGAAAAAGGAGACTGGTGGAAGACAAGGTCCACCTGATCTAACGCCACAGGATGAGAGAATAACAGCAATAATTGGACAAACATCCATTCATGAATGTCATATATTCCTTTGTAGACTAGGACTGTTGTTATCATTGAATATATTAATTTGCACAATGATGAGGGTGGAGGTGTGTCAGTTTCATGGTTGTTCAATAAATTTGGCCAATATACTAGTAGATTAATGATTAAAAAAAAAAGTTAATTCAATCTCTTTTTAGTGAAAGTGGTTTTATATGCTCTGCATGTACTTAAAAGGTATGCATTTGCATTTTCTATGCCAGTTCAGCTTTCCTCATTTGTGCATACGCATGATCTGAGGCAGTTCTAAATTTTTTCCGCAGAGTAAGAACAAATTCGGGTAAGAAAATATTGATGAATCCCAGATTTATGCATCAAACCATCGTACACAGAGTTTAACCCTTAATAGGTAACCTGGGGTCCCAGCAGACCCTACGTTTTTTATTTTTTCACGCAGTAAAGGAGAATTGTACTTCACGCAGTAAAGGAGAATTTATTTGGAAAATAAAGCACAATTTTGTTATATTTTTTTCGTTTCATTGCTATCCTTTCATACTATAAGCAATAAAGTATTGTAACTGACTAAAAAATAACATTTTTAGTTGTTGCACCATGGTTACCTATTAAGGGTTAAGCACAGATTTGTGCGTACACACTTGTTTGTGAATGAGGCTCCTTCAGTTTACTGTCAAAGCTGACTAAGAAACCAGGAAATATTCACCTTAGCTAGAATAAGAGATTTTTGTCATTTTTTCCCTAAATCACTGAAACTGATTTGCAGTTAATTGCCAAGTTAATAGCTGACAGCTAATCAATTAATTGATTCACTCTTGCGGGCCTAAATTATAGAGGGCAACACACATACTGTACACTGCAAATTCCAAAACAGCCACCAAATACGCCTTGGAGTCATTGATCCCTGTAATGAGCTTCATTGGCCTGCTCCGCTCAGTCCCATCAGAGCCACATGACTCTTTGCAAGGCGCTCTTATCATGCCAGTCAGCTTGGCATCTGATATCTTCCCTAATTAAAGTGGAGCCATCTTGGCAGGTGTCTGTATAATGAACAACCAGGGGCTCACACTTATTTCCACCATGCTGGGTAGCAGTGTCTCATGGGGTTGGACTATCTGCATAATGGGGTGTCGATTTGTCGATGGGTATAGTGAGGGAGGGCCTGAGAGTGATAAGTGCAGGTGAAAATGCTCAGAGTGATAAGAAAGAGGGGAGGAGGGGTGGCACAGGGGTGTACCACCGGTGACTATGAGCAGTAGATAGTAATTGGACTGAACAAGTGCCAAGCACAATTTTAGGAGCAGGAGAAGACGGGCGTGGTGATGGGCCTACTTTGGGGCTGCAGGACGGCTGAAACATCCTGACTGACAACCCATTCGCAGATCCATTTCCCTGCCTGTCAGTCTGTGAGCGAGTCCCAATGTCACTGCAGCACCTCAGTCACCAACACAGACCCTGTCCTTCTGCCAAAGCCACTTGGTTGATTGTCATGTTGGAGCAACCCTTGTTATAGACTGTATATAGAGGGACAAGTACAAGTATCCTACTCAAGTTAATGTCTCAGTTTAAAACCCATCAACTCTGGTGCTGATATTCCTCATTATTAGATTCGACTATCTGAGGCTTTTATTAGAGCATTTATTATAACCAGCAGAGAAAAAGTACACATTCTCTATTTTCTTCTTAATTTTTTTTTACATTTTTAAAATATAAATATAATGTATTCTTTTATTGTTCATTATTTTGTCGGGGATTCTTAATAGTAACTCTTGGTGCCTAGTGTTGGAGAATCATTAGCCTGTAAATAAAAATTTAGCAGCATGTAAGTGAGCTGTCAATCACACCTGTCACTCACTGTCAACATGGCAGACCAGAAAGCCTTTTATTCAGCCTAAGATCTTATTAACAGAGCAATTGTTTCCAATATCACATATCCAGTGCATCTATTACACAACAACAAAAAAAAGATCAAATGTGTCTCGGAATTAAATTGTTGACTGGCATTAGAACTTACCTCATACCTCACTGGTATTATTTGGGCGGACGTTGTTTATGATATTCTGTTCATGCTTTCTTTTCTTATATTCATCATTTAATAGGTCTTATGTATTTTATTTTATTTTATTTTACTGTAATTTTGCTTGCTTGTTTTGTTTTTTTTCTTTCTCTTCTGCCCAGTTTACTCAATTCTAGTTGTACTTATTGTTACCATTATAATTATCACCATGGTTGTTATTGTTTGTATTGTTGATATTTTCTTGTGAAGGTCTTCACCACCTTCTTCTTTCTTGTTCTCCACCCTTCGCTCCCCACCCCTCACCCCCATGTCAGGTCCGGCATCAAAATGTGGTTCAACAAAACTCATAATAAAGACAGTAGAATATCAAGGGGAGCTTCATATACTTTATAAAGTTTCCCTTAGCAAAGCTAATTTGTTCAGCACCAAAAGGCAGCCAGACTACCATTCTACCAACAAGACAAGTTAAAAGGAGAAAAAAAAAAAAAAAGAACTTACCTCACACCTTAGCTCATGGCACAAATGCATGATTCTGGTGAACATATTAAATGTGTGCTCTTATGTACGAATGTAGGTTGGAACTGAAGTCTTATAAGAGGACAATATGACACACCTGAGCTTTTCCATGACACTAGGAGTAAAGGAACATGGTGTCAGTGGATAAATGGGTGCTTTCTCTGCTGCAAAGACAAAAGAATCAACATGAATCTGTGGAAAGAAACACTCCCAGTTCTTCAGGATGATACTCTTGAAGAAGCCTAAAATTGTTCCCGAGCAGTGAAGTCTAACATCAGCAAACCAGCGAAATTCTTTCTGCTGAGGGAATCTGTGATGAGATGAGCCAATTTAGACAACAATGGGGAATGTATTCTAAATGGTTATAAACATGAGGACAAAAATGGGAACTGCACTAAATTATCATGTGTTAAAGAGCAACAATAGCAGCTGTATTCTGAAGAATTATTTTACAATTGAAATGCAAAGGTTTTGTTACAAACAGCGCATGCATCTTAGAAACTAATGCTTAAACAACTGAACTAGAAGTATTGGCTTCCACGATACCTACTGAATACTACAAAAAAAAAGTCATACAGGCAATATTTGACTACACCACCTTTGGTTTTGATTACAGGAGACGTTCGCTGGATTTAACTTAGCAAATAGTTCAGGTCCTTCCATGGGTAAGTACTGCAGTGGTTAATAATGTTTCAGCTGGAACAGGATATTTAACTCTAAAGGTGAGGTAGGAGATCCTGGAAAAATGGTTCGAGCAAGCTACATTTTGAAAATACACAATTCAAAAGTCCAAACCCCTTAATTCAGACTTCCCCCTGAAGCCACGCCCCCAGAGTACCGGAATGCACAATGCTTGTTCCCGAGGGTTCACGAGTACTGTGCAACATCAATTCGGGATTTTAAGCAATATAGTAAAAAATAGTCCAAGAAAATATCTCCTACCCTACCTGAACTGATGCAGGAAGTGTCCTCTCATGTCTCTAATGTCAAAAATACTGGACAATGCCAGGACTGATCAGGATCATCAGGCTTATGTTAGAATGGTTCAGGGAGAATGAGACATCATTTACACACATGGATTAACCTCCATAAAGTCCAGACTCTAATTTGGGATGTGATGAAGACTTGATGCAACGGTCTGATTCTCCATCATCAATAATCAAAAGTTTACGCAATTATAGGTGGAAAAATATTCTGAACCTTATTGTGACACTATATATGCATTATGTGACAAGTCAAGCTCCATTAATCTGGTTAGCCATATGTTTAATTGAAGCCACGGTATCTATGGCAGTAGCACCTTTTAGTGTTTTTAATCTCTTAGAGGGGTTATATTATATTTTTATATTTATTAGTCTTTGGTACATTTATTTGTGTATGTGGACCCTAATAGTTCCAAAAGTTTGAGTTTGAACCCTCCAGGTGCTGCAAAGCTATCTTTATATTCATTTGGCAAAAATTGAGTGGATTTCTACAACCCGTTTTAATTCCTGCTTAATTTGTTACGTCTAGAACTAGTTACGTCACAACATTTGCACATATAAGGTCAAGACTTCAACGAACATTTCTCCGGGTACGACAAAATTGTTTGTCAGCAGCAGAGGTTGTAGTCCATACTGAAAATATGTCCAAACTTCGAGCCAATTACCCAAAATGTTCAACTGTTGGTTGTACCGTATGTCCCAAAAAAATTACAAAAATTCGGATTTTCTGCATTGGTAACTTTCAAAATATTTAAACAATCTAAATGCTATTTCAGGGTATGAAACAATAACTTGTAACCTACATCTTGCAGAAAACCCCATTTAATTTGGTTCAGTGGTCACGGAGAAATTTGTAAAGCATGTCATGGGTTCGTTTCTTCCAAGTTTGGCACTTGGATGCTCTTGGCATCCATATGAATGAAAATATTTTGCTCACAACTGACAGGGCAACTAACAAATGAATTCAAATTCTGAGCATAACATTATATCAACAGTGTGTACTCATGTGAGGTTTTGTTGTTGAAAGATGTATTGATCTCTCAATTACCATTTTGCATGTGTTCCCTAAGAAGTTAACATCTGTTGACAAGCCTTTCACTTTGATTCTGACCTATCCAATTCTCAAACTGGAAATCACAAGCAGTCACTTTTTCAAAAGAACACAATGAACAACTTCGTATTTGTAAGGCGTGAACACAATGGACAATGTATCTCCTTACAAAACTTGGAGGAAAGGGACTTCTGACAAGCTTTACAAAGATCCCATTTCTCTGTGACCACTGCAGCAAATCAAACGGGGTTTTCTGCAAGATGTAGGTAATAAGGTATAGTTTCGCTATTTTTAAAGTTATCATTGCAGAAAGTCCAATTGTAATTTTTTTTGGGGACATACGGTATTAATGAACACAAGTGGCTGAACGGGACAGAGAAGCACGGTCAACAACCTGGAGGGGGTGGGGCATGAAGTGGCTCAAGTGCATTTAAAGGGCCAGCGCTCAAAACCACCTTTCTGGTGTCATTACTCAGAAATAGGGTTGAAGATGGACCTGTGGAGCTGAATTAATGAAGAATTCAGACCCAAACATAGCATTTACAGCAGTGTTTTTCAATCTTGGGGTCGGGACCCCACGTGGGGTCGCCTGGAATTCAAATAGGGTCACCAGAAATTTCTAGTAATTGATAAAAATAAAATAAAAACTTACTCATGAAAAATATACTTTGAGTTGAGAGAGACAATCACAATCCATGAAAGACATGACAAACTGTGAAGCTGAAACTGACGTACTGTGCTACTGTTTATCTGTCAAATGTTCATTGTGGTCGGTTTCAGATGCTGCAGCTCTTTCATAATTCATAGTTTGAGTTCTTGTTTGTTCAGTTTTAATTGTCAGCCTTGTAAATCCAAGCTGGACTGACTGTACATATCCTGACCAAGGAAAATGAAATTCTCACTTTGTGCAGTAATCTACACCTGGCTTTTCTGCCTCTGTCCATAATAATATACATTATATAGACTAAACGTCACCTAAAATTAATGTTTATTTGCAACATAGTATAGAAAACTACATGATCAAAAACAGAAATTTTAGCAAAAAAATTTCTGTGTTTTGAATGTCTGGGGGTCGCCAGAAATGTATGATGTTAAAATGGGGTCACAAGCCAAAAAAGGTTGGAAACCATTGATTTACAGTTTATGTAGACCACAGGGAAATGTTTGAAAATGCATAATTCCATTAAAAAAAGGCATTATATCACTCCTTTAAAACCTCGACCAGTGTAGAGATTATACTCTGCTCTTGCCTGGCAGTTGATTTTTTCTATGCAACATTAAAATGTAACATGGTAGGTTTATTCTCCATGCCATTTGGAGACAACCATTACATTAGTGCAAGCTGTAAGTTTGTGGTTTCTCTACAAAGTTCTTGTGCAGACGGCGATTAATTAGCAGTGGGTGGAAGGGAGAGTGCAGGCAAAGAGAAATGAGAAATCTCACCCAGTTTATTCAGTGTGTGAATGTTAATTGCCTGCTTGTTTAGAAATCATTAATGGCACCGAGTACCAAAGCGGCTCTGACTCATGAGATTGTTCCCCTGCAGAACGCAGAAACCCAAAACTGTCTGCAGAATAATGAGCTGGAAACCGACACTAACAACGCTCTGTCTCCCTTGTTCGACTTGATCATTTTTGTCATTAATCAATATTGACTGCTTAACAAGGCAACTCATTTATCTTTGTGTGAAGTTAAGTAATTGGTCCCTTGTCTAATATATCATGTTTAAAAATGTCTTAATTTCTAAGTGCAACACGGCCTCACTTGTTTCCTAACAGTCAAATAGCTGATTTAGCATTATTATCATCTATTTTTGGCAGAGACACGAAACCACACAGCTTCACAAAGGAAGTGGGAGATTCACTCAGACAAACCCACTTGTAGATTATGTGTGGCTGTAAACAGAAGCACACAAAGATAGGGCTGCATAATAACACATGGACAACATAATCTTGTCAGTTTCCATCCAAAAAGAGTGTCAAGAGTCTCAGTAAGGCACTTTTACACAATTTCTTGTAGTTTAGCTTTTTACTGTGTTTGTGACTTTTCTCTCTTTCTTTTTAAAAGGAATCAATACATAAATGGGGATTCCTATATCCTTCAGCTAGCCAGTGTGTGTGTGTGTGTGTGTGTGTGTGTGTGTGTGTGTGTGTACACTGTAGTGTACTATAAACTGTCATTGATCATGCATACAGACTCCATTTTTTAAAATTCTGTATTGTATGTACATCGATCAGCTGTAACATTCTAAGAGGCAAATGGTATTCACTTTGATTATCTCATTACAATGGGACCTGTCAGTGGGTGGGATTTATCAGGCAGGAAATTAACATGTAAATGTCAAAGTTCAGTTTAGTTTATTTCAGACACAAACATAATACAAAACATAGGGAAAAAATAAAATAAGACAAAAATAAAAAATAGAACTACAAAAGCACTCGGACAGCGCAGACCTCCGCCAAGGCAGATCACCCCCCCCCCCCCACCAAATCCACCCCGATCACCACCAAAATATAATCATTTGTTCCTTGTGATCCGTCCATAACTTTCTGAGTTATCTTGCTAACAGACAAACAGACAGACAGACAGACAGACCCAGATGAAAACATAACCTCCGCCATTCCTTGGCAGAGGTAATAACAGAAAAAGGAACAACTGTTGAGCCTAAGTGGGAGTAAGAAGAAGGCACTGCTTATCCAGTCCTACCCCTGACTCCAGTCCTCAGGCTGTTAGTGCCTAATCACATGTTATACAACATAAGATTATGATTAACTATAAACACACCCCTACACACCTGTACACCCATACACATACAGTCACATACACATACATTTATATCTGCATCTGTACACCAACCCACATTTGCACTCCCATGTATACATACAAACACCATACAATACAACAACCTGACAATCCAAGTACGATCACATCCTTCCTTGAGCCAGATATTGTGACAAAACCATTTCTTTGAACATTTTTGAATGTTTGGACATCCTACTGAGGTCTACCCCCAACCCAATCCAAAGCTAGACCTATTTAGCTTTACCTTTTAGGTCTATACATGACCATGCCATGAGAATAAAGGCATTTTAATGCTTAAAAAGAGTGCCTTGGAGTTTTCTTCCTGGCGGTTATCTACTTTATGAATCTTTCTCCAAAGAGCACCTCGAACAAACTCTTTTTTGGGTCCTAGAAGCATTTCTTCCCATGATTTTTGAACTTTTTCATCAAAGTTGATGTGTTGGAAACAGCAAAAATAGCATAGAGTTGAATGTGAGCAACTTTAACAAGGGATAGGGATGGTGAAATCATTGGGTCAGACCATCTACAGATCTTGTTCATTCCCGATGTAAAGTGGTTAGTACCTACCAGAAGTACTGTAAAGAACAAGCAAATCTCAACCAATCGAGCATCTATGAGAAGAGAACATTATTACCACCTGTCTAACACTGTGTAGGTTCCCAAGGTTTCCACCAAAACCAGCTCTGACCGAGGCCTTGACTCCACCAGACCTTTGAAGGTGTGCTGTGGTATCTGGACCAAGACCTTACCAGCAGATCCCTTAAGTCCTGGTAGTAGAGCAGAGGTGGACCTCCATGGATCAGGTTTATTTGTCCAACACCTCCAACACATGATCAATTATCCTGAGACTGGGATGTCCTTCCTTAGTCCATGTTTGGTCAGTACTAACCACTGCAGACCAGGAACACCCGACCAGACCTGCAGTTGTGGAGATGCTCTGACCCAGTCATCACTGTTCCAACATGGACCTGGTCAAAGTCTCTCAGTTCCTTATGATACTCATTTTGCTGTTTCCAACACATCACTTTTGAGGACTAAAGGTTCAGTTGCTACCTAATATTTCCAAACCATTGAAAGCACCACTGTAATTAAATAAAATTATTACCCCTTCTCCTGTATGTGGTTCAGAATGTTACAGCTGTAAGATGCATATTTTAACACCTTTCACTATCTATAAGGCAATAGTGGGCTTGAACTTCACAGACAAACAAAAGACAGTCAGCAGTCACTGGGGGATGTACGATAATTGTACGGTGTGGTTATAACTGTTGGTGGCAGTAGATAATAATACTGCTTGTGGACTGATTAACTGTTTTTCAACCCACAACAGAGGTGATGGTGTTGGCTCTGCAGCCTCAGGCAGCGTGAGAATATAACCTAGATGTTATTTAAATTATTATTAGAATTATGTGAATCTTTTATTTGATAGATTTTTTTTATGAAGCCCCTTTTAAAAGTGTCTTTTCCATTAATGATTAATAAAGTAAATGGCTGTACTGCGTTAATTCCCTATTTTCGCCTGTAAAATGCCCTGTCTTTTGATTAACTGCTGTATAGTTTATGTCTTTTGAGGCTTTAGTAAAGCTCAGCACTCCATAACACTGAAAAAAAAAATCAAAGGAGAGAGAAAAAAAAAAA
Organism: Sphaeramia orbicularis; assembly: GCF_902148855.1. Lineage (NCBI taxonomy): Eukaryota > Metazoa > Chordata > Actinopteri > Kurtiformes > Apogonidae > Sphaeramia > Sphaeramia orbicularis. The sequence goes on along the minus strand of NC_043968.1, from coordinate 24,106,813 downwards.
ATAGATGCTCTCGTTCCCCTATACATTTCACAAAAACATCCATATCTCTACGTTTGACCTCTCAGAATGACTGTATTTCTACCCCTGAAGACCCCGTGAATCTGCTTTCAATAGAGGTGACTGTGCATTAATATATTTCTCAGCTTTCACAGAAATACTTTCTACTTTTCTTTTCTCACTCTGGCAAAAGGCCACATCCACAGCAGCTGAGATCATATAAGTGATAGCTCCCTCTCCATCTTTCTTCCTTTTGTCAGTCTTCATCCTCGCCTCCGGCTCTTCTTCCCTAGCACTTAATGGGTGGCTCAGACGCTCAAACCATTAGTCTGTTCTTAGTCACACTGTAAAACTGATTGCAAAATGAGAGGAAATTTGAGAAAGTGAAATGACATCATTACAACACTTAGAGTATCTACAAGGTATTTATATAACTAAGAAAGCCTGATAGGAAAGGCTCGTTTTGGGAAACACATGGAACAGAGGCTACAGGGACGCACACAGGGGAAATATAAATGAATTATCCATCTATTTGCAAGGTTGAAAACCCACTGTGAAAGTGTCAACCCCACGTACGTCTGGTTGTGACGGTTTGTGCTCACTAATTACAGAGGCTGATTTCTAACTGTTATAAAATCTACCTACATTAGCACAACAATAAACCAAATCACTGTTTTGTTTTGAGAAACTGACCCTTGTGTTCTCTGAGCTAAAAAAAAACAAAAAAACCTGCAAATCCAAAATGTGTTTGGATTTTAGCTCAATGTGACGGTCTTGGATGTAAGTGGTTATATAAATTAAAGAGGTTACAATTAAATATTTGATCCTATTTTCTTGGGGGAAATCTTTTAGCTAAGGTGGCCTTTATTACAGATAACCTTAGATGATCAGTTCAGTTTTCTAATGGTAGTCACCTTATTTGGTGTAATTTTAAAGTTTTTCAGTATCTGTACATTTCACCTAGTTGTGTCAATGTAAAGTTAAAAAAAAACCCAAAAAACACATCTATAATTTCTACAAGAAGAACGTTATAATATATGAAGTTGAATACAATATGTTTTAAAATACTGCTTAATCCTCAGAGACGTAGAACTATTTTAGTGGCGACTTCCAAATGATTTATCACCATTATTTTTAATAGTATTCTCTGCACTTTGCATTTTTCACTGAAAATCAAGTTTATTTTCCCCTGTATTTCATTTGCTGATTATGTAGAATTTCATAAAAGATTAGAGTAAATTCAAAGATTATTACATCAAAACAGAAAAGACAGAAGAAAAAAAATAACTTTTTCAACTATGCAGGGTGGGGAAGCAAAATTTACAATATTTTGAGGCAGGGATTGAAAGACAGTGTATGACCAATTAGTTTATTGAAAGTCATGAGAATTTATCTGCCACAAGAAAATTTACATAATAGAAAATGTTTTTATTCTATGTGTCCTCCTTCTTTCTCAATAACTGCCTTCACACGCTTCCTGAAACTTGCGCAAGTGTTCCTCAAATATTCAGGTGACAACTTCTCCCATTCTTCTTTAATAGTATCTTCCAGACTTTCTTGTAATAGTTTGGCTCATAGTCATTCTCCTCTTTACATTATAAACAGTCTTTATGGACACTCCAACTATTTTTGAAATCTCCTTTGGTGTGATGAGTGCATTCAGCAAATCACACACTCTTTGACGTTTGCTTTCCTGATTACTCATATGGGCAAAAGTTTCTGAAAAGGTATGGATAATAGTGTTAGGTATGATTATGACATCAATATATGTTTGGTTTCAAAACAACTGACGTAGTGCCTGCTGAGAAAAAAACAACTAAATGTTCATTGTAAATTTTGCTTCCCCACCCTGTATATAAGTGAATGTAAAAACTACTGTCTGTTTGTCAAACTACATGAGTTTTGTTGAAGACGGTGGTATTTCCATGTTCATTACGGAGCCTCTGAACATCCAAATGTGTCAAATCTGATGATGTTTAAGAGCTGAGAAACTGTATTTCACCTGAATTGTTTTAATGTATTAATAGGATTAGTGGATCATCCAACATTTTATATCAGTGGATGCTTTAGGTCATCACTGGTTGTTTAGGACTTCGAGAATTAAGAGGACTCATTCAAAAAAAAAAAAAAAAAACGCTGTATACTGTAATTCTGGCACAGTGAGATGATCTTCCTTTCACATAGAGTGCGGCTGTGATTGGCTGTGCGGAGCGGCATTCATAAAGCATTTCCTGGACTGCAGATGTAGAACAGAACTGTACCAATCATCCTGTAAACAGCAGGGCAAGAGGCACGTTTTGTTGGAGAAATGAAAACAAACAGCAAAAGGACACAAAGAAGATCAAGAACAGCCTCTCATATGGTGAACAGAATGATACTTGTGGAGCAAATTGGATGCTCATTAAAGACAAAATCAATGGGAAAGGTCATGGACAGTGCAGAACAAGTATTCCTCAGAAAAACCACTTGGCTAGGTTTTTAATCTCTCTCCCCAGCTGCGTGTGAAAGTGTTTGCACTTGCTACACAGTACACATGTGATCCCAGTCCAACACAAAACAAGATCAAGATTGCTGCAGTTCTTTCAGTGATTATTACATAACCTTTTTTCTTGTACAACAAACTGTAGAGAAGTGTAGATGGGAAAAGTAAAGCCAGCGTTGGGTACAAAGAGGAGAAAACAGCACCGGCTGAAGCAGCGGCATAAAGGATAAACCCTGGTGCCAGGGTGACAGCGCTTCTTTCACTAGCTCTTTGTCCTGCTGTGCCTTCTAACCTGTTGACAAGATGCCAAAGCCCAGTGATGTGTTCATTCCTCACAGTGATGTTATACAGCTCAACACATCAAATGTCCTACTTTTTGTTTCTTATATCTTAACTCCAGACAGAAGGTGCTGCCTAATACAAGCACTTGTCATGAAAACGATCTCTTTGCAACCAATCCCAAAAGCAAACACAAGCTATTTTTCAAGTGAGTACAGTCTGGGTTGGCAGAAGACATTTTTCTTTTGCTTTTACAAATAATATGTCATCAAATTCACCAATCCATCATCACCTAAGTTGGGCTACAGTTCCTAGAGAAGTCAATCTTTTGTGTTTTCTACAAGGCAGGCAGGGTACACACAGACATACTGGGTTTCCGAACTCCTGCAGACATCTTTAACGATTCAACCCTGTGTATGGATACAAATATGAGGATAAACCCCAAACCTGCAAAAACAAGCCAAAGGTTACATGAGCAGTGAAGACAGGAGCAAAACACTGCAGAGACATCAATGGTGATGGGTAAAGACGCTCCTGACTTCTAGGTGAGAGATTAGTTCTGACTAAGCCTCATACTGTTTTTGAGATAACTCGTGACTGACAAAACTTTACCTTCAGACTTAGTTTTCTCCCTTTTCTTCCTTACCCCCCACAATTTCAACAGTTTCACTCCTGACAAGCTTGATTTCGAGAGGGAATTTTTCACTTCATGTACTCTGAAAAATTCATGATCTGCTACAGCACGAGCAGCTGGAAGTTTCTCAAGGATGAGGGGTTTATGAGGCAACACAAACTTGCCAGTGTTTTATGTAGTTCAGCCACAAACTGCAGTGCAGGTCTATCACTGCACCATCCACTAAAGTTATGTATTTGACCATGCAAGAACTACGCAGAGGTGAAACTATTTGCATTCCAAGAAATCCTACACATTAGCGTGACATTAATCTGGTGCAAGAACAGAAAACCTTGGGGTTTAAATATGAACACGGTCTGAAACCTCAGGACCCAGAATGCATTAACTAGTCACCACAGAAGTCACAGCACTGCCATTACTGACTTGAAAGGCAGGCGGAACATTCAATGAACTTGAACATGACCGATTTGTGTTAATAGTCTGAACACACACAGTTCCTGTGCACCTCGGTGGCCTTTTTAAATGTAATTAAGTTCCAAATTTATTCATTGGCTTGAAGTGTGAATGAATGCAAAGGACATAGAAGGTTGAATATGGATGGTAGAATGAGCAAGAAGGGAGGATGGGAGATAATTCTCAGAAGAACCTGAGACACAGGTTAGAAGTGATTGAATCAGAGCTGAAACAGAGACTATGTGATGTATGTACGTGTGTGTGTATGTGTGTGTGTGTGTGTGTGTGTGTGTGTGTCCTTTAGAAACAGTGAGGATTAACATCTCTGCAAAGCCAAAAGATCAGTGTGACATTGCAAAGGTGTGCCACTGTCATTTTCACAGCTCTCTCACTCTTTGCCTCCTCTGGGTGTGAAATATTCACCAGATACCACATGAAGGTTTCCACTGTAGCTGAGAGTTTCTCTAATTGGTTACATTGGTCCTTGAGGCAGAAATAAGATAACCAAGCAACAAAGCCAAAACCTCACAAAAACATCCTCTATACACGATGCATTTAGTTAATTTTCCATCATTTTTACCAAAGGTGTTCTTACTGGAAGTTTACAGCTGATGGAGGATACAGAGTTTCTTCCAGTTAATGAGTACAACATTTTCTCAGTAGCATAGTTTCTTCACAACATTATCTCCTTCCAAATATTAGAGTATAACAGGAGTGTATGTGGTTATGTTTGGCACTAATGTAGCAACTATAAAAGAAAAAAAAAAAAGACTGATTGTACCCTAACAGGGCACAGAGAAGTATTTCTGGACCTTTTTTAATGTTAGTTTTATTATGTATTTATCCAACCAAACTCAACCACCACACAAACAACAGTTTTATCCCCCATGCCTAATAATACCTGCAGGTGACAGTATCTGTCATGTTGCTTTGTTATCAGTAGTGGCTTTTCCATTGGACATCTGTGCAAAACTTTACTGATTTTTACTAACAGTAAAAAAAAAAAAGTGTGTAGTGTTGTTTTTTCCATTAAATCACAAATCCAATGACTTGTTTATTTATTATCGCAAAATGACTCCTGATTCCATAAACATAGCGACAAACATAAATATCACGTTGATTTACAGATATATTAATTATTATTATTATAATATATTACCCCTCTATCCCGTACTAAATTAAAAAATGATTTGTTTTCCTGGTGTCTCCACACGTTTCTTTTAAAACGCTTCTTCTTTGCTTGTAACGTCCATCAACATCCATTTTTTTAAATTCACGTGACTCTAGTTGCATAAAAAGGTCTTTCCATTGCAGTTTTGCATGATATACTACTTTTGCTACACTCAAAAAAACCACCTCTTGCCAGCACAAAAAACTTTCATTGAAAAATGAGAGTTGTGGCGAAATTGTCGTTTTTCCATTAGGCAAATTTTTATGCGCAAGTTATATTCACGCAATTTGAGGGTCAATGGAAAAGCGTGTAGTGTCTTCAAACCTGTCTCCTCTGTCTGAAATGCCTGACACAATGCTAAGAACTCAACATGTGCCCATCATATGGACTCATGCATTCTTTAACTCTCATGAGAAAGTGAGGTTTTGTTCACAATCTGTGGTTTTCTTCCAAACAGACAGTGTGATTCTGCATAAACAAAAACAAAAATGTATAAAGTAAATATATCTTGTGCCTATTGTTCATATAAAAAACATGCAGTTGAGAGTGCAACCTCAGGATCTAGTCCATTGAAAACATCCAACCATATTGCATGTTACTGTAACTGCAGATTTATTGTTCATTCTATTGAAAGTTTGTTTATCTTCTGTTTTTCAGTTTGAATTACTCTTTCTTTCCTCTCTGTAATCATTTGGTGTTTTTTATCTGTGCCTTTGTGTTTGTCCTTGCAGAAGTCAAGTGGCTTCTGCGCCTCTCTGCCAAAACATAGGTGGCACAGTGGACGCCTGCAGGAGAAGGCTAATGAGGTGCCCTGCCAGTCCAAAAGCTGGCTCTTCATCTGGCCCCTGCAGCAGGGGACTGCACAGATAGAAAAGGACCAGCACTCCTGTCTCCACCGCTGACATGTAAACATGCAACAGTATGCTAGTGAAACAAGAGCCAATGGAGAAGTCACTCCTCTAAATATAGCAGGAGTGGAGTACAGTAGTTTGTGCTGTTAAAATACTGCAGCATAAACATCATGTCTTGAGCAGGAATAACTAACTTTACTATGTTTTTTTCAGCCCCAAACATTGCACCCAATGTTATGGAATCATATTAATGATGCTGCTCCCCTAAGAAACATTGCTTTCATTACACACGCCAACAATATTTGGAGATTACATCAGTAAAGACTTTTTTTTTTTTTTTTTAAGTAAATGTGCTTAAACAAACTGTTATATATTTGCTTAGATCATAATCTGATCATAGTTCAGATCATGTTTTTCTGCAATATTCAGATATGCTTATTCTTGTTTACACTCTTTTTTTATCAATACTGTGCATGGTTATATCTCAGTCAGCAAAACTACATCCTTTCACTATATTTTATTTATGTTACTTTTATTTTCATAGTTTGTTCATGTGTGAAATTGTATTGTATGTGAAACTGTTAGAGCCTGATCAGAACTCCCTGGAGGAATAGATATATATTGTAGCTGTAGTTTCATGGATACATAAAGCATCATGGTTAAATTAAATAAATACATGTGCACAGAAAAATATGAACTATAGGTAGGAAGAGCCATCTGAAAAAGCATCAGCCTGCGACCCTTAAAGTGAGCTTTAACGTAACAAAACCATGTCTTAAAAGGTGAAAATCAGCCATGAACAAGATGAGTTACGCCTCACATCCCAGTCAAAACATTTCCCTTTGTTTCTTTAGTGCTCACAGTTGCCTTAGCATGTGTCAGTCACCATCCCCTCTGACAGCAGGTGAGCGTTCTTCACTCTTCCAGCTGACTGCAGGTCTGTCACCCACCACAGGAGAGCATGCTGAGAACTGGGTCACTGTCAGTGCCGTGTGTGCCCCCACACATATGCTTCAGCAGCACCCTTTTTACCCCCAGGAAATGCATGACACATCACGACAAACAACTCAGGAGACTGTTAAATTGTGCAACCTCACCATAAAAAAAAAAAAAAAAAAAATCTCTGTGGTGGTTTTGCTGAGTTGAGGTAGAGTGAGATGACATGTGCCAATTCACCACTGTCATCCTTTGCTGTGATCGAGTACGCCAGCAGGGAGTGGAAACATTTCTGATGATCCAGCGGCTGGTGAGGCTGGTTAGATGATGGTTTCCCAGCGAAGTCGATACTTGGGTGATGAAGCGAGACTGAGGTACTCTGTTGGAGGCAATCAGGGCAATTTCCAAGATGAAAAAACTCCACATAGGATCAATGTGTGTGTGTGTGTTCTCGAGTGGGAGGCCTGATTTACCCTCACGGCTGCAGAGAGAATGTGTTGGATTAAAGATGACTGTGGTTTAGTTTGAGCTCAACTGTTGGATCTGAGCAAAGGCCTAGTAAATCGATGGTAATCAGCAACCTGGCAACATTTTTGAGAAGTCCTGGCTTCGGCACAGCTGTAATAGCGCTCGACACTTTCACCTTGTGCCCTTAACAAATAGCATTTAGCTTGTGGCCATTTGGCTGACACTGTCTTTCAGGACAACATCCAAGCCAACATGTTAAACACTCTGCTCTGGACCATTCAGATCATTTGTACCAACTGTGCTCCTGTGAAGATCCCACCCTGGAATCTGAATGTGAGGAGGAGCTGCCTTCTCCTCTAACAGGGGTCATTTCATGGCTTATTGCCTCACTTCTGTTTGTTCTCGCCACCATGAACATGAACCATTTCAAGGCCGATATAACACAACAGCAAACAGCAGTAATGGTGCAGCAAATGAAATGAATTTGAGAACATCCTCGTGATCAGTCTGGTAGATTCTGCATTTCCAGAGTCACTATTTTTCCTGCCGTCAACAAGTACATGATATTGGATATTGGATGGATACTTAACAGATATTGTCTCAAAAGATGGGCACATGGGAATCAAACAGGAAGTTAAAACCCATTGTTTTGTTTAATAACTTTCTATCCATTCAGACAGTACAATTCCACACATTTTGTTCAGAATCTCTTGAATAATGCAGTGCTGTGTTTGCTGAGCAGAGATTATTCTGATATTGTCACCACATGTGGTTGGTTTTGTTATTCTGCCAAACATTGTTTTATAATTTTATGTACTCTTTGCTGCTGGGAAACAAGTCAAAATGGGTCATTCACAAGCTTCAGGGATTGGACAAATCACATCAGGCACTAAGAGCTGGTGGTCCTCACTTGAAGACCTACAGACTTAATGCATAATGGCTCATTAAAGTATCCCTTCTGTTGAGCTGTGAAAGGTGTGGACTGTTGACTAAAGGCACCGGTCCCATTCTGTTCGACTGATTCCCTGCTGTGTTCCCTTTACCTGCATGTTTCACCTTTATGGGGAAAGTAACTCATTAAATTCCATCAAGCAAGGCATCAGAAATGGAAAGTATTCCCAGAATGTCCTTCACAGCAGGTTGCCTTCAATATGTATCCTCTGCTCGTCTCCATCTGGTGGAAAGCACCTGAAAATATGCTCTTCCTCCTGTGTTTCCCATTGACTGTCATAAGCCTTACTGTCTGGTAACTACATAGAGTTTAGTAACCTGGGGAGGATTCAAAGAAAACTGACAGAGGATCTCAGCTGTTTTCCATTCAATGCTTCCATTGTCATTTCCAAAGCGGATACTCTACTTCTGTTGTAGAAACAATTTAATATTAAAGTTAGTGTGCCATTTTATGTGACTCATATCGTGTTTGCCAACATTCATGACTGACTTCATAAGACGTCATTACCCGAATGGTATGGCAAGAGATTTTTTGGAATACACTTACAACTGTTATCACCATTTTCTGTCCAATTCTGAAACTATTTCATTCTTATATTTTCCCTAAAACCTCTTTCCACTATTCATCTCCTCCCATTATCTCTTCCCCCTTTTCTCTCACCATCAGCTGTCTCCATGTTCTAGTCATTTCTCAGAGGAACGCTCATCTTCCTGATGTCTGCTTTATGAAAAGTTGTAACTGTTGAACTCTCTGAGACACTTAATCACACTCGCTTATTAATCTAACCCTGTCAGTGTTGTCAGCATAATGCAGCGGTGGTTTACTTTAAAAACTGCAACCCTGGCTTTTCTGTTCTCTTTGCTTTGCTTTCATATCTCTTTGAGAAACACGCGATTACTAAAATACAGCCAGATGTTGGAAGTGTCTGAGGTACCATTCTTGTTTGACTGAGGCAAAACTCTCCTTCAAGCCAACTGGCACAGTGTGACTTGGGGAAGTGGTTCAATTTAGTCTTAATAACCAGGCTTTAGTGGTAGATGAGCAGTGGCGGGACAATCTGGGTTGCCAGTACACAGAGCAATTACTGTACACACATCTGTTGCTGTGGGATACCTGTCAGACCGGGTGACTGAACCAGTTAAAGCAGTTACTCTGCTCCTTAGGACTCGGAGCCAGGGTTCAATAGGTCCAACATTAGCACATTGTCTTTGACTCTTTACCTCCTGTCCTCTGCAATATGAGCTCTCCATTGATCAACAGAAAAATAGGTTGCCAATTAATTTGGAATTAATGGCTTATATTGGTTCAATTATGTTTAACCCATAAAGACTCAGTGCTACTTTTATGGCAGTTCCCAAATGAATTTTTCTCTATATTTATCCATTTTTAAGTGATTTATCACCATTTTTGATAATATTATTGTCTGCATTTTATTTTTTGTTTGTTTGTTCCCTAATTGTTTGGATGTTCAATAAGGCAGGGTAACTGTGAACTGAATGGCCCTTAAGGGATTAATAAAGTAGTCTGAATCTGAATTTTGCATTTTTCAATGAAAATCATGTCTTTTCCTATATTTCATTCACTGATTATGTAGACGTTCATGAAAACTTAGAGTAAATTCAAAGGCTATTACATCAAAAACAGAAAAGAACTGAAGAAAAAGTGAGTTTTTTAGCAAAGATATCAATAACTGAATGTAAAAACAAGTGTGTCCATCTACTGTCATTGATCCAACTCCATGGATTTTACTGGTGAATCCATGTTGTAGAAGATGACACTGTTTCCACGTTCACTATGGAGCCTCTGAATGTCCTAATGGGTCATATCTGATTATGATATAAAGCTGAGAAACTGCATTTTACCTCAATTATTTACAGGTATTAACAGGTATTAAACAGTTTAGATCAGTAAATGCTTGTGGTTGCCAGGGCTGTTTAGGTCTTTATGGGCTAACTACTATGAAAGAGAGAAAATAAATAAATAAAGCAGATCACTCAAAAAAAGTTTCAGACAGAGACAATGTCCAAACTCCAACTCAAAACAAAAATTGCCCCATGGTCCCATCTGTCAATAATCATATAAAAATCCCCTATGATTCTGTGAGACAAACATCTTCTGTGTTGCACTGCGTGACTCCTCCAAAATTCACAATTTTACACTCTACTGTTGTAGGAGAAGAGATTTCTTACCCGTGTTTGAAAACAGTTGCAAGCAAAGTGCGTGGTGAGACAATCTACCACTTGCATGATTAATATTTAATAGTGAGCAGGCAAACTGAAGTGATAATGGTCCACCTCATTAAGTGTTTTTGGAGTTGAGGCCACAGTGCCAGTTCACAGTCCATTCACGTACTACCATGGAAATAATAATGATGTTGAGAGGCAGCCAACACAGAACAGGAGCTAAATTAGAGAATCACATCCATTTAACACTTCCAACTGAGGTGTCCGTGAGTATCTAGGCTAAGAGTTCAACATGACGATATCACAGAGAAAAGAATAAACACAAAGAAACTACAATAGGTTAAATATGGAAGAGTATGGAAGAGAATATTCCATGGCTTTCATATTATCCTCAGATCAGGCACATTATCTGTCTTTTCTTATTGTTAGTCTTTTCCATCTCATACTCTCCTCCATCAAAGATCTTTGATATTCACAAAGAAAAATCTGGCCTGGACCCTTAAAGCACATCCTCCTTCTCTCAAACATCAATCAGTCTCATTTTCAGCATATTACAGAAGTAGATAACTGAATATATCCTTCAGCTACCACAGACCTCTGCTCCTGCAGCCTGAGGCGTTGTTGAAAATAACCTAATAAACCTTAATTGATAATACATGTGATATTTAAGATCTTGACAGCTGATGGAATCACAATGTGCTTCTCATAATAATCTATATTATAAAACCCAAGTGGCCTCTGTGTGCGTGCGTGTATGTGTATCTGATTTATAACTGATAAACTGGACAGATCTAGCCTTTGCCTTTTGCAGTACTTATGGATTTTGGGTCAAGGATCAGACAGGTGAAAGCAGCTTATTGATATGACCAGTACTTTTGGAGTTATTAGTTGTTTTTAAAATTACAGTGGGCTTACAGGTGGAGGTCCATTCACAGCTGCAAACGAGGGTGGGGGACGACACGTCAAGACATGATGGGAGCACTGGTTAACTGGGTCCAGTTGTGATCACACACTAACAAGGTCGGTCAGGTTCTTACTGTGGCCCGGTTCCACACCACCGGTCCCCAGTCAGACCCAGCCCATTAACGTTCCCTTCCAGACCAACCCCCCCCCACCACAGACCGTTCTGCACAGACTGTTAAATGATGAACAAGGATAAATCTTCCTGCACTTGAGAGTCTGATATATCTGTTCTGTGCCCCTTAAATGAACAGGAACCAAACTCCAGTCTGACAAATAATTTCCCAGAAATGTTTTTCACGTACTTTCAAACCAAATTCTTTACCCTCACAAAACATTGTTACATCCTGTTTTCATCCTGAAATAAAAACTAAACTGCAGTACACAGAGTCAGTTCTTATGCTTATCAGTTATATGCTCACATAAATAAAGTCCTAAATTCATGTGGGACAATTGCAATAATCAGACAAAATCACTGTCAACAAAACTGGCAGCCTCGAGCAGTTTCAACACTGTATTCTACATTATGAGCCATTGGCTTTGATTTGGAACGAATATGTGGTCTTACTGTAAAAGGAAAACAGGAAGTGAACCCTGTCCTTCCAGAGTAAAACCAGACAATTCTTATAAAAAAAAAAAAAAAAAGACAGAAGCTACTAGAAAAAAATGACCTTTTCCAGCTTTTAAAAAAGGCTGAGTAAATACTCAGATTATGGGTAATGCAGTTTTAATGAAGTGAAATCAAGTATTTATGTGAAAGACAAAGTTTAAATTATGTCAAATAAGAGTTTTTACATTGAGCCTTAATGTTAAAAATCTATAACTCTCATACATACATACAATTAAGTTAAAAAAAAAAATCTATAACAAAATTTCAACATTAACACATAATAGTAAGCATTTGAATATCAGAAAAGCAATGGAATATCAGAAGATGAATGAGAGACACTGTTTCACTGCTGTGTTAATTACATAGAAAACCTACAATATTAGATACAATAGATAAAGAAATCAAAAGTATTTTCTGTGGATCCCAGAGTCTCATTCTTAAATGCTGTTTTCATTCTTTTCACTCTTTATTTAAGAACAGTACACAAACCCTAGTACAATATGCATTTGGCCCAGGATTTGGACATGGGACTCCAATGAAAATTGTAGAAATATCAACCGTCATGTTCACTGACCTATAATTTCTAGTATGCCCCTGGTTAGTAAGCCCACCTCTGGACCCCTTTATGTCCCTGAGGTACATGGCTGCAGATTAAATCAAAATCTTGTAAGCCTTTCACGCTCTGCATCCCCCTCAGCTTTATTCATGTCTGAGTAAAAATGAACAAAGAAAGACTAACGGGAATGAGGTATCTGCTTTCTCCACCTTAATCTCCCTAAATCCATACAGGAACTCCCAAAGACGAGCTTAAGATGACTCAATCAGACTCAGGCTATAATCACTACTTGTTCTCATTTAATGATCTTCATTTATTCATTATTATATGAATTTCTGTTACACTAAAGACTACACTTAGTGTTTCCCAATGTTCAAACCATCCACTGTATCATCCTATAACTCAGACTAGAAAGAACCACAATATGCCTCAGCCAAGAGGCCCACAAATACACCAGAATTAGAGATGAGAAGCATCGTTTTCTTCTAGCCTACATGTTTATCTGAAGGGGCAGAGAGAGAGAGTTTTCATCCAAGGCCAAGGTCTGGTCTCTGTGATCAGCCGGCCATGTTGCGGAGGAAATGCTTATTATGTGGTTGTGCGCGGGCCTTGTTTGTTGTGACCTTGAGGGCTCTTCCCATGGTGCAACAGGATTTTGCGAAATGAGAAGACTGACCACAGGAACCGCCCTGGGAAACAAAACAAAAAAAAAAATGTGGCCGAAACACTGTCAAACTGTCTCCCATTTTTTGGTTTAGCCTACACAAACACTTTCCACAAAGTCACAGGATTTTGACACATGATTTTTTAGTCTCCTTCTGATATCTTAATCCTATTTTCTTTTTATTTGATTGGCAGAACTGCTAAACTACATTATATCTCCTCATCTTCTTCATATAAAGTAAAGTTTTTGCATTTCTACAGTGATTTTCCTGGGAACAACTTGGGGTTCATTATCTTGCTCAACAGTACTCTGACATGTGGAAAGGAGCCAGTGATCAAACCTCCAACTTTCCACTTTCGGACAACCCACTCGTCCTCTTGAGCCACAGCCGCCCCATGCTGCCATGAAGTACCTCAAAGCCACATAAAGCATATACGGTATATTATCAACCACTGACTCACATGTATATGCACACACAGCTATTACGTCCATACATGAAATCAATTAAAAACACCCACACACTTCCTCTTTGCAAGTAATCATGGTTTGGAGTGAAGCAGATGTTTTGCTAAAGTCAGAAAGACCAGAAATATCTCATCAATTTGAGGGCAGGAGGGGCTCCTCACACCACAGAGTGTGAAGGGAGGCTGAGAATTTCAGATGTGCAGGTTATTACAGCCAAGACTTCCTGGAGCAGCATGAATGAATAGGTATGCTGTTTGAGCAAACATGGAAAATTCATCTGCAACTGACAGCTCATGTTGTATATAAATATGAAGCTACATTTGCGGAAAAAATTATTAGACCACCAAAAGTCATCAGAAACAATGGTTATGCAATCAAGTACTAACTCCTGTGTGTATCATGTGACTAAAACAGACAGAAAAGAAAACATGGAATGTCTAAAAACACTGCGTTTGGCAGTACAGTGTAAGAACTTAAGTGATTTTGGTTATTATCAAGAAAATCATAGGAAATTGTTAGATATCAGCTCTTAAATTAAACTCTTATGAGCTATTTTTGTTGTTATCATTATATTTGTCCACACAAATGTACCTTTAGTTGTACCAGGCATTAAAACGAACAAGAAATTGAAGAAAACAAGGGGTGGTCTAATATTTTTTTCTGTGACTGTAAATCATCCTGTTTTTTTCATTGATGTTAAAAGCTCAAAACCTGTCCCTTACATTCTATGCATATGTTTGTTACCCAACAGATGTTTCAAAGAAATAACACACCTTCTGACCTGCAAAAACTACCATCATTTCAAATGTCACATCACAAACAGCAGAATAAAGGTGTGTTATCAGTAACCTTCACTTCTCACAACAAACCACTCAGAGTCAATATTACAGCTATTCTTCATCAGTCAATCTGTCAAATACCGCCAAATCATTTCTTTACCTTTATGCCTCATTTCCATCAACTTTCCACATGGAAGCGTAGACATGTTTCAGCAGATCACAGGGAATAATACTACTCTTGTAGCAATTCATTGTCAGTAAACAACATGGTGATGCAGTAACTGATCTTTGTGCCTCAGTAATTATTCTATTTTTATTGATATATTAACCCTTTCATGCGTACTGGTCACTACAGTGGACAGCTATTCTACAGCTGTTTTTTTTTGTATATTCATGGATTTTGTTGTTCTTTTCGTTGTTGTTGTTGTTTTTTTTTACACATATGTTTATCAAAGTTTTAAGACACTACATATCTTTTCTGACATGAATTGGTAACATTATGTAGATCTCTCCTGAGCATAAACTCCCAGAATCACAAGCATTACCCATAGTTTTCACACAATTTATCAGTAAATACATGTCTCTGTGCATCAAAAATTAAACGCATGGTGTCCAGTTGAGTGGACATTTTTGCAACTTCACGAAAAATAGGTTCATAAGAATTTTTTTTTCATTATTATTTTTTTATGTATTTTTTAAATTTTTTAAAAAATATTTTTATTTTATTATTATTTTTTAAATTTATTTTTAAGAAGAAAGTTTTCAGTCACATTGTTTTTTTAATGCCTAAAGAGGAATAAAAACACTCAGGAAAAACTTTTGATTAAGGTTCTCATAATTCGTGCATGAAAGGGTTAATTTAACAATTCTAGATTTCCATGTGGAAAATTCCAAAACATGCAACAGTTAGAGGATGTCACAGGGAAGTACTGTGTTGTGATATTACGTGGCCCTGCAACAAACAAGCGACATGTCCACAGTGTAGCGCACTTTCATCCAATCAGAAGCTGAGATAGGCTCCAGCAGGTTCAAGTGGTTCAGAAAATAAATGAATGACAGTGAAAACACAGCGAAATAGTTAAGGAGAAATATGTTAAGGAACCTGATGAACATGGCCACTTTTTAGTTAGACATTAAAAAATAAGTCAACTAAAGTGTTATTAAATGTAAGACCAGCATCCATGTGTATGTGATTTAAGATCATACTGAGAAACAGTCGGAAATGGATATAAAAATAAGGCCGCCATCACAAATTAAAGGAGTGATATTTAGCTTTTTTTTTTTTTTTTTTTACATAGAACTGTGCATTTTAAAACGTTTCCCTGTGGTCTACATAAACTGTAAATGGTATGTTTGGGTCTGAATTCTTCATTAATTCAACTCCACAGGTCCATCTTCAACCCTATTTCTGAGTAATGACACCAGAAAGGTCGTTTTGAGCGCTGGCCCTTTAAATGCACATGAGCCACTTCACGCTCCACTCCTTCCAGGTTGTTGACCGTGCTGCTCTGTCCAGTTCAACCAACAACTGAACATTTTAGGTAATCGCCTCGAAGTTTGGACATATTTTCAGTACAGACTACAACTGCTCCTGCTGACAAATAATCATGTTGTACTTGGAGAAATGTTCATCAGAAGTCTTGACCTTACATGTGCAAATGTCATGATGTAACTAATTGTAGACGTAACAAATTAAGCCGGAATTAAAACAGGTTGTAGAAATCCACTCGATTTTTTTGCCAAAATGAATATAAAGATAGCTTTGCAGCACCTGGAGGGTTCAAATTCAAACTTTTGGAACTATTAGGGTCCAAATACACAAAAAAAATGTACCAAAGACTAATAAAAGTGGGTTTAGCAAAATATGACCCCTTTAAGTAAAAAAAAAAAAAATGCATCTTAAAATGCCTATTAATATATATTTAATAGAAATCCTTTTGACTGTGTCAGCATTAGTGACTTATTAATGATTTTGCTAAAGGTAAAATGTTAGAATGTCTGGCTGATTTAAGGCTGATTTTACTACCATACCATTTATTAGTCATACCAGCTACCCTGCTGTTCCAGACATAATAAATCTGCAGTAGAAACTTTCTGCAGTTCCTCAGAACCAAAGACTGCAACCGTGTCATATTTGATTACTGCCCAGAACCTGCTCCACAACAAAGCCGGTGTGGCCACAGTGTGCGCTACAGTCAAGGTAAACTCCACCCCCAGTTTCATAACTACTGTATTTCATCACTTTTTCTTTTCAAATGCTGTTGGACTAGTTGCAACAAGTTGAATAAGATTAAGGGAAAAAAAGAAGGAAAAAGGAATGTCTGTTTAATGTCTAAGGAGGATGTGCAGTGTTTTTTTAAGAGTGAGGCTTTAATGAAATGGGTTCTGTCCTACAGGGCAAACAGAATCACAATACTGGGATTATATGTTGGTCTCAACGACTGTATCTCTCTTCTGTCTTTAATGTCATAAATCCATGTGGTCCACTCATTCATAAAATTATACCAGAATGATCACATTTGAAAGACAAGAAACAGTCTCAGCTAAAAAAAAAAAAAAAAAGAAAAAACATAAAGCACTAACTGTATTATATAGCACATAAAACAAACTAAACCTGAGGAATTTTCCATTAGATGCAGAACAGAATGTATGTAGATGCTTCCTCATTCAAGGTGCAAATTAAACATCTACACTGCAGGGAGGATAAATCAAGCCTCTGGTTCTTCTTCAAAATTCCTCTTGAATTTTGATTCGTACAAGTAGCACCCAGAGGATACAACCTGTATGACTGCATGCACAAGATGCTGATGGAATAAATTTAAGGTCTGAACCCATACCCCTTCATGTGCGACTGGTACAAGCCGGCATCAGTCATGAGTGGGTGACCGTGACTCTCAGCCCCCCCGGCACTGTGGCCCCTGTTAGGATCCCAGCTGTTGTGATAATCCCGTTATCTGCCATTAAAGGTGCAGCGGGGGCATCGTACAGGCTGAATGTTGATGCGGACACGCTAGGGATCGACATAATAAAGTACATCTCACCTGCCTCGGTGTGTGTGTGCCAGGTTAACCCTCACAGCTATGCATTAGATCTAAGCAAATCCGTTTGGATGCAATCCAGACACGCTCACATGTATACAGGTGCATTCACACAGGCTTTGTTATCACTGACAGCTTGTTCCTTCATGAGATCCTACTCCACATTCAAGGGGAACATCATTACATGCCAACATGCTGTGAATTGAGCATGCATAATGTATGAAACATCATGCGTAAACATATGCACGCAAAGCTCAGTCATGCACAGAGGATGAGAACAATACCAGATCCATACCCAATCACATCATCACTCAGTAGAATGAAGAAGAGTATCTACAGCAGGGGTCTCAAACTCATTTTCTGTCAGGGGCCACAACCTCAAGTGGGACAGACCAGTAAAATAATAACATAATAACCTATAAATAATGACAACTCCAAATTTTTGTCTGTTTTAGTGCAAAAAAAAACACAAAACATTAAATTATGAAAATACTTACTTTTATAAATTATCCAAACAAAAAAGATGTGAATAAACTAAAAAAATTGAAACTTTTTAAGAAAAAGAAGTGCAATTTTAACAATATTATGCCTCAACTTATCATTTATACATGCGCATATGGATTGGATCTACAAAGACACTAAACAATTAGTAACAGGCAGAAAATTGTTAAAATTGTGCTTAATTTTCCTTAGACATTTCAGGTTGTTCATATTTGTTCAGGTTATTCACATTTTATTGTTACAGGATCGTTTGTAAATGTAAATATTTTCATAATTTAATATTTTTGGCATTAAAACAAAGAAAAAAATTTGATGCTGTCATTATTTATAGGCATAGTTTAATATTATTTTTTTCACATCAAGCCGAGAAGAAAACATGGAGCCATTATTTTTTGTAGGTTATTATGCTGTTATTATTTTACTTAAGATCATATTAATTTGTATGTTGAACCTGAACTTGACTGTGGAATTCTTTCACTTTGCAAATTCATCCCACGGGCCAGACTGGAACCTTTGGAGGGCCACATTTGGCCCGCGGGCCCCATGTTTGAGACCCCCGATCTACAGCAAAGACATGTTTTTGATGTTCAGGAAACAAATAACTGTTTTTCTTTGGCGCTTTTATGTAGCTACTGTTATGGTATAATTCCTGCTGTTGACAACTGTTGACTACGTTCAGTATATCAGGGTACTCAGTCGGAAGATTTTCAGTAAAAGAATAAGGCAGAAACTAAATTTTGTGTTCCAGGCTTTTTGTTCAGTCGAACAGTTTTGAGCCATTACATCAAGTTTACTTCCTGATTGCTCTATGACTACATTTCTTTCTTTCTGCTTTGAATCACCTTCTGAGCATGATGGGTACTTCCACTGCACAGACACAGTGCAGGTATCAAACCATGAGATGATTATCATTTATATAGGTTGCATTATCAGTTGCAAAGTAGATCCCTTATTCACAGGGTGTTACTCCTCTCACAGGCGTAATGGGATTCCATTTGAACACCTTACACTGTGTTTGTGGCCTCGTCGCCTTTTACGACCAGGTGATATTTCAGCATATTGGACTGTGAAAGACCTCAAATCATCCAGAAAGGATTTCAGCAGTAGTTTATGGCAGACACACACATGCAAGCACTCTAACATGCTGTCTGTAGGTGAAAGTAATCCATCTGAATTCCCCATCTGACTGTAACTATGTCTCCAAGCTGCGTGATTTAAGATTGGGTCCTAATATATATAATGCAGCACACTCATGGGGCATGTACAATCAATGGGGGCATTTGAGTCAACAGGGGTACCAGATTCTCTCAGTACCATGTAATGTTCAATTAGGGTTGAAGGTACCTAAGCAACGCTCTACTGCATAGCAACTCGTGGGGTTCAGTCACCTGGAGATAGGCTGCAGAACCTCAGAGGAGAGGAATTATGTGAATGTACGAGCAGAAAGGAGGGCCAAGTGTCGCCAGAGGGGGTTAATGTTGCAGAAGTGGTCCAGTTGAGCAGATCTCAGACCCAATCTGGCAACCAACTGAGTTGGTTATAGTTGTGAAGCTGCTTTGGTTTGTCATGTTTTATTTATAAGATACAGCAGAGCTGACAAAAGAATTTATACTACACCCAACACTGACAACAATGCAGCAGAACCAAGACACAATACAGATACAACTGACAAAAATATCTTGAGGCTGTGCTTTAGGAATAAACAACACATTTTCTCATGTATTTCTTAGGGATTTTATTTTTCTCAATCTGAAATATGTACATCATCCTGCAATTTATGTTGAATTCATGCTCTTTATTTGTAAATTAAGTTTATGTATATGTCAGCGTATTTAAAGTAACTGATGAAACTTTCTATTTCTATATTTGTAACTACTTTGTTTTTACATGGGAGTACATTTTAGTTATTCAAATAGCAATTCCTACTGTATTTATTTAGACTTTAGCATCTATTCAACAGAGAAATCTGAGCTCAAGACAAGCAAGTTCGACTGGAAGTATATACAGAAGAGGTGTTTTAGAATCTAACTAAAAATAAAGTCTGTAAAAAGCTAAGAGACTCTAAAGTTGGGGATGACAGATGTTTCCATGGGAGATCAACAGGTATCCATACGTCTATATGTTGGGGCGCCGTAAAGGGGGGGTAAACATGACAAATTCATAGGGCCCAGCATTCCTGGGGGGGGGGGGGGGGGGGGGGCATAGCGCAGTGGAGGGGGCCCAGTGGATACAGGTTAGAAGTTGTGAAAATTTTGTGTAAGCTCGGCATAAAACAGAGGAATAGGAGCCGGCAGTTGAACGTCCAAAGTGTGTTAAGTTTCACTTTAGGTTTACGCCAGTTACAGTAGTTACGGCACTTACGGAACACACCCCCAGGTATACCCCCCCATCCCCCTCTCCGACAGATACTTGGTTTTATGAAGGGCCCACAACGTTTACCTTTCATGGGGTCCACAATTGCTGCGCCCCAGCCTATGTGTACAAGCAGAATATTTAAAATGCTGAAATCATGCAAAGATGTACAAGGAAAAAAAATTGGATAAAAATAATACATCTTTAGAATCTGTAATACAGGGCTTCAGAACCCATCAAACTCCAGCCTGTAAGGACAGACAAGGACATGTGGCTTTCTCACCCCAGCTGTGATCTTGAGTTCAGATATCACCCAGTTATCTGCGTAGCTGTGGCGATGCGGGATGCAGATGGAGCGGCTCACCGGTTTCCCAGCAGTGTCACAGGGTTCATTTCTCTCCCTGCCTGTGCTTTTACTCCACTCTGACTCAGTTTTTCCACTCTTTCCCATCCCCGTCCCTCTGTGTCTCCCACAATCTTCAGTTGGTGTCATTCTGTTCTCTTCCCCTGCCTAACTCTGTCTGGCATCTCTTTCTCTCTCCCTTTTCTCTTTCTTTGTCTTAACACACCAGCACTCTTTATCTGACCCACACATCACCGCTCTCATCATTTGCCTCTGAGGCTTGTTTTCCTGAACGCTGCTCTCGAGATGCGATCCTGCTTTGACATGTTTTCCCTTTGACTTAATTCTGTGGTCTCAACCCACTAATTCTTGATGGAATGAGCTGCTGATGTGTGTATACACTGTGTGTGTACTTATATGAGGGCTGAGATGTCACCAAACCATTACCAAGAGCCCTGACAGAGAGGTCTGTATGAGGAACTGTCAGTCTTCCTGGTTCCAAAAATCCATCTACGTGTTGATGTGCTGCACTAAGCAAGATTTTATCTAGCAGGTCTAAAAGTTTGAAGTTCTTCCAGCAGCCCCAAGAGGCTATTCAGTTTATTACACCCCAAAATGTCAAATCATTACCCTATGTAAGTCATATATAAGTCATGCACTTACTATCTCGAGGAAGAGTAAAGAATAAATACATACAAATACATGAGTGCTATACTAAATCCATGTTTTCTACGTTATCTTTTTTTGGCCTAAAAGTTGCAATCACAGGCCAAGTAATAAGTTAGAAACAGTGTTGGTTTCTGTCGGTGGTTTTCAACCTTTTTTGGCTCGTGACCCCATTTTAACATCACACATTTCTGGCGACCTAAGACATTCAAAACAGACTTTTTTTTTTTTGTTAAAATTGATTTGTTTTTGATCATGTAATAGTTTGCTATACTATGTTGCAAATAAACGTCAATTTTCGACGACATTTAGTCTATATAACATATATTATTATGGACGGAGCCAGATAAGCCAGGTGTAGATTACTGCACAAAGTGAGAATTTTATTTTCCTTGGTCAGGATATGTACAGTCAGTCCAGCTTGGATTTACAAGGCTGACAATTAATACTGAACAAACAAGAACTCAAACTTTGAATTATGAAAGAGCTGCAGCATCTGAAACAGACCACAACGAACATTTGAAAGACAAACAGTACCACAGTGCTTCAGTTTCAGACTCACAGTTTGTCATGTCTTTTATGGATTGGGATTGTCTCTCTCAACTCACCGTACATTTTTTCTTATTAAGTTTTTATTTTTATCAGTTACTAGAAATTTCAGGTGACTCCATTTGAATTCCAGGCGACCCCACCCCAAGGTTGAAAAACACTAGTTTATGTGGTTTTCATAACAATGCACCTATTAATACACAACCGAAATGAAAAATTAGACAATTTCACCATCCCTTTTTTCAGCCATAGTATAACTTTAAAAATGAACAACTTCTATGATTGTCTCACTGGCCTATGTCCATGATAACTGCCTGTATGGTATTTTCTATTTCAAAGGCTTCGGGTAAAAAATACTTATACCCGCTCCTGAGTTCTTCAATGCTTCGCTTTTGATCTCAAGAAGAAGAGCGTTGACTGTGCAGTGAAAACATTGTACAACATTAACTATCATTAGCCTGGAAATGGAGTCAGCTAATATCAAAAAATTACTGGCAACCACCCGAGAATGTTACATAATGAACCTTTATGTATGGGTGTTTCCTGAGCACTGTGAAGAATTGGCTCTGATGGTGGAGCTAGAGGTACTGTCATTAGGATCCGTCCTATGGGAGACATGAAAATCCACCAGCACTAAAATATCTGAGACAGTTCATGGCAATGTGGGTCAACAGTTGTTCAATAATAGTTGAATGAAAAAATGAGGCTGCTTTAGCGTTACCTCACTAAAGATGTAGATTAATGTCAGAGTTCAGCTGGAATCTTAATGTTTATTAAAGATGACAGTCTTAAGCATGAGTCCTGTTATCTCCAATGACAGCCAAAGCATCCTTACTTATACAACTTTACTTTGTCTACATCCAAACATATCCCTGCCATCACTCTCTATTTTTATTCTTTTTTTTTTCCTCTGATTGCTCTTTAACACAGTCCCTGCAGCAACAGATTGCAATTTGCATCTTAAATTTTGTTTCGTATATTTAATGTCACTCTTTATGGTAGTACAACTGCATTAAATGTAGTTACACAATACAAAGCACTGACCTGCAGCTACGTTTGTGCAGCTACAGAACCATACATTTTTACAAAGACACGGCAAACACTTAAAGAAAAATATAAATCTGCAGTCATGAGACAGGCACATGAACTGTAGACCAAAGAATCATCATACACAATGACAATTTTCAGGAAAGAAATAATACAGATATGTATCACCTAGTGATTTTCATGGATTGAACATAACTAACAAGCTGGAATGCATAATTTCAAAGGGAATGTCTTTTTGAACTATGACATTTTAACAAAGATAATTTCCAACAGGATGACTTGTGACAAAATCAGTACATATTTAGAAACATTTTCCAGCATCAGAAACTAAAGAACACATGGACCAACCTATGAGCTTTTTTGTTTAAACTAAATTCAGTGTTAAAGCTGTATTTAAATGAGTGGCAGGTCTGTGCAGTGTTATGCACATCTGCAACTAAATGTGCAAAGTAAATTATTTAATCAACATATGCTGCTTGTTTTCACCAACTGCCAGTGCATTCCCGATTCTGACATCATGCCAACGATACACTGGTATGCATCAAATCCTAGGCATGGGAACCAATTTGGTATTAAATAATTTACTGGTCTTTCACTAGCCAGCCCCCCGGAGCTTGAAAACAGTCCATCATATATCTAGAGGTCCATGGGGGAGGCAGTTAATTCTTACAGAATTTAATGATAGCTTTCCACCCAGTGGACTGGCTTTAATGCATGGTTAAATCATGAAAATGATGCATATGCAAAACACCAGCTTTAGAGGGATGTACCATTTTAAATGGTTAAGATAACCTCAATTAGAGGCTGGCCAGAGCACTGAAAAAGCTCACAGGTGATTGGCTGAACAAAAGACTTCCTGCAGATACCGTAGCAACAACGCTGCCCCTGTGTGATCATCCACAACCAATCACTTGGTGCAAATTTACCACTGGGGTCAGGTTTGCAATCACCACTTTCTCATTTATCAGGGATGAATGTGAAAATTAGAAGCACCATCAAACTGGAAAACAAAGTGAAAATAAGAGGGGGAGGGAAGATAAACGTGTGGGAGGCAAAGAAGACGAGAGTCGGAAGAAAGGAAAGGCAGCACTGCCAAATGTTCTCCTCCTTCTGTTTACAACTTTTGGATTTTTCACCTTTGACACCTGAGACCCTGCAGAGTCACCCCGTGGGTGATCACAGTGATAGATAAAAAACACCATGCAGCTCAGGGAGGACTGATGCTCAAGACACAATGAACGTCTTGTGTATTCCTTCCAGCTCTGCCAAGTCAACCCTGTCTAAGAGGAATGAGGCTCTTATTCAACAGTAATTGTTATTGCAAATACATTAATATTAATTAATGTAATTTTTCATAAACATCACTCATCAATCATCAACTTGATTAAATCCAATCCAACGCAATTTAAAAAGTCAGCTGGTTGTGACAGTTGCATTAAGCTTTTTATCATTAGGTTTAGAAACAGAAAGCAACTGGTCAGGTAACATAATGCAGGCAGCATGACATCCATCATAAAATGTAAATGGTTGTGAAATTTAGTTACATATGAACATGATTTCTTTGTCAGGAGTGGCCAAATTAGTTAGCTGTAGGTTTGAGAGGCTGTGACACAAGATCATAAAGGAATCCAACCACAGCCTTGAACACATCTACCCTTAAATGTTCAATCAGATAGCTGATCCTCCTCTTGCTTTTCAGTTTGGCTGAAATCCAACTTCTCTGACACATTAGACACATTACAGACTGACCCCTTTTAAACAGTGAATCACTCCACTTAACACAATGTAAACAAAGGCAATTGTAAGACAGATGTAGAATTATACCGATCACATCTCTGCAAACATGTGTTGTAAGTACAACAGTTCTCTGTGCAGTACAATATTAAAGCTGACAGAACAGACATAGTATGAGGCTTCAGGGACAAGACATAACCCATCAAGTCAGGCAATTACAGCTCTCACCCCAGTGTAACCACAGAATTGCTGCCAGGAATATCAAAAATCCCCTTGCTAAAAAGCATTGGTCTCGTAGCTGAAGGCAATAGTCAAGACGGATACAGGAAGCTTATCTTATGGTATGATGATTTCCCTCATACCGAAATGGTAACCAAAGTGCGCCAAATCAATTCCCCTACCAGATGAATATTTGATGTCACTCTTAGCTCAGTGTTGCTTCACCTAGAAAACATTAGCTTCTGTTTTATAGCCCATCCTCAGAGAGTTGACCCTGTCTTTGTATATACCAAACAGTGCATAGCTTTGTTTTTATTCATTTTGCTGTTGGATATTGGGAACATTGAAAAGCACAGATATGGAGCGAACAGCGATGAACCTCAAAACTAAGTGGGCCAAACTAATGAATTACTACTTCATTCTTTAGAGAAAAAGCAAAGATATATTTGTCCTCTAATCCAAAGAGCTTTTCAATTATTGAAACTCAGAAAATCCAGTGCACACCTTCACTTCTGCACCTCATCAAAACAGGGATGAGATGTTGTTGCTTGGCAGCCAAAGCAGTAACCCGTCTGTGTGGCTTTAAAAGGGGGGGGGGAAATGAGCATTCCCAGGTGGCACTCAGGTCTAAAAGGAGAAAAAAATAATAAGTACAATCATCTTTTTTATGGGATCCTAATAGTGCTACAAATGTCAGCCTTGATGTATTACTGCGTGTTTGCAGTGCTCAGATGTTCCCTGAGCTTCGCCTGGACAATCATTACGCTTATCAAAAGCACTTCATTAGAGGAATCAGGTCAGAGTCTGAGAGAGGAGATAGAGACTGTGTGTTTTATGTGTCCTTAGAACTGTGCGTGCATACATGTTTTCACCCATAAGCTCCATCGAAGCTATCTTTTATAGCCGCCAAACAGCTCTGTGTGTATGCATGCTTTTGTTCTGTGTGCTACACTTTGTCTATGGACATGTTTTCATTGTGGGCTTGTGAATGTATGCCCCACATGCTTATCTGTGTTCGCTACAAAATGAATTCATGATTTTCTATTGAACAGAAACAGACACTGGCGCTACTGTCCTTTAAATGCTATGTTTTGCAGACAGTGTGAACTCCTGACACTCGAGTTCTCTGCATTGATCGAGCCACCAGTACCACTGATGAATGTGACCTAACTGAGGTCACCGTGTTGTGTTCACAGACACAGAGTCAAATCGAACCCCTGATAAGCCTACTATTACCATCTGAAGTTCTGCCCTCCATAGTCAAACAGCAGACCATTAGTGCACAGAATATCATCTTGCAGGAAAACTATTTGTCTCACTTTACTGGTGTATTATTACCTCCTTATTCCCACAGTGGTTTACATAAAAAAAAACTGAGGCTCAAATACTGAGTAAATACGTATCCCCGGGGGGGGGGGGGGGGGGTGCTCAGGAATAAGCCCTGCCCACACCACAATACATATGCCTAGATAAAAGACTGGAGGCGCTGAGGGGGAGCAGTAACTGCACCTTTCACCCACTTGTCTTTATAAATAGCTATTAGGAGATATGGAACAAGGGGGCTAATGGGAATTGAGACAATAACAGCAATTGGTTCAACATATTCTTCTTTTTGTAAAGGGAACAACAAACCAGGCGATAAACTTTTATCCTTTGGCTTCCATATACGCACAATTGGAACAATGAAAACTGAAAGGCAGGTTTTCTTCTAAAACCAGTGCACACAGCAGCAGATAACAGAAGGCCACTATTGAGAAGCAAAATAAACGCAAATGTTTTGCCTACCTTTTTCTGGTCCTCCAGCTTTTGACTCGTTGACTTCTTGCCATGTTTGCTGCCTTCTGGTAAATCCATCCCTGGTCCAAATTAAAAATAACTCCAGGAAAAACAGGAAATAAGCTGGTGTGTAAGAAGAGAATCCAGGTCGCTACAGTTTGCCGATGAGGGCCTGTGTCCGGCTCACGCCTTCACCCGGACACAGGCAATCCATGGCCGTGGCGGTGAGCACTGCTAGTAAAACGTGGTTGGGAGAATATTAATATGTGGGGTGCTTTGTGTACGTATGCCAAACGGGGATTCTACCAACGGAGAACAATCATGATAGCTGGCCCAAAGTCAGGACTGCAAATGAAGATGTGTAGTTTGACTTCAGTGTGGCAGCTGCTGTA
The DNA here is from genome assembly GCF_902148855.1 of Sphaeramia orbicularis. Lineage (NCBI taxonomy): Eukaryota > Metazoa > Chordata > Actinopteri > Kurtiformes > Apogonidae > Sphaeramia > Sphaeramia orbicularis. Next base: position 24,079,756 of record NC_043968.1, on the reverse strand, counting down.
GCCTCTTCCTCACAGTGCAGTCAACATGCTTGGATCAAGCTGTGTGTCTTCCCTCCACATCTGCAGAAATAGGAGAAATAAGATGATATAATTCAAATGCAAAAAAAAGACCCCCCCCCAAAAAAAAAAAAAAAAAAAAGCAAGCAGAAATGCAATTTTAGCTTCACAATTAATGCAAATACTCTCAGTCTTCCCCAAAAGTCAATATTCCCTTCGGTGCAACAGTGTACAAATGGTGAGGGTATCTGCATATCAAAGTCAATGTTGCCATGGTGCTCGGAGAGAGAGAGAGAGAGAGAGAGAAGGAGAAGCTCCTTCAACAAGCTGTTTGTTCTACACTGAATGATTGTTTTTGATTGTTGTCTTTTTTTTTTTTTCTCCAAACCTATTTTCCAGCAAAATAACAGAGGAAGGATTGAGTCATCTTGAGGTCGGGTAAACTCGCACCATGGGAAGGGTCCAAGCATGGAAAGATAACCACAGGATCAGGCTGGCCCCTCCGTGGACTCTACTCGGGTTCAACTTGTCTGTTTCATTTACTTGTATATTGAAAAATGTAAGATCTGTCATTCAAAATGTCATAACAACATAGTAAACCTGCTTGGATCCATGCAAAACTCTATCAATTATCTGCCTTAGATTTAGAAAAATTGTTTTAGGTGAAACCCCTAAATGAACTTGTAGAAACTTGGAATGCAGATTTTTAAAAACTCTGAGTAAATAATTATCTTTCACGCATATTTATCAATAGCAAGACCAGCAGATGCTGCCAGCATAAAATGAAGTTGCATAGCAGCCAAAAAAGACACCAAGTTTTCACTTATTACAGTAGACAGTTAAAGCAAACTGAATGCTGATGTGGGGGAAAATAGAGAAAAAAACGTGGATTGAGATAGGAGGTTTAAAGTGAGATGTTGCATAAATTTGGGAAAACACTAGCATTTGCACACTAAAATACTACCATTGGTGACATATTGAGACCCTGGACCAGGATTTAATTTGTTTATACCTCAAATGCTAGAGCACAACAATTACTATAATTTGACAATAACAGATTGCACAAAAACGGCAAACTGCAAACTGATACTGGAGTTTGTTCTGAGGGCAAATTGGAGAGACAGAACAATCTCCATGCCAGCACTAATACAGGATACAGTCTTATATAGTTTTCCACACGCACAAACATTATTACATTGGCACTAAAATCAATACCCTTTACACGGCTGTTCAGTCACCGTGCATCCATAGAAACCGGCCAATCTAATGCTCCCATAATCCCTCAAAGTAACACACTGTGAGACAAGCCATCATCGAAAACAGCCTCCAGAGCCCACCACCACCACCACCAGACCATTAGGGAACATGACTTGTGCTCGACTTAGTCTCCTCTCTTAACACCGTCCAGATCTGAACCGTTTTCTTTGCCTCCAAACACTTACCCAGTTCTTGAGTGCTATGTAACACTGCAACCCTGTCAGTTACTTAAGGGCAATCATGTCAAGTGCTGCCAACTCAGGATTGGTTCTTAGGGGACATCATGAATCGAGTGATGTCGCCCAATGAGATTTTCCACTGAAACTCAGACTGTTAGTTGCAAGTAATAAGCTGTGAGAAGCACTTCTTTTAAGTACCAAAGGGATGCTGTTCCATTACATTAAGCTGTAGCCTCAAACAACAAGGAATGTACAGGGAATAGTCACAGCACAGGTGATGTAGAAAATTAAGCCAGTGTTCCCGTAAAATAGGGACACAACACATTTTGGCATAAGCAATAATACCACATCCTAGAAATGCTAAATTTGCTAAAAGCACAGCTGTACTGCTCCTAGACTTCTCCATTTCCCTTGGCAGAGGAATTATATGGGGGCTGTTCTAAACTCATGCATACTGCATGATTGCTAATTTGCCCCTTTTTTCTTCTTGAATATTAAAAAAGAAACAATGAACCTCACAGGGAATAGCATGGCACACTTTCTGTTTGCTGCGAGGAGGAGGCTAGCTGGCACTGGTTGTCACAGAGTGATAAGGTGGCCAACAATGTGGGTCAGTCAGGTCAGAGGTCATTCTCCATCTGCTTTACTTGACAAGCAACAGCACGAATAGAGCATCCTTATCAAGGAAGCAAGGACGGAGTATCCGGAAGGAACAAGAAAAAAAGTTTGATCTGACAAGCATATGTTGCATCTTGTAATCCAAAACATTAACAGGGGAACATGAACAAAAATATGCATTTGAAGGCAAAGCTTAGTTTTTCTCCTTTGACAATTTACAGTAAGATTATTTTTTCCTTGTTGGTCGGTTTAAATATGTAATAAACATTCATGAAAGACCATGAGTGACGGGAATGCTATAACTAGGACAGTGATACCGTATAACAGACCTTCTACCTTTTTCACCATTAGCGTCTTTAAATCCAACAGCAAACCAGCCTCATTTTGCAGTCTGTGTTGTATTAATGACTTCATACTTTGTATTGATAGAAAAACTGACGTTCTGTCTGTTTATGTCTGTTCTCTTGTGAAGATGGATTTGCATACACACATTCACAGATTCAACATTTACTTTGAAGTCTAAAAGAAGAATGGGAAACACTACTTCCCCTGCCATTAGTAACCTACTTGAGCACTTTCATACATAGAAATATTTATAGTTTTTCAAAATATTACACATTTGCTACAAGGATGAAACAAAAATGTTGTATAATACTTGTCATAGCTGTTCATTAAAAGCAATAAACTGAATAAAAAAATAAAAATAAAAAAAGTGAGGGAAGGCAAGTGTTTGCTGCAGATAAATACAGCTCCATTTAAAGTAAAATCCCCTTTGAATCAAAAAGAAAATCCAACATGATTCCTTCTACATCTCCAAATGTGTTCTCGTAATCTATTTATTGTTTAAGATATTAATGTGTGCTTTATTCCCACACGGTAGTAAAGACTCTTATTTGAAGTGAAATCTCCATATTTATGAGAAGCAGCCGCTGCAGTTTCATCACTGCCTGCAGCGTAGTGGTGATCCTGCTTTCCATCTCTACAGCCCACTGGTCTTTCACCAGCACTTGGTATTCAACGGGTGTCTGTAACTCTCCAAGTGGTCAATAAAGTTTGATTCATGAGGCCTGAGGCCGTAACTACACACTGCTGCTTTAATTTGAGGAGATGTAAATGATGGCCATAGATCCAGCCTGATTTCCTCAGGGAGAGCAACAGGGATGGGGAAGCATGCGCTGTAAATTATCACCTCGATAGGTCAGAGGTCAAACATAAAGAACACCCTTCTATCTCATTAAAATACTATAATGTCCTAATGGCATTCTTTCAACATAAACCTCATTTTATCAGCCTTGGAGGGAATCACAGCCAATCATAACACATCTGATAGACTCACAAAAATAAAAATCACATCAAAATTAAAGACTTATTTGGCACATGTACCACGGAATGTAGAATGATTAGTAAATTAATTTGTTAATAATATTAAAGCAGTACAGTGTCAGTACGATGTCATAGATTCTTACACCCACTAATCTTGGTATACAATAACTCAACACTAATTCAAGTGCTTTTATTCATTCACATCTTCTCACAGTACAGACTGGAGAGCAATATGGTCTGACATCCCTGCGTGGCAGCAGAGACAAAGACCACAGTACGGCAGCAAGTGATGAGAAGTAGAGTAATGAGGATTTTCTAAGCAATTAGGACATTTGTAATAGCCTTACCATACTTCACTTGGCTCTGCAATGGCCCATTAATAATACTGATAAATCTAATAAATGCAAAGGGGATCCATTGCTCCACATTATAGCACTTAAGGGACTGAGCTGACCACTCTGCATTCTTATAGAAACCTCAGTACCATTAAAACACACTTTTACAAAATACAAGTAGACAGCCAAGTTTTAATTGATAATCTGGCCAAATCTATCTCCTGTATGATTGTTTATTAAATGAACTAATGTAGGAGAGTTTGGATACACACACACATAAAAGTACACTTAGCGCCATTAAAACCATACAGGTCAGAATAATATGTACAGGGTGGGGAAGCAAAATTTACAATATTTTGAGGCAGGGATTGAAAGACAGTGTATGACCAGTTAGTTTACTGAAAGTCATGAGAATTTATTTGCCACAAGAAAATTTACATAATAGAAAATGTTTTTATTCTATGTGTCCTCCTTCTTTCTCAATAACTGCCTTCACACGCTTCCTGAAACTTGCGCAAGAGTTCCTCAAATATTCGGGTGACAACTTCTCCCATTCTTCTTTAATAGTATCTTCCAGACTTTCTCGTAATAGTTTTGCTCATAGTCATTCTCTTCTTTACATTATAAACAGTCTTTATGGACACTCCAACTATTTTTGAAATCTCCTTTGGTGTGACGAGTGCATTCAGCAAATCACACACTCTTTGACGTTTGCTTTCCTGATTACTCATATGGGCAAAAGTTTCTGAAAAGGTATGGATAATAGTGTTAGGTATGATTATGACATCAATATATGTTTGGTTTCAAAACAATTGACGTAGTGCCTGCTGAGAAATAACAACTAAATGTTCATTGTAAATTTTGCTTCCCCACCCTGTATACTTGGAGATATATTAAATGAACTGGTTTGGGGTTACCTTCATATTAAAGAGGGAAGCATCGGTCATTAGAGAATGAATTGTGGACAAATTGTGATCAACTTAACACATTTATTCAGTCACTGAATACAGGTACTCAGAAATTGAAAGTGTCATCATTCAGTATTGGGTGTGTCCACCTCTGGCTTGCGAAAACTTGTGCTTCTGTCGTTACTCTCGGCTGACCTGGGTGCGGTCGGTCGGCATCAGTGCCTGTCTGATGTTCTCCAGCACTCAGACGACTGATTGTACTGTGATGACAGCGCAGACAGTGAGCGACTTCACAACGGCTCAGACCTGCTCGTAAACACGCCAATGGTACGTTCTCTCTGTTGTATTGTAAGTCGTGGCATTTTGAGTTGGCAAAAACACTTTGGTGTTTTCTTTGCTGCATTTATATAAACTATTGACCACACCTAAAGTTACCAGTCAAGCATGACTCTACAAGAGATTCAACTCAATTTCCAACATTGAGGGATTAGTCCAAATGCCGAACTCGCACATGTCGGGAATGAAAAAAATACACCTGTTAACTGTGTTACTCATCTCGTGAGCAACACATACAAAATAGGCACCTGAGCAAATCATTTTCTGGAAATTACACCACATGTTTGGACTGTACGTTTTTAATAGCGTTAAGTATATAAACAACTGAACATCTGATAGTCGTAGTATTGGTAATACTTTGTATTTCAATACTCAGTAATGAAACTAAGGCAGTAAAACGTACAAATATGAATATAACAATGCGCCAAAATTCCTATACAAAGACAGCACATGAGTGTAAGCTTTCTATGAAATGGCAATAACTATACTGTCGTGTAGTTACAGCACAACATTGCACTGGGAAGCATATGGGAAAACAAAGAAACCAGATGGTACTGCAAATATTAATGATGTGCAAAATGCACATTGTCGTATCAATATAAATATGTCTGCAGAGGCCATATGTGTGTGTATATAACTGTGTAGGTGTGTATGCATGTAAGCGCATTGCAGGGTATTTTACAGTACTGTGAATGTTTTTAGGTTCTGGACAGTTAGGCTCCAATTGAGAGCAAAGTACTTGAGTTTGCTGCATCAGCTGAACTGAACGTCTACTAGACACACTGTGGTGGCTGGTCCGCTTGTATTACTTTCAGGAAGCTGGGAAAGGCTATTAAGAACAAGAAGGGAAACTACTGCTACCCACAAAGAGCAGATCCACAGTGTGTCTGAGAAAAAAACAGAACGAAGAATAATACATAATTGAGTATCAAAAACTGTTCTTTTACTTGAGTTGCCCACAAATTCTTTGGTTAATAAAACTGCACATCTTCTCCAGGTGTTCTCAGATGCTCATTGTAGTTTAATGGTGCAGCTCAAAGAAACTCTAACTTGCTCCTGCAACATCCCTGTAGAAGTAATTTGGCAAATAAGGTGCAAAAGAGCCGGCAGCTACAGTTCCTGGGGTAGATTTAATATAAGGACATGCACAAGTAAACATCCAGAGCTGAACGTCAGCAAAGCTTTGATCCGTCATCAGAGTCATATCACACTGTTTATAGCCAGACTCACATGGGAGAATTCAGATAGGTACGAGGCAGACAGAGAGAGAGGCAAGAAGAGACTGAAATAAAAGGGAAGGAGGAGAAAATGGTGGAGGTCAAAAATCAAGAAAACCTGGGGAGCTTGTAAATAAGTCACAGCAGGTGAAAAACAAGTATGACTGAAAATTCATCATGACAGAGGACGCTGAGCAGCCTGACAGCATTAAATATATGTACAGCTAAAGCTATCAATCTATTTTAATCTATTTAATTAGCACTGAGAAACAATCCGCATCCTCGTCTTTCTCTGTTGTCACGGAAACAGAGTAGAAAAGGAGGCTGCATCAAGTACATGTGGCTGCAGGTAGGTATCCTGGATCTCTTTAACAGGGTAATCACTATTGTGAAGGTGAAGTCTGACAAAGGAAGCATCAGCTCATTAGTCTGAGAAGTGCATGTTGCCATGTCAATTTTGTGTTGTTTGTTTTGTTCCACACACTTGCCTTAGCCTGACATCTTCTTGGCTCCGTGCTGTTTATTGTTTCCAGAGACGCCAGTGTTTTGCGTTGACAGCAATATGAATCAGGAATGATGTCAGGACCCTAACAGCTAAAGCAGTATTTGTATGTACCCCTGCTCACTTGCCTTTTACATACATAGCGAGGTTAGTTACAGTTTATCTAAAAAAACAAAACAAAACATTTTATTATTATAAGAAGGGAAGCTGTGAGGACTGTAGCTTCTATAACCGCTGAATTACAGACATGGAAAACAAAGTCTAGCAAAAGAGGAAAGCACATTAATAAGGAAGCCAATATCAAACATTGAATATGTTTATACTTTTAACTATGTAAACTTTAAGAAACAAATCTACAAAGAACTGATTGCACTCACTAATTATGCAGGGTATTGTACAGTATTTGCCCTGCAATCGACTCAATTTTAGGGATCTATTCACAATAAATTTTACACTGACATGTCATTATAAGCACTTGCCTTATTTTTTCTTCTTTTTTTGGAGGGGGAGTGTTTGCATTTGAATGCATTTACAAACACAGCACAGCAGCATTAAGTTCATTAACAGCGGATCAGTCTGGATCTGACACTCATTAACGTTGTTATGCAACTGTTCCTTCTAGAATGGTAGGATTACATGGTGAAGTGTTTGTAAAGCTTTATTCTGGTTGAGCTTTTTCTATTTAAGTGGATACAACTCTGAAATGAAACTCAAAACAACCTGATCCCTCCATTATCTCACTAAAGACTTGGTGACATATCTTTAAACATTAATTCAATTATTTAGTAATTTAATAAAAAAAGAGCGAGAGAGAGAGAGAGAGAGAGCCAATAACTCAGAGGTGAGTTTGTGCTCCGTTAGCGCCACTTTTCTGCAGGTAGTAACAGCACCAACCTGCATGTACCAATTTGCACAGACCTTCAGTGTTTTTTGCAACAAGGTTTATTTGCGTATAACGGGGCTGATTTTGGACAGAGTGTACAAATAATTCCTGAGTCACATCTATACAGGTGCAACACTAGTGCTATCTGACACTGAATCCGACCCTTTACTTATACTTTGTGAATTATGTTTGTCTCATTTATACCTTTTTCACTAACAAAAGCCATGTAATCTTTACGTAGATTTGACCCTAAAAAGTGAAAATCTTTGAGTTCATTTTAATACACATTGATCTATGGCAGTGCATAGAATTCAACAAGTAAAAGCAAAAATCATGGAATACCTATGTCACAACTGCTTTTATTTAACTTTTGCTGAAATAAAAATGTCTGAAATCATTCATCTCTGATGGTGTGAATCACTTAATAAGCAGAAAGCTTCAGCCTGCTCCTTTTCAGTCCGTGTAAATTAGTTATTTAATAAGTGAAGTTTGGATTATAAATATTCGTTTCATGTAGTGATTGTTGGATCTATGGATTGGATCTGTGGACTGTGTTTGTTCTTCAGACTGAAATAAAACAACAAAACAAATTTACAGAAACAGTGTACCGTATGTTTGTATATTAACAATCAAACATGATGTAGAGACTGTGTTTTACTCACACTGTACGGTTATTTATTTATTTATTCACTATATTTTTTGTTATTTGATGCTATGTTAATAAAATTGAACTGAACTTAATCAAACTGACATATACTTACAGTAGATAAACATCATTTTATCAAATAGATATGAACCTTAAAACAACATTGGTTTAAAAAATAAGTCAAGTTCTTCCCCCCACGTGTCCTTTTCATTGTTTTTCTGCTTGATTTTCTTTTTTTTTTTTTTTTTGCATCTTCACCTGCCTTTGTTTCTTCACTCTGTTCATTATTCACAATTTCTTCTCCATCCTTTTTTCAGTGCAAGAATTTCACATCACTTTGGAGGTTATCTCTCATTATTTCCCTTTACTTTTCTTGTGGTGATCTACACCTGGGCTCCTCTGACAAAAAGTGTGACAAAGGACACAGGAAAAAAAAATCCTGTGTTTCGGCTCTTCCATTCATCCAAACACAGGCTGCATTACCACCCAATTACATTAAGATTACATTAATGTGCTTTCACACAGCCAAGCCTCCTCTGCACATGCCAAGCTCATTCTCCACCGTCAGCGGCTTTATGGGGACACGTAATCTTGTGATATTGTGTCGGGATTAACATCAAATCTCATTATGGCTGTGGTGGATCATGGGAGAGGGAAGGATGGCGGAGGAGAGGTTGGAAAGATGGTCATGTCTTCATTTTTTTTAGGTTTTCACCACTTACTCCAGAGAGAAAAGAGAACAGAAATTAGATCAGGGACGTAAAATCTCAATAAGATGTGATTGCACTTGAGAGACTGATTTATTATATGCAGATGCCAGATGATTTCCCATGTATGTACATGTAATCATGTATACAAATGTGTGTCTTTTGTTTAAGGTTATCCATAATTCTGCTGCTCTTCCTGTGAAAAGGTTTATTTCTTTGAGTTCTGGAAAAACATCTCGAACTACTTGATCAACAGCACGCGGCAAGTGCAGGATTCCGAGACACAAAACAGCATTTACAAATTCAGCATTCTCATGTGTGGCCATGCAACAGTGGAATACATTACCAACAGAACTACTAACAATTACAAACTATCACACATTCTCCCACATGGTGAAAAAAAAGCTATTCTCAAACCAAACCTGTGGCCATAATGTTATGTAATGTAAACATGCGTAGAGTGTGTGTGACAGACTGCAGTATGACATACGAGTGAATGGTTGGATGTGAATGAATATCTTATACAGATGGAGTTATAGAAATGCATTTTTTACTGTTTTTTATTGTTTTAGTTTTTATTAGTATCTGTTTTTAATGATAACATCAGCCTGTCCAGGGACTACAGGTGGAAATTAGCACTAGTGAACCTGGCACACTGCATCTCTCCTTTTAAAGGTTAATGTATATTGTGCATTGTCCCTGTCTAAATAAATGAATTTAAAAAAAAAAAGAAAAGAAAAAATATGCTTGTGAAATGCACACATACGTACGTACACAAAAAGGACAGATGACCATGACCATAGGCTTAAAATGGCAAAATGAGACGTGTGGCTGCGTAGCCGGGTGAAACAACACCAATCAAACAAAATGAAACCTCCCTCTTCAGCTCACCAAGCATCTTCTATCCACAGCACACGCTTCTTCCTTTAGTGTGTTCCACAGCCTTGCTTGCTCGCGCTTCATAAACCTCACTTTTATTACCAGTAGGTTTGTGAATGTTGTAATTGCATAAGTGATATATTGCTGGAACCTGAATGCAGCCCAATTTCACTGCATTTAAAATGTCATCGCAGGAAAGTGATGTTGCAGGGAGTGCCCTGTTAAATAAAACACACTGTCTGCTAAATAATAGGAGCCAAACTCACATTTCGATGCATACAAACTAATTCCCAGAAGGGTGAATCCAGGCTGTGTGCAAAAAGACATTTAAGTATTTTGTCTCGTGTAGACACTCTTAAATCATTTTGCACTCATGCGTAATAGTGCCCCATCTTCGCATGCTGACAACCAATGCACACTGTCTTACAACTAAAATACACGCACAAAACAAAAAACACACAAATGCACAATCTCCCTCCCCCCAGCAGTGCAGTGAGCTGTTATTGAGCCTCAGGAGCCTCACTAAATCACACTGAGGCCCCAGCAGAAATGAGGGATAACAGCACAGCACTGTTACAACCATTGATTGCCGAATGCATCATCGTTTCGTGTTCACAACGGGGGAAAAGGGAGGGTTGGGGGAGGGACACCGCGACGGGGATGAGGGGTGCCAGCTATGCATGATGGAAATGCAGGCAATAGTTAGAAAAACGTGTTTATAACAGCAGTCAAACTCAACCATCATCAGGAGTTTAACAGCAATTGCGCAGGTGTTAAATGCAAAACACACACATTGAGAGATAAGGCAACAGCAGTGACATTTCCAGGCAGGAGGAGCTCACATTTACCCACATTTACAACTAGTTTTAAAGCCTAGCTCGTAAACAAATGCTTTCAGGTTTGCCCGACACTTCGCCGCAGCCCCAGAAGAAGCTTTTTGTCAGTATTTTAAGTCACACGTCCACATGCACAAGAACATCAGCTAGTTTTAGTTCAGTTTATTGTTAATTTTAAGAATATAGTTTAATAGTTAAAGAGCTGCGAGACTATGAAGAACAGTGGCACTGGATAATAATGGACGATGCCTCACTAACAATTATCCAGATAATAAAGGTGATTTAAATATGACAATAAACAAATTCATTCATTCATCTCCTAAACCTGCTTCACCCTCACTAAGGTAACAGGGACAAACAATTAGTTAGAATAAGTACAAAAAAATGAAAAGCCATAAAAATTTATTTAAAGTGTCAGTGTTTAAGATTTAGTTGGATTTTAGAGCAAAAATTTTATATAATACTCAGAATTATGCTTTCCTTCATGTATACTATGTGAAAATAAGAATTATTGCGTTTCAGTTACCTTAAGCCCTTTCCTACCCATTCTAGAATGCTGTGGGTAAAGGTCACAGTGGTGTTAAGTGACCAATCTCAGCGTGATCCAAACCAGCTGATGGCTTCAGCAGTGGTTCAGTTTGTCAAATAACCAGTGTCGACTTCACTAACACACAGACTGCATTCATCCAGGAACCCAGAACACCTCACTTTAGTGCCCTTGTCTAATCTGTGTTCATATATACACACGTAACAATTGTGTTTCCCTCCACCAGGTGGATTAAATTCATCCATTTACACCAAAATAAAGCCAACAGAGGTCATTCAGTTGTAATACCACTGACGGCCACTGGGGTTGGCTCTAAAAAGCCCTGGCCTCCATACACTTACAAAGAACTTCGCTCTAGAAATACTACATCAATAATCTATTTTAAAGAACTCGGTTCAGTCTCAGTGGTTTTATTTGGACGTTCCAGCAAGTGCTCTGGTGGTCCATCTTTAAATGAAATGAAAGGCGTTGATGTCTGCCATGTTGGGCTTTGATTGACAGGTGATGATTGACAGCACAATCCAGTTTCTTTTAATTTACTGAAATGCTTTTTTTCATGGATCGTAGTTGTGGCTAATTGGTTCCACTAACAAGGCCCATAGAATTACTCTGACATTCAATATTGATGAAGTTTTACACAGTAAGTGAGGTGATGCTCACACTTTTGTCCAAATATGGTCACATCTGACTCCAAACAGCTAACATGGCTTCGGCTGAATCACACACCAGTGGTTTCAAAACAGCAGTTGACGAACCGGTAGGTCCATTTATTATATACAGTCTATGTACTGCACATGTGAATACAAAGTTTCTCTCAGTTGAGTGTTATAACCTTTTCTAACAGTAAAATGAACGTGAATATGTTTGAAAATAATTGGAATAATTGGCTGCAGTGATAAGTTATTCCATTAGTAGATCCACAGAAAATTACACAGCAACATTTTCAACATTTTCAAGCTGCAGTGCCATGATAAAAATCTTTGTTTCATAACGATGACACTGTCATGACAAGATAAATATCCACACATTTATAACAGCAGCTGTGCAGGGAGTTCAGCTTTGCTGAAATTCATATGATCCATCACAGAGAAAATTAGGAACAACTTGAAATGCTTCATTTTATCCATTAAACTGTTTTATCTGACTCTGCAGCATACAGGGTGTCAACAAGTGCCAAACACCACAGCAGAAGGTCTAAAATTAGAAACTGTCCATCTAAATAAGTGTCTTTACAAAAACACACACCTTTGCCACCACAGTCCCTACAACCACAGCAAGTACAAAACACAGTTCATTTACTTATTTTCCTTTGGTGACTTTCTTTTATAATATTACATTACTCTCAACTAATAAAAATAAAGGTAGAAAAGGTTTAGCAAAGCAAGCTTGAAGATTTAGCAGATCAAATGCAGAATACTGTCTGGAAACAAATATACAGTTACTGCCTCACAGTGAAGTTTTGATAAAGACGCACTGATCCAAAATAATGTTACAGTGGATACATTTCAGGAATCTGTTGCTGAAATTTAATTTTGTGCCTCTTCAGATATTCCTCTTTAGACAGTCTGAGTGGAAACTAAGGGAAGATTTTTGGTGAGAGACACAACAGGGGTGTAAAAGGTGAATTCAGTGATAACATGCGTAATAGAAAAAAGTCTATAGAGGTGACTCTTAAATGCATGGATATCTAAACCTGCAGGTTGTGTTTTTGACAACTTCATCTGCATCAGTTTTAATGTGATCCCTTCACTGTACAGACCAGAACAAAACCAAGGTTTGTCTGTTTCTGTTGGCTGCCTTTGGTTCGGACTTGTTTCATTTTATATTGAATCTTGAGAGTTTAAGCACAGTTGCCATTGCCTCCAGTACCCACCAGTGTTGGCAAAAGGTTCTGAATTTATTTGCCTGTATAAAAAACTGATTGTATTTCATCACTTTCACACCAACTGAATGCCCTGTGGTGTGTCACACCACCCAGAAATCTGTTTGTAGGGAGCGGTAAGGTGTGGTGATGGAGGAGAGGCTGGAGAGGACCCTTCAAGACTCTGGTATTCCATTAGCTGGTCTGTGATGTACGGCTCTACCAATGACATTCACACACACACACACACACACACACATACACACACACACCCTCACACACACACACACATACACACATAGATGGGAAACCAGTTTCCCCATCTCTTCCCAACACCCTCCCCCATCCCACCGCCTCCCCTCTTCATCCTCCTCCTCTTCCTTCACACACCTCACACCCTCTGTCAGTCACCATCCATCACAGAAGACCTCCACAGACTGGCTCACACACATCAATAACACACACACACACAGACACACACACACATACACACAGGCTCGAGACTCTCACACTCCTACAGACGCTCACAGGCTTGGCCCTACCCAGACATGCACACACTCGCAGAGCTTTGAGATTAGCGCTCTTTCCCTTTCTCACATGCACACACTCCACCACACAAACTCTTTCATCTGCACCTCTAAGCAGCTCAGAAAGCAAAAACCTCCATGGTTGAAGGGGAAACCCAATTAGTAGACAATTAGCGCCATCAGATCTACCTAAGAGACGGCGCCTCACGCTCCTGCTGGTAAAACAAAGCGACATACGGGATGGTGGTGCGAGGTCTGGGGCTCACTCACTTCCCATAGCCTTTTAAAGAATGCTGTTAATTTCCCAGAGTTTCTGATCAGTGCAGAAAAGCGTAGCACTAATGAGACTCGCTCCTTTACAAGAAACACTGGAGCGGTGAGCTGCATCAATCTAATTAAAGAAAAAGGGCGGAAGGGGAAAACGTTAAAACTCTGAGAAGTTGGTTCTGAAGGAAGCACATAAAGCTCATGGTTTCCTTTTAAGATAATCAACAAGTTAGCCAACAAAAGTGACAAAACAAAAGCAGACACGGGGATTTAAATGAAAGGCTCACCTTAAAATGTTTAGCCAGTTTAAGGTGAAAATATATTCCACTGAGGATCCATCTGTAAATCCTCTGAGTATTGACCCAGCGTCCTGTGCATCACATATCCAAAAACACCTGCAGCAAGGATCAAAAGATTTCTTTGAAACACATCCAAGTGCCCCTTGTTAACCCTTCCGTCCTGGATGTTTTCCTCCCCTAGCCTGAGGAAAACCTTCTCCTGTGACTGTGTGCATGTAAGACGAAGGTGTAGTAGTAGTCGTAGTAGTAGTAGTAGTAGTAATAGTGGAACGGAGGGAGTAGGAGCGGGGAGGGGTGCGTGAAGCTCACATCATGAGAGAAGTCGTAATCTGCGCATCAGCGTGCTTTCCGCGAGGGAATGGAGCCACCACGGAAAAAGAAGGAGAAGATGATGAAGAAGAAAAGCAGGAGGAGGAGGAGGAGGAGGAGGAGAGAGGCATGAAGGCAGGCAGCGGTGAATGAGTGGAGGATGCAAGTGCCCTCCCCTCACACTGCTCAGTCTCTCTCTCTCTCTCTCCTACACACACTCCTACCCCCCGCCCTGCTACAGATTGCATTGCACTGATGAAATTTTAATGGTTCTTTTAGGAAGAATAATGAACATGCTACTCCCAGGAGTTGCATGTATGCGTGTGTAAGAAGGGGAATATGGAGGCGGGGGGGGGGGGGGGCTAACTACACACACCTACAGAGGAATGCAACAAACGTGAATATCTGCATACACACAACATATGAGTGTGTTTTCCTCTCTAGCTTGTTCTCTCTCTTTTTTACACTTGAGCATACTCCCACACAGCACAACCCTGCAGATTCACTCACACACTTCTTCCTCTTTCTTCATTTGCACACACACACACACACACACACACACACACACACACACACACTGGTGCAGACGTACACATGCCGTGCAGGCTTACACTCAACAACATCAAACACTCCTTCTGACAGACACACAAGCATACGCCCTCCCATCGCACAGGGAAGACGGGTGGGGGAGTAGACAGAGAGATCCAACCCATCCTCAAACTGCTCTCTTGGTGTACTCGCATCCACACACACACACGGGCACACACCCCGATGAAGTGGAACAAAGAGCGGAGAGGCAGCATGTGGAGGCACCAGTAGGAACACCATGATGGGAGGAGAGGGATGAAGAGCGCCAGCAGACTGGAGTGTAGTGTCTTCAAAGTACCTTCAGTATGCTACAGTGGGCTATAGGAGAGTACACTACACAGAAAAAAAAAAAAAAAAAAAAAAAACAGTCAATGAAAAAACTATTTACAACTAAATGCTTACGTCATCCATTACAACCTATTACACTTAATACTACACTATAATACACTGATACTGGTTTGCATTGAAACTGAAGGATAGTTGTAAAACTGAATGAAATAATATCTTTAACACTACTAACTGAATATAACAAAACAGGGATATGCAATAAATAAGTCATTGTCAGTTGTTGCATTTTTTAACAGTTGTCTACGAGACTATTACATTTTAGAAAACAGAACAGCTTTTGCTTTTATGAAAATTCAAAATATCAATCTCATAAAAACTGTTTTATGTGTGGAATGTGGTGGATCCCTTGCCACCACCATCTTGTGTTAGTAGTTTTTCTTTCATGAGTTTTTGTTAAGTTACAGTTAATGATTACATCACACGGTTTACTTTAAGTATTTTATTTAAACATTCTAACTTTATCAAATTATCATTTTCCCCAATTTTACCACCTTTATCCTGGTCCTTATGTTAGGTCCTCTACACACAAGTTCAACAACCAGTTTCATCATGAAGACAAAATCATAGTAGATGCTGAATAATGATCTTAAATGTGGTAAAAGATTCCAGCCTTTTCTTTATTACTACTATGCAGACTCAAACAGTTTGTTTTTTATAGAAACACCAACTTCAGAGCAACAACAAACCTGCAATCTAAAAAAAACCCCGGTGGAAATAATGCTAGCCATCAACCTAACTGACACAACCGACTCTCAATCCACAAGCTGCAGCTCTCAGGTTGCATATTACGCTCTCAAGAAATGTTGATCAGCTTACCGCCTTGACTGACAATGCAATTACTTGTGTTCAAAACAGGGCTATATGTTTACATTTTCAGGAATCAATGTTAAGTATTAAGCCGGCAGAACAGCATTCATCATTGTAGACCTTTAACCATTGCAGGGAGAGTTAATTAAATCAAACTTAATCGGTTGCGGTTGTAAAGGACGTTTTCTTCATCACTCCAAGCGCCATCACACCTGCTGACATCACATCTGATAGTTCTGATATTCTCACAAAGACTGGTCAAAAGTTAGAGGGTGTGATTTAAGAATGATACCGATTTCAGACCAAGATTAACCCACACTCTAAGAAATACAATGTTCCAGTTAATCAAATATGTTATGTAACTTCACTGTCGTCATCTTCTGCTTATCCGGGTCCCGGTTGTGAAAAATAGCAGCTTCAGCAGAGGAGCCCAGACAGCCCTCTCCCCAGCCACTTCCGGGGGAATCCCAAGGCATTCCCAGGTCAGCCCAGAAATATAATCCCTCTAGCGTGAGCTGGGTCGGCCCTGAGGTCTCCTACCGGACAGACATGCTTAAAACACCTCCCCAGGGAGGCGTCCGGACCCCAAACCACCTCAACTGGCTCGTCTGGATGTGGAGGAACAGCAACTCTACTCTGAGTCCCTCCTGGATGTCTGAGCTCCTCACCCTATCTCTAAGGCTGAGTCCGCCCACACTGAACTTATTTCAGCTGCTTGTACTCGTGACCTCATTCTTTCGGTCATTACCCAGAGCTAAAGACCATAGGTGAGGGTTGGAATGTAGATCGACAGGTAAATTGAGAGCTGCGCCTCTTGGCTTAGCTCCCTCTTTACCACACCAACTGGTTTAGCGTCCGAATCACTACAGACACCACCCCGATCTGCCTGTCAATCTCCTCCTCCATCCTACCCTCACTCATGAACAAGATCCTGAGATACTGAAACTCCTCCACCTGAGGCAAGACTTCCTCCCTGACCCGAAGGGGACACTCTATCCTTTATCGGCAGAGGACCATGGCCTCAGACTTAGAGGTGCTGATCTTCATCCCATCCGCTTCACACTTGGCTACGAACTAGAGGTTGCTGCTCGATGAAGCTAAGAGGACCATATCATCCATAAAAAGCAGAGACAAGATCCTCCCACTGCCAAACTCAGAGTCCAACCCCAACAGGAACAGGTCTGACTTATTACTGGCTTTAAGCAACAATACAGGGTTAATAAAAATACAGTTAGAATTATTGAATCAAAGAATGAATTTGCAACTGATGAACGAACTAAAAGAATCGAGTTAGTTAAAAGAATCAGACTTCCCATCGCTATAAAACGAGTGTAAATCCAACCCAATACTGTTGATTAGAAAATCTAATTCTTAAGTTGCAGCATTAAAGCAACACCTTACTTTAGATTTATTGACACAATTGCTTTGGATTTATTTGTAGGTTGTCTTTGCAACTAACTGCAACATCTTTTTACATTTTAATAACCGTGTTTCGTGGAACAAGTTACCATGACATTTTTAATTAATTCCAACATTTATTTCTTAGAGTGCATATAGACCCAAACACCAACCTGTAACCAAAAGTATCAACTGATCTAAATGTTTAATAACTTCTGTACCACTACTCCTAACAATACATGTAAATAATTGGCATAAAATAAAGTTTGTCATCTTTTCATGGTCATCAGATATGACCCATTTGGACGTTCAGAGGCTCCGTAGTGAACATTGAAACACTGTCATCTTCTACAACACTGATTCACCAGTAAAACCCATGGAGTTAGATCAATGACAGTGGGTGGAGATGCTTGTTTTTACACTGAGTTATTGATATCTTTGCTGAAAAAGTCACATTTTCTTTAGTTTTCTCTGTTTCTGAGATAATATTCCTCAACTTTAATCGGAGCTTTTATGAACATTTACATGATCAGTAAATTAAATATAGAAAAATACATGATTTTCACTGAAAAAAGCAAAATGCAGAGAATAATATTATAATAAATGGTGATATATCACTTAAGAAAGATTAAATATAGAGAAAAAAATATTTTGGAACTGCTATATTAGTAACACTGGGTCTTTACGGGTTAATAAGGGGTCTACCTGAATGCAACTGACATTTTCAAACCAAGAAAAACGGTGGCTGTGAGCTGCTTATGAATGTGTAACCTTAACATCTTAAAGCCTAGCAGGTACAAAGAAACAAGTCATGGAAAAGGAATGGATAATTGAGGAAAAGGGGATGATTTTAATTGAACTTACATCTTCTCCACTCCTGCTCCTCCTTTCACTAGAGAGATATTCACAGCAGCAGCAGCAGCACTAAAAAGCTCCTAAAAGAGAAAAGAAAACAAGAATTTACAATTTAAAGTGAGTAGAAGCTCAAAACGCAAAAGCAATAATCATGTCACAGTCGTTGTTCTGTGCACACATTCTCTACACACTGTTATTGTGGTTTGAGAGGCAACTAGAGGACAGTGGTTTGAGCTCCTCCAACATAGACAGCTTAAGATGTCTCATTTTGCAGATCCTGGCAGTGATTTGTTCATCTCCAAGCCGAATGCTATCTTCTGCAGTGCACAGCGGTGCCCTTTAGAAAGCTCAAAGGACTTGTTACACAGTGTGACCGAAAGTTTACCTAATGCAGTAGGCTTTAAAACAGTATTCTGAAATGTGTTACCGATCAGAATAAAGGCAAGTCAACTCTCTGTCAAAACTGTTCACATTTTTCGTATTCCCCAGGAAGGTACCTCTGCCCCGTTCCTCAATTTCTCAAATTCAGTTGGGCATTATACAGCTTTATCTTAAACCCCCAAAACAGCAGAGACAAAGGAGAATCATAATTTCTATCACTAGCCCTTAAGGCCCCGCCCACAAAGTCACTCCCAAGAGTCAGACCACATTTACACAAAATGTTGGGAAGACAATTGGTTTACAATGTGAAAAGACACGCAAAGCCACTTTAAAGTTTTCCTCCCAGACAGCACAGTGCTTAAGAATCTGAGAGAAAACAAGTCAGTCGTGTCTTTAAAGAAGCTGTTTGAGGTCTGTCAATAATGATGGGAATACCAGGGAGAGAAGTGCTTGAAAGGCACTTAAGAGCCGAGCAGGGGTTTGATGGAAACAGTCATGATGTGTGACATGTGTGTTGTCCTCTATCCTGGGATACAAAAACAACAGCTTACAAGGTTAAAGCTGTAGGAGACTAAATAGTCCTCAACGGAGGAGTTTTGTTGTGATTTTTCATGGTAAAAAAAAAAAAAAAAAAGATGCACAATTTTGCAAATGTTGGTGCACAGTATTAAAAAAATGACACATTAAGAGTTAAGGAAGTAAGAAGGAATCAGATGGGAAAACTCATGGTGTACTATATGACATGAACATGCAAGGCTTCCTCCTGGGACAGAGAAACCCAAAACAGGTGCTTAAAAAGCCAAAGGCTGTCTGGAGGTATAAAAAAGGTGTCAACATACTGATGGTAAACAGCAGGTAATTCTCTCCTTAGTGGGTTCTCGTCACAAAGAATTACACTGGTAAGATATTTTCTCCAACTCAAATCAAGAATAATGTGTGTACACTGGAAAAGCTGACGTACCTGGCTAAAGGAAAGATCAAAGACTTTTTTTGGACACCTTTTCTGCAATTTTTAAAGGACTAGTCTGTACAATTAAGTTGTGTGTACTACTGTGTGGGTGGGGGTGGTAGGGATTGTTTTGATGTATTTGTGTTGTTGCCTGTTCTTATAAAACAATGAAAACAACAATAAATATATTTAGGAAAAAATAAATAATAATAATGTGTGTATTATCATGCAAGTTAATTTCTAGGACTAAGCAATCTGCTGAAAAAACAAAAAAAAACAAAAAAAAACCTTGCAATAAATGACGTATCTCAGAATGTTATGTTGATTGGACGCCAAAATAAATGGCTCTCCGGAAGGTAGGAAATAAATCTAACAGTAAGTATTTGTAAATAAGTGGTAGGGATTGAAATAGTTGCAGTTAATGAGCTTTATAAAGCACTGGAATGATCCGTCAGAAAATATTCATTTAATTTTTGGAAGCAAAACCTACAGGCTTTCTCTGAACAGACGACATCCGTGATATGTAGAGTGTGTGACGGCTGAGCAAAAGAGCCAAATCCAATTAACAGGTTGTTACTGGAAGCAACCTTTTCTTGTATTATCGCAATTGGCTGGACATTTCTCAAGTCGCCAAAGTGAAATCGGCTACGGGTGAGTTTAGAGATAAGGGTTTCCATAACTAAAGAGAAATATGTGAGGTCCTTCCTTCAGGCTGGTTCATGACATTAACAGCAGAGCGCCTCTCTTTCTGCTCAGGTGCAGCTTGGCTTTATACGGCCACATTTATGAGGGACTGAAATGGGTGGGTGCAGCTCAAAACAAACAGGAGGACAATTAAATGTAAGGGCTTCCCGGGCAAGGCACCAATATGAGGGCCAACAACTCATTTTATATACGGCTCTCAGCAGAGCAGCACTGGGCATCATTTCCTACATGCAAAACAGGGTCATTAAAGATTAATCCACATTAGTGCATTTTCTGTTAAGCAATAAGTACATTGTAAAGGTTCCAATTATCAATATGTTTAATTAATGCACACAACACAGCTTTTAGAAAACTGTTGAATATATAAATTCAGTTTAGTTCTTTCAACTAACTTTAAAAAAAAAAAAAAAACAAGATCTGTACACTCTGTCAAACCAACAAGTGACAGATAAAGGTATTATTAATAAATTAGATTGTCAAATTGCACTGGCAACGCTAAATAAATGTTCATGTTAGCTTTAATTTAATTATATGCTCTAAAATAAGCTTGAGAAATGAGAAAAACAAAACAAAAAGCTGCGATACCTTGACCACACATGGTAATACAATCACATAACACACTTTCCCACCTCATTAGTTTGTTGCACTTGTTTCATTTGCAGTGACTTTATTAGTTTGGTTCCACCACATGTTCAGCTAGGCCCAACTTCATCTGCACATTTAACATTACATAGTTTATTGGATGTGGTATTTATCATATATTTATAATATAATCATGTGTAACAGCTACAATAGGATACTTATAATAAAATTCATGTGCAAACCTTCATCAATTTTTGCTTGGTGTCTGCCTGGGTCCCCATTTTTGTCTATTTGTCTGGACTATGTGTTGTTTCTTGTTTTTTGGGGGGGTTTTTTTGTATGTCTTACTTCAGTTATGGTATTATGTTATTATTACCTCCGCCACGACGTATTGTGATCACTTTGTTTTGTGTGTTTGTTTGCATGTTTGTTTGTTAGCAAGATAACTCAAAAAGTTATGTATGGATTTTCATGAAATTTTCAGGAAATGTTACTGGCAAAAGGAAAAAAACGATTAAATTTTGGTGGTGATCGGGGGGAGGATAGTTTTGTTTTTTGCTTTTTTTTACCTGCCAATGGGATGCTGTATGGCTATAATCTCTCGTATTTACATGTAAATGTTTATTAATATTAAGTGTCCCATTTTAAAATAAATAAATAAATAAATCATTCATTCATTCTTTTGGCCTTATGCTGTTTATATGGCTGGCCCACATTAACACTGTTGGTTAATTATTTGTTATATTAATCCGTTCTGTCTTTCCTGGTCCTGAAAAAGGTGTGGCTGAGGAATGAGGACTGTAAAATGCTAGAAACCATGAACTACTATGGCACAGTGGGGCTTGTATTGATTTATATTTATTATACTTAATTGCATTTGTTCAACATCCATTTTGCTTTTCCCTTGATTTACCATACCACTATATGTTCCCTCTTGTCTTATTATCAAAATAATTTCAGGGAATCAAGCTGCTTCTCTGGAGTCATTTCCTGTAACAGTGTCGTCATGTAGGTTCTTCTACTGTCCTACCCCTTTAACAAACAAGAGGTAGATTCTGTCCCATTCGTTCCAATGGGAGAAACAAATGTGCTTTACAGATTTCACCCAGTTCTTTCACCGCAAAGTCACCCAAGTAAAAGCTGGACCCAGTTTTCACGGACGACATAATTCAAATGACATTCACACAGATCAGAAGAAAACTGTCCTTGTTTGAAGCCGATCTTTGTCTTGGCCACAAACTCTCAGGGGATGTAGTATCACAGATCTTGTCTGAAGAAGGTAAAGACAGGCAGGGAAAAAGCAAATAATAATTCTGATAAAATAATGTTAGATACCTGTAAAAACATTTTCAATCCTTCCGAGCACGCCCACTTAGGAGAAAGGGAGTGAACTGTATCAGATCCTTCAAGTTAAATGTTTTGATCAGATAAGTATAAATCATTAATATTCATCTGTTGATTGACACCTTGTAATATTTTATACATTAGTTTTGAGGTATTTTTTTTAAAATATCTGCATCATTACTGCCAGTGGCCACTAAGGAGTAATCTTGTCTAAAATTAATTATCAAAATAAGATTAATCATTTAGTATATAACAGGTAAATAGTATAAGGCACCATACTCTGTGAAGCTTGACCCATGTAGGGGTGTTTCACTGTGAGTAAGAGTTAATGCATATTACACAGAATCCTAGATAGACTGGAAAACCAGGTCCTGGAATATTTACATCCTTCCATTAACATTCATCTAAACTGCAGAGGACACATGTAATTCTTAGCAGTTGACAGGATACTAGAGGAAACAGATGACACAAATACTGTTAAATAGTAAAAGTGTATGCCTGTATATTCAAAACTAATTCATACTTCACAACTTATCGCACATACCCCTGGAGTTTGGGATGTTGACTTGATGAATGACAAAAGAATCCTTTCTAATTTTGCTTTTATTCATTGTGTCTGACATGAAATTTCACCCTTAACCCTTAAAGATCCAGCGCTACTTTTGTACAAAATTTGAAACAAAATTTTCTCTATATGTAAACTTTCTTAAGTGATTTATCACCTTTAATTCTAACATTATCTTCTGCATTTTGCATTTTATCAGTATAAATCATGAATTTAATTTACTGATCATGTATATGTTCATAAAAGTTCAGATTAAAGTTGAGGTTATTATAACAGAGAAAAGTGCAGAAAAAGTCACATTTTCAGTAAAATATATCATTAACTGTACTCAAACAAAATGTCTCCACCCACTGTCATTGATCCAACTCCATGAGTT
The DNA here is from genome assembly GCF_902148855.1 of Sphaeramia orbicularis. NCBI lineage: Eukaryota > Metazoa > Chordata > Actinopteri > Kurtiformes > Apogonidae > Sphaeramia > Sphaeramia orbicularis. The sequence goes on along the minus strand of NC_043968.1, from coordinate 24,056,425 downwards.
TCACTGGTGAATCAATGTTGTAGAAGATGATGGTGTTTCCACGTTCACTACAGAGTCTCTGAACGTCCAAATGGGTCATATCTGATGACCATGAAAAGACGACAAACTGTATTTAACACCAATTATTTACATGTATTGATAGAATTAATAGATCAACAGGTATTAAACAGTTTAGATCAGTCGATGGTTTTGGTCGATGTTGGATGTTTGGGTTTTTATGAGTTAATTTCATCCACAATACAACATGCATATTGTTTATTAAATTATGTTTCAATTACCTGAACAAAACACAGAACACAACAAGTGCCCTTTGAAACTGAAGACGTCTTTCTTCACCATTCACACAAACAGACAGAAGGGCCTCCTGGGAGTTATCACCGTAGAGAAAGGCATCGCCCACTGCTGCTGTCCATTCATGCTTTCTGAATGAGAACATTTCTGGGACATGACTAACCTCTGCTGCTGCTAATTAACAACCATGCCGTGCTTCACCGAGGTCCCAGCTGTTCCTGGACACGCATGAACATCTACAAGGGCTTTCGAGGGGATGTGGGACTGACAGTGTGTCTGAACATCCTCGCTCTCTGAGCAGAACTCGTTCAGGAAATCAGCCGCCGTCGGCCGACATTTTTAAACCGAACTTTTGATTCTTTTTTTTTTTTTTTATTGTTTGTCTTTCTGGACTTGTTTGTGTATGAGAGGATTGTACAGTATTTTCTGCAAAATGAGAATGTTTCCAACTTGCGCATTTTCAGATTACTTTTCCATGATGATTTTCAAGACAAGACATGTGGAAGATTTAATCCTGCTCTTCCAGCCATAATGAATGCATAACAACCAAACACATTAATAATCACATCATGTAGCGATGGTTCGCATGATGAAGGCTGGCCACCTTCATAATGGGTAGGCATGAGCAGTGAGCTAGAAGGGAGATTGACGACTGAGCCCACCCCACCCCCCTCACCACCACCACCACCTCCATCCCTCCATCACCCCTCCCCGTTGTATTGTTACATCTCATTTTCTCCCGATCCATCTTCATGACATTGGTGAGCATACGCTTAGGTTGAGGTCAGGGACACTTGATAGAATTAGCGTCTTGAGTACGATGGATTCTTCCATCAGCAGTATAGGGGTAGCAGGTTACTGATTTACAGAAGGAGGCCTATGAAATCCATCTAGAATGTAAATTTTGCCGTTAAACACATATTTTTCTAACATAACCAAGGATATCGTGTACATCTACATTTTGGAGCAGTTTCAGGGTATTCTAAGGGCAATGTTTTGCAGAAGAACAATAGTACAAGAAAGGAAAAGGGTCAGAGGGGGAGGACTATAAAAACACAGGAGCATTTTGCAAACCACACACAGAAAGCTCCAATTGGCTCTGGTGATAGTTCAAACCCCGAAACATGCTGCAATGAAAGCAACAGAGCTAAGCAGTAAGCCTCTGCTGCAGCCCAGGATCTGAACTGATGCAAGGAAAGGCTGAACTCTAAATGTGATTTTATTACTGAGGATCAACATTTGCTATAGAGAAAGTCATGGTGGGCATCTGTACATCTTCATACATCATCCCAACTTTAATTCTGATAGTAGAATTATACCATTAAAACAAAATCCAAAATCAGCTCAATCTAGAGCAGGGGTCTCAAACACACGGCCCAGGGGCCAAAACTGGCCCACCAAAAGGTCCAATCTGGCCTGTGGGATGAATTTGCGCAGTGTAAAAATTACACTAAAGATATTAACAATCATGGGTGTCGAATTCATTTTAGTTCAGGTTCCGCATACAGACCAATATGATCTAAAGTAAAACTAGAAGCACTCGGAGAGCGCAGACCTCCGCCAAGGCTGATCAGTGCCCCCACCCCACCCCACCCCCCGTGGGCCCCCCCACCCCCGATTACCACCAAAATTTAATCATTTCTTCCTTATCCCATTTCCAACAAACCCTGAAAATTTCATCCAAATCTGTCCATAACTTTTTGAGTTATGTTGCACACTAACGGACAGACAAACAAACAAACAAACAAACAAACAAACAAACAAACCCTGGCAAAAACATAACCTCCTTGGCGGAGGTAACAATAGCGTAATAACCTAAAAATGGTGACAACTCCATTTTTCTAGGTTTTAGGTTCAGCTGGACTAGTTTTGCTCTTTTGAAGCAAAACTAGTCCAACTGAACCTCGAAGAACTACCAAGAACAAAAATGACATGGGCAAAGAGAAATTGAATGAGAAACTGTTCCTATTTTAGTTCCAAACTCCAAATTCTCAACAATATTATGCTAGTTACCAAATAATATAATAATATAAGTAATTTAATGTTTTTATTGCACTAAAACAAAGAGAAAAACTTGTCATTATTGATAGGTTATGATGCTATTACTTTACTGGTCTGGCCCACTTGAGATCCAATTGGGCTGAATGAGGCCCCTGGAAGAAATGAGTTTGACACCCCTGATTTAGAGGGTTACATTATCTGATTGGATCAGACTGAGATGTCAGACAATCTAGACTGAGTTTAGAATTGGATCCTGTGCTGGACAGATTCTGGAAATAAACCCACGGAAAAGCTTCTGTAAAGCTCATTAACATCTGTGCCTTACAACTAAATGGAGCAGTTTGTTGTAAAGCAGTGTGCTTGAACAGTTTCTTCTGTGTCTCATTAGTGAAGATGTAAAACTACAGCGAGGGACAAACTATATTACACCAATACTTTCCCAAATAATTTAATCATAACGGAAACAACAGCAATGTGCAAGACCAGAACTATAATGTGCTGAAATACATGGGATAAAGACCAAAACAAGAGTTGGATAACAGGGTAAAGATCAAGGCTAAAGAAGAAAAGGTGCTGTCCAAGGAGGTATGGGGGTAATTTATCATCTCTTATGCTTTTTCAACACAATAGCCTAATAAAGGAAAATGCGGATAAAAGGGGCAGTTCATTGGAGGATCACTGGAAAGTACTAAATGGGTGATGCGGTAGTCTGCTACAGAAAGACAAATTCCCTGTGAGACCGGCATCTAATGCCTTCCCTCTCCACAGTGCCTGATGTCACCATTATGCAAGGAGGATATTGGCAAATATCCTATGCATAAATGTATACACATGAGCTAGATTGTCTCCCCTGGTGTGTAATCTTTCAGCAGAATATAATGTCATAGGCAGAGGAAATCAAATTATTTGTGTTAATTCCTTGAATGCCAGTGGTAGAACATTAGCAAAGATGTTAAATTATGAGCCAGATTATGCACTCCCTTTAGTTAATGAAGAGGAAAATGGAAAATTGCCTGTGCGTTAAAGAGGTCGTTTTTACAGTTAACTGGTAATGAAAGCTGGGTTGGGTTACACACCACTTTGCTAAACGTACCATGGGTAAAAAACAAGCAATTTCCTGTAAAACTAAATTAAGCCATGTATCTGAGAAACCTGCAGAAGCCCTTTAATGACAGGGCGGAATAAAAGTGCTTGTTAATTACCCTGGTGTTGGGAAATAGAACAAAGTCAGAGGAGACAAAATGTTGACAGAAAACAATTACTGTACATACATACAGAGGGGCCTTCTCCGGTTTTTCCCCGGAGAAACAACAATAAATAAGACAAGCTAATAAAAGCTACATCAAGAGGATTAGTGCTATTATGAATAATTTAAGACTCAGCTTAAATACCTTCTGGAGGAAGGGATCTCATTGGCCTTTGTGAGCCATTCAGGCTTATGTGGCTCTTCTGCAGAACAAATGGCGCCACTAGACTTAAATTCACTGATGTGTATTTGCAAATTCAAAGCTTTCAATGGTCTGAATGTAAAATAATTTCACTTCGACTATATCAAGGTATATCAGTTTTTGCCTGTGGCTGCAATAGAGAATCTGAGCTGTCTTACTGAACATGTCATTTACTTGTTTGTAATTTCTAATCCATATCTCCTGTCAAATATTAAATGTTGTAGCTGTGTGAAAAGCAGTGTAAAACAAGCTAATATAGCAATAATTGCAAATGCTGTTCATTAAAGCAATCAATCACTTTCCTGAAGGCAAATTTTGTTGCAATCACTGCATCCGTCTGTTGTCATAAATGCGCTTTCAGTTGCCGCTGTAAAAATCCTCTTTAAGTATGTAATCCGTCTATATACTGCAATAATACTAGAGAATGTTGCACCGCGAGTATTAAATTATATTTCCCTATACATGTGTATGCGTGGCTGCTATTGCCACGATTAACTGCCAAGTCACATCGGAGACATTATTTGACTTATACAAGACATGGATCCATTTCAATTTAAGCTCCAAATTGAAACCTGTAATGTTGTCGATTCATGTGTCATCAGCACTGAGCTACTAGTCTTGGGAGATGTTGAAGCATTACCACATTAACTGTCGCTCAGAACAGCTTAGCCGATGAATATGGCGGAACCTGGATGTATGGAAACAGTATTATGTCTTTGGTGAGCGAGATAAACTACAGAGGTACGAGAGGTCAGACCGGTGTGTGTGGAGTAGTATGGAGCATAAAGCAGCTTATGCTTTACTTTAGCCTTTTTTTTTTAAGTGGACATATTATATTATTGTGATTTGTGAGGAGCTGGCATCACCCCATGAAAGGCAATGTGTTCTAAGTAACAATTTTCCATGCAATTCAGTTCTATTAGTGTCAAATCACAACAACAATAACATAGTAGGGACAAGAGTTCATATTATTATAGAGAAAATCCAACAAATCCCCAACAATCCTCCTGCACACATACTCTAAATACAAACTGGAGCCCACAAACATCCCACTAATAGACCTGCTAATGTCTCTTGTGATGAAAACATAAATTGAAACCACATATCACACAACAATCAGGTTTAAGAGCACAAATAAACCAAAGAGACACATTCTGCCTTTCATTTTTACTGCTTCACCTTTACATCCTGGTTTGGATTCAGGCTCCATCATGTACAGATGGATTAAGGAACTGCCACTTCAAACAAACAACATGAGAAGTCGGAAAGGTAACACAAGAAGTCAATTTTTTTCGACCAATATTTGTTTACATGGCCACTGGAGCCCGTAATAGAACAGGGGATCAACCAAAGGAGTTGTGAGGTTGTCCTCAGAAGCTGGCAGAAAAGATTAAGCTTTTGGGTGGGGGGTCTTAAATAGACCAGGGTAGAAAATTAAAGCGTTTGAACTGTTAATACTAATCCAGTACTGAGCTTTTCCATAAAAACATAGAACTGGAAGTGTGAATACTAAGGCCTCTTAAGGGACGGTGTTAGGTCATGTATTTTGTTTTATTCCGTTATGATTATAAGGAGACAGCTCACTAAAGAAATGCCTAAAAGAGTGGGTTTATGGAATAAAATCCTTCAATTATCAAGTTAAATAGCACTTCCACTGCTGACACAAAGCATGGCAGAGTCTTATGTTTTCCATGTGGCGACAACCCCCCCATAATAAAGCAGCAGGAGCACAACCTACTAGAGAGAAATCAATTTTCCAAAGCCAAACATCTTTGTCTCCCATGGGAGACCGCAGTCAATGAGCCAAAAATATCTATAGATGAAACTAAGTAGGCAGCTGTTGTATGTTGTATTAAACATCATCAAACACTGCTTTTGTCCGGGTTAATATAATGAAACAGTATGTGATGGAGAATAGCAATAAATATAAATAATAACCACAAAAAATACCATTGCAGTGCTGAAAATGGGACATTAATGCTATAGGTGTTGTAAAAATACAACTTGGCAAGAGTGTGGCAGTAAATGAAATCATGATGCCGCTGCAAAATGGGTAAAGCCAGACGTGCATCTCGGCATTACATGGAACAGCACCTAATGTGTGTCAGTCTGCCTGTCACGCAAAATGAACAGCCCAGGGGTTGTTTGGTGTAAATTAAATTCCAACGAGGGGTGAATTCACATAAAAAAGGCAATCTAATTAAATTGCCATGCATGGTCATGTATCTTAAATTACATGCCAACACCATGCAAATGTGGAAAAACCAACACTGGATCCCGCCTTCAAGGCCACGGCTGCTGGTGTGTTTGAAATAGACAAAAATATGATGAACAAACACCCCGTGAACATATAAATTGGATAAGATTAAAGCAAAAAATCCAGGAGTGTAATTTCATTTTCACAGCTTTGCCTTTGACTGAAAGTAGTTTATCATTTTCTGTGTATACTGTAGCCTCCTAGCATACCTGTCCACATGATCCAACTCTAAATCTAATTTCTGTGGCAATTTCCACATGCAGTGTTGTGGTTCTTTTGAGCACAAAGCAAGAGATCAAAATCCTTTTAACCTCAGCAAGAGAGGAAAGCAAGGAGGGAGGAGAAATGCATGTGAAGAATCAAACCAATGCATTCACGGTCTGTGAACTTGTTGATCTACAGGATCAGGCTGATATTGAATTGAATTAAGACAGGCGGCGTGTCGGCAGAAAGGTGAAGGTGAGGAGGGACGGAAGAAAAGGCAGAACCATTATGCTGAGGTCAGAGGGGGAGGATGGGTGTTCCCCTTAGATGAAGCCGCCGAGTCGCTTCAATCTGATTCTCAAAGAGACGGATAGAGAAACAAAGGTATGGTGACAGATGGCAGGACGCAAAGAGCCATGACGAGGGTTTTCAGGAGGGCAGCATAATCACAGTCTGGGACATCTAAAGGTAAAAATGATGACATTCACTGAGGTTAACATCATACCTGTACTTAGTTTTATTAACTGATTTGAACAGAGATGTGCCTTTTGGACCTGTTCACTTTCATTCATAGACGAGTTACAGACAAACCTGGAAAAACACATTTGGGTTTTTTCTCACTTCTTATCTACTTCAACTGTACATTTAATAAAGAATATGAGCTATTCAGATGATAGTCATAATCAGAAGTGAAGTAATACAACAAATCTAGGTTTCTATGGCAATAGACTAGCACACAGAAAAAGCAAAGTCTTATCAAATATTGAAGCCAAATGTGCAAACTAAATGTCTACAGCTTTGTTAATACCCACAGTTTAATGTCGTGTCATTGGAAATTCATGCGTTCATCCTTAAATGTACTATTAAATCAATTCGTCACCTACTTGTACTTTTTTTTTTAATCTTTTAGACCCCAAACACATTATCATTTAGATCTATGGGGATCCTGTGTGAAGAGGAATGTACTAGAAACCACTAAAGGAGTCTTTGTAAGAGCACAAAGCAATCGGGCCACAGAAGATAAATGTCTGGATATATTCAAATCTATCTATAGCCTGTAAAAATGATGACACTCACTGAGGTTAACATCATACCTGTACATAGTTTTTTTTTTGCCTGATTTGAACACAGATGTACCTTTTGTACCTGTTCATTTTCATTCATAGATGAGTTACAAACCTGAAACCTGCGTTTTTCCTCACTTCTTATCTACTTCAACTGTACATTTAATAAAGAGTATGATCTATTCAGATCATATTCATAATCAGAAGTGAAGTAATACAGCAAATCTAGGTTTCTATGGCAATAGACTAGCACACAGAAAAAGCAAAGTCTTAACAAATACTGAAGCCAAATGTGCAAGGGTAATTTGTATTATGATAGAACTGAATACTTATGTTTAGAGGATACAATTATATATAGTCATAGTAGAGCTTTACATACAGAAAAAATGTCTACAGCTTTGCCAATACCCACTGTTTTATGTTGTGTCAATGGACCATCATGTGTTCCTCCTTAAATGTACTTTTAAATCAATTAGGTACCTACTTGTAGAAGGAGACTAAATGAGTCTTTGTAAGAGCACAGAGCAATAGGGCCTCAGAAGATAAAATGTCTGGATATATTGAATCTATCAATAGACTGTAAAAATGATGACACTGAATTTAACATCATACCTGTACTTAGATTTTTTTGTCTGATTTGAGCACAGATGCACCTTTTGTACTTGTTCACTTTCATTCATTGACGAGTTACAGCAAACCTGGAAAAGTGTAACACATTTGGGGTTTTTCTCACCTCTTATCTATTTTAAATGTACATTTTCAAAGAATATGATCTATTCAGCTTTACTAAAAAAAAAAAAAAAAAAAAAAAGTGGCAATTTTGTTTCTGCACAAAATCACCCTGCACATGCCCCAAAGTTGCAGTAGATGTATTGCTCTAAATGATCAGGCTGGATAATCCCAGTCAGATGTGGTGAGGACTTAAAAATACCTTAAGTTTTTTGTTCAGACATTGTGAGTCCTGACCACCAAGACCAAGAAACTAAAGACAGGTTCCAATTTTGAGGCGGAAAAAAGCAATAACTCCAATTAGATCTGGTGTTAAATACATATTAGATTGTACCAGTGCCAGATGTTCCTGAAGAAACACGTTACCAATATACACCCTCACTACTCTGAAGTAAATCCCCAACCACACTCGTAATTTTCCATTTATTCAGAGGACCCTAAGAGGACCAGAAATGTGAAGTATCCAGGGCTCTTGCAAAACTAAGCAAACAAACTTAAAATGAATCAATATGAACATCAGCTATCGGCCAAATTCTTCTTAAAACTGGTGTCAGCACTCGACCAGGATGTCAAGATTGGGATATGAAAGCAGGATTTGCTTTATTGTAATCATTTCTAAACGAGAAATGTCACAAAAAAAAAAATAATGGAAAAATGGTGGATACAAAATAGGAAAATTATCTTTCTGAGACAGAATGGAAAGAGGATTTTTTTCCCTCTCTTTTCTTTTTTGTGCATGCCTATTATGCCAAGCCAACCTCACCCTGGCAAAGAGAAACTTATAAAAGAGGCTGTTTCATGCTCATATGAAGGAGACGACTCAGAGCTGATGTTTGATGCCGTGCAGACTGAAATTTCTTGAGTGATTTTCCAAGTAGTTCACTAAATTCAAAGAGATGCACCAGGACCCACGCTACTGTCAAAGCCATCAGAACCTAACCATCAGGTGGAAGAGGAAGTTCAACTGTGACACCACTTCCATGTGAAAATTATAACGGTAGTTTGATGTGGAGTGGGTATAGACTCAGATGCACAGTTCAGTCACGTTTATTACAAAGTCTTTAACTTGATACTAAAAAGCTCCGCACAGATATCTTAACTTCGGCTTGGAACACAGACATATGCAGCTTAAACTTACAAGAATCTGAGGCAGCATGGATAACGCAGACTGAAGGGTTTGACATCTTCCTGAGAGCAACAATCTGACAGTAACGAAGGAAACTGAGCTGCTTATATGGCTTGCTCATTGGCTGATGAACTGCAGGTGTGAAACTGGTTGCAAACGCGAGCTGAGGGAAGGTGAGTACAATACAAAACCTGGTGCGAACCGTGACAGGTATAGGGTTAAGATACAAGGAGTTAGATCAGTGGTTCCCAACCTTTTTTGGCTCGTGACCCCATTTTAACATGACAAATTTTTGGCGACCCCAGACATTCAAAACAGAGACTTTTTTGTTTTTGCTAAAATTAATTTGTTTTTGATCATGTAATAGTTTCCTATACTATATTACAAATAAAGGTTGATTTTAGACAACATTTAGTCTCTATAATGTATATTATTACGGACGGAGGCAGAAAAGCCAGGTGTAGATTACTGCACAAAATGAGAATTTTATTTTCCTTGGTCAGGATATGTACAGTCGGTCCAGCTTGGATTTACAAGGCTGACAATTAATACTGAACAAACAAGAACTCAAACTATGAATTATGAAAGACCTGCAGCATCTGAAACTGACCACAATGAACATTTGACAGATGAACAGTACCACAGTGCTTCAGTTTCAGCTTCACAGTTTGTTTTTTATGGATTGTGATTGTCTCTGTCAACTTACCAAATATTTTTTATTGGTAAGTTATTTTTATTTTTTATCAATTACTAGAAATTTCAGGTGACCCCCTTTGAATTCCAGGTGATCCCACGTGGGGTCCCGACCCCAAGGTGGAAAAACACTGAGTTAGAGCATTCATTCATTCATTCATTCATTCCTTCATTCATTATCTGAACATATCCCAGCTACTTATGGGTGAAGGCGCGGTACACCCTGGACATGTCGCCAGTTCATCGCAGGGCTGACATATAGAGACAAACAATCACTCTCATATTCCCACCTATGGGCAATTTAGAATAACTGATTAACCAATCAGTGCATGGCTTTGGATGGTGGGAGGAACCCGGAGAGAACCCACACAGACACAGGGAGAACATGCAAACTCCACACAGAAAGGTCCCACCCCCATCAACTGGTGTTGGAATCGAACCCAGGACCATCCTGCTTTGAGGCACGGAGCTAGATCCAATCCCTTAAAAATGACTGATCACTAAAAACACAAAAAATGCTGTTTCGTTTAGCAATATGTAGAACATCACATTTTTTTAAAAGCTGAAATCCAAAAACCCACATCCTTGGAAAACTATGGCATATTATGTACTATGTGTATAAAACAGAATATACACTGTGCAACCAAAAAGAAGTCATACACAATATTTCACTGGACTGCCTTTAGCTGTGATTATGGGATGCATTTGAAGCGGTATTGTCCATGACACACAAAGCTTTTGACGTATTAAAATAAATGCAATAAAAGATATTTCCCTCCATACTTGCATTAATCTCTTTTCCCACGACCTTGAATTAATGTTGGGAGAGTCAGACCACCGTCTAAAGTCTTCTCCAGCACATCCCAAAAGATTCTCAATGGCCAATCCATGTGAAAATGATACCCCATGCTCCCTAAAACACCCTTTCACAATCTCAGACTGATGAATCCTGGTTTCTTCATCTTGGAATATGTCTTTGTCATCAGGGAAGAAAACAATCCGCAGATGTTCAGACGTGGTCACTCAGTCCATTCAGGATCAGCTGACCACACATACTACTGCTCAATCTAGACCTGACCCACTGAGTCAACCCCAGACCATAACACTGTCACCTCAGGCTTGTACTATAGGCACTAGGCATGATGGGTAATCACTTCATCCACCTCTCTTCACATCCGGATGCTTCCATCTCTTTGGAAGAGGATCAATCTGGACTCATCAGACCACATGACCTCTTTCCATTTAAACCAGTCTAATCTTTATGCCCTCTATCAAACTGATGGCTGTTAATTTAAACATATTCATCACTGCAGTAATTATCCAATGGAAGAGTCTTACCTACTTCTTTGTTACACCCAGGTGGGGACTTTTTTTGTCTCTATAAGATGCAACAATAATAAAATACAGAGTACTTTACTGACTCAGACGTCCTTTAGGATTACTTAGACTGGACTGAAAAAGTATTTCTGTGCCAATGTTCCATCTGTTGAGAAATCTAAGGCTACATTTAGACGGTAACGATGTGAACCGAAAACGAAAAAGTGGTGTTGTGTTTTCACATTTAATTCCAAGTTCAGATGTACGTTTTGGGGGGGAAATCTGCATGCAGATGGACAAAAGTGTGTGAAATATCCTATTTATCAATGGCATCACCACCACCAAGACAAAGCGCCTGTGTAGAACCTTTCTAATTCTCTTCCTGTTCTCTCCTAGTGTGAAATACAATCACAGTCTCTTGGATGTAAATTAGAGCGGCTAGGGCAACTTGAAGGTCCGTCACTGGGAAATAATCTGACATGTTGTTTTCCTGTACTGGTGTGTGCCTGTGATGTAAACTGTGTGCAACAAGAAAATGCAGTTTTGCGTTTTCAAGACTTTAGATGGTGACACAAGATTGGAGTGTTTTTAAGATTTCTACTCTGAAAGGTGGTTTCAGTTTTTTATGTTTTCAACCCCCAAAAACACTGTTGCCATGTAAACAAACAGCACATCGGATCAAATATTTTGTCGTGTAAACTGGGCCTAAAACCCACAGCTTTGTTCTCTGTGGTGTTGGAGGCCATATCTCACCTTTGAGCCAGCTGTGTCACATCTATTAGACGAGTGAGAGGGAAAAGAAAAGACTCACTCAGTGCTTAATATGGTCCAGTCTGAAACAGAGGTGTGATGCCTGGCTTGGCAGTGCCATGGATCACTCGTAAAAGCAGCCGGCCTCCGAGGGCATCGTTTACAAGCTCACACACACCTGCTGCAAAAGGAATACCAGCACATATAAGACGTGTGTGTGTATGTATGTGTGTGTGTGTGTTTTAGAATCCCAGCTGCTGGGTACAGAGGTGATTTTACATTGGGTGATTTTACAATGTGCTCTCCAAGAACTTCATGACTTCTTTTCCAGTGTTGATGAAATCGTTTCAAGTTTTAATGACTTTAAATAAACAAATAATTGGGGAAAAAAAATGCTTCAAGGATGCATCCACTTATTTCTTCTTCGGAGCACATCACAATTACCTCTTGCAGTTCATACAGTTTGGTTACTAAAAGGAAGTTCAAAGCGGACACAAATCTCTTTAGGCACCGTAACTGAATGAATTAAATGACAACAAAAACAAACAGCAGCTCTAAGAGGAGCAACTTCTCAGGCTCGACAGGAAAAAAAACCCTGAAAAAAATGAAAAAAGATTCAGCTGATATAAGACTAACAACTGCATCACGTATAATCTCGACTGGAATCCCTTCACTCTGTAATCAAGCCAAACTAATTCTGCACCAGGAGGCAGATTGCTTCTCCGTAGTCGCAACTTCCCTTCGTTTCTCACTCCTATTAGCTCAGAAGTAACACACAATACTTTCCAAAGCTGTGCTCAGCTGTGAAGTTCATGACATGCTTTCTGCTGTATCACTAAAGCATGTGTTACTGAATTAACTTTCCAGGAAATTTTACAATCAACGTGTGTATATTTATCCAGGAGTACGGATGATGTAATGTGAGTATCTAAGTTACAGAAAACGTCCAAGAGCTGATAAAATCACACCTAATTATGATTTGTCTCAGGAAATCAAATTTATTTTAAATTACTATCATAATAAATGAGTGGCAAATTGAAGTGAAGTAATACCACAAATTTTGGTTGCCATGGCAACAGACTAGCACATAAAAAAAGCAAAATCTTATCAAATATGGAAACCAAACATACAAAGGTTATCTGTATTATGATGGAATTGAATACTTATGCTTAGAAGATACAATTATAGTCACAGTAGAGCTTTACATAGTGAAACAGTTTTGTCAATACCCACAGTTTTATGCTGTCATTGGAAATTCATGCCTTCCTCCTTAAATGTACTTTTAAATCAATTAGTTACTTACTTGTAGAACTTTTTCTTTAATCTTATAGACCCCAAATACACTATTGTTTAGATCTATAGATCCTGTGTGAAGATGAACACACTAGAAACCACTAAGGGCTCATTTATGCTCTACGTTAAATACACAGACAGATACAGATGGAGTGTTCTGTCCGTCCCCCGCGTACCTTACATGCATAATTCTGTCCATTTTCCGGGAGCTTGCAGATGCATACTCAGGCGGACGAAACAGAGCAGTACCATCAGGAACAGTGGAGGCAGTGTTGAGATTTGAACAGAATAATTTTAAATAGCGTAACTTTTCCAAGAGCAACTGTGTGAGTTTGTGAAAAACTACCGACATATTTATGACAACTACCCTTCTGAATATTAACATTAGTAAAACCTCCTCTGTCATCGCCATGTTTGTTATTATTGACTTTCCTCTTCTTCTTCTCATAAAACTTTACACTTCTTCATGGTATTTGGCCAGTATGGTAATTAAGAGCAGCGCCCTCTGGTGGATCGATTGAGAAACGCTCATTCCAACGTACAGGACACATGGAAGTATGAATACAGTGATGCGTGACAACATTAGAAACGGACGTACCTATTTACGTACATTAAGCGAGCATGAATGAGCCTTTAAGGAGTCTTTGTAAGAACACATAGAGCATAGGACCTCAGAAGGTAAAATGTCTGGATATATTTAAATCCATCTATAGACTGCAGTATGCAAATGTGTTTATTCATCATGAGTATTTTTATTAGTTTGAGAGATTAATGTTATTGTTTCTCATACAGATGGCACAAAAGAACAAAGAAAAAACTACTTCAACTGTTGGCCAATCAAAGCAGATCCACATCTGTTAAACCAGATCTGATAAATAAAACATGGCTGTTTCCAAGCAAACTTTGCATCCCAGCAAGACTTTACTTGCAGTATAGCTGTTAATCCTTCATGTTACATCCAAGGCATTGCATCCATTGGCTCTCCTCCATATGTTACCCTATAAATTTAAATAACTGATCAGATTGTTTCTTTTAATTCTTACATGGACATATTCTCCACTGAATAGAGTGAATGTAATTTAAAGCAGCTCTCTGTGCAATGGCTTCAACTTAATATTCAAAAGAACAATGACAACACAGGCGTCAAACACAGCTCACTGTCACTTCACACACACTGACACATACAACATGTCTTTGTTATTGAAGTCAGACATGTACCCGTAACTCATTTTCTTTCACCTGCATAATGTTGACAACACCTTATAGATTTTGCAGTTTAAGCAGCCAGTCAGGTGCATGTTGTCGTGTAACTGCTCTACCAGCAGAATGGGGGCCGTTTCCTACTATGCTCTAAATCTCTAGACAAACCTGCCAACACACACGCTGCATGCTAAAAACCCTTTTCAATATTCATGTGGAGTTGGTTTTCCAATACGAGCATACGCAGACTCCCTGCTGTGTTTAGCAGGGTGGGGCTGATTCACAGCACCGGTGGCTGAGGTGGGGAAGATGTGGGGGTGGGGGGGTGGGGGTGTCGCTTGCACATGAGTGAGCCTGGTGACGGCATGTTTAAAAATAGTGGCATGCCGTCATGCAGAGCAGGTCTCTGGGGGAATCGGAGGGGGTGAATTGAACAGTGGGGCATGCTCTTCACTCTCTCCCTCTCATGTTGTGGATCAAGGTGCCAGTACTCCCAGTAAAGAATGAGATCACTCCTTACTGGAGGGGGGCTGTCAAATCTCATCATCTGTTATGTCTTCACCACACTGGTGGTCGCTCTGAAACACAACCATGGGATCTGCTGACATTTATGCAACGCTTTTGTCTCTCTGACCCAGACAGAGGTGGTATATGACAGCCGATTACAGCGTGTCTATTAAAAGAATAATTACAAACTTATTTTTGTTTCATTTTCATCAGAATTGAAGGTATTTGAGTAGTTGTATTATTTTTGTTTAAATTGTTTAAGGTAGCTATTGTCAAAATACTGCAATAATGTTATTTCAATGCATGAATGCAGTATTTATCATCAAATACACTCTTCAGAAAGATTAACCTATAAGAACACAGTGTAACATTTGTAGTAGTTCCCAAATTAATTTTTCTCTATACTTAACCATCCTTAAGTGATTTATCACCATTTATTGTAATATCATCTTCTGTATTTTGTGTTGTTGTTTTTTTCTCAGTGAAAATCTGGTATTTTTCTACAATTAATTTACTAATCATGTAGATGTTCATAAAAGTTCAGAGTAAAATTGAGAATTATTATATCAAAAATACAGAAAACTGAAGAAAAAGTGACTTTTTCCAGTAAAATCTATCATTTTCTGAGCACAAACCAAGTGTCTCCATCCACTGTCTTTTATCAAACCCCATGGGTTTTACTTGTGAATCAATGTTGTAGAAGATGATGGTGTTTCCACGGTGACAACGGAGCCTTTGAACATCAAATGAGTCATATCTGATGACCATGAAAACACGACAAACTGCATTTACACCAATTATTTACATGGATAAGTGGATCATCAGGGACTAAACGTTTATATCAGTAAATGATTTTGGTAGATGGTGGATGTTTGGGTCTTTATGAGTTAAGAAAACAAGGGGAAATCTTGTTGTAGTCTAGTTCTAACTATCCTACATTTTATTAGAGTAAATAAAAATGTTATTTAGATTAATTATGATACTACCTCAAAGACAGTTGTTTAAAATAATCTTTCCAACAAACACATCCACCTTTTTTCTCTACCGAATAGCTCTCCCTGAACAGAATTTGTGCAAACACCTCACATTTGGTCATTTCTGTTATTCTGTCCTGTATTAAAATCAACTGCGGACCACTGAATATACACTGGAAATGTTGAGACACCTTAAATATGAGACAGTCACTGTAAAGCCACATTCAGACCAAAGATTCACAAGAAGACAAGAAGCAAAAGGCCAAAAAAGCATTACTAATTTTACTTCATTGTAATTATGAAATCTGGCCATATTGCTAATTTACCCTAATAACAGTAAGAACTTCTCTCCAAAAAAAATAAAGCAATGTTTTCATATATAAATTTAAATATCATTGCAGATTACAGAAGCAACACATTCCTAAGCTTTTTGTGTCCAAGGCCAAGTCATTTATGTTAAAATGAGCATCTCTAAACACCCTTTCCTGGCATCAATTGATTCACAAGAAGACAAGATGCAAATTGCGACTACTTGCCAAGCTGTTCTTAAGATTAGGATTAATAACAGCATGCTACATGGCAAAAGATGAGTTATAGTTTATAATTGCAGAAAAACCTGAGATAGTCTACAAAAGTTTTATCTCATGGTGAATCTGTAGTCTGATGTCTACTTGAGGAAATTTTCATACAGATGTAACACAAGTTTTAACCTTATTTACAAAAAATAAATGGAAATTACAGTGAATTTCTCCACATTGTTGTTGAGGGAATATTCGGATATGAGTGCATCCTGGAACTGTAATCCAATCTAGAACAATGCACTGGATTGAATCTGAAAATCATAGAACAGCAAAAGGCCAAAGAAGTCAGAAATGGTGACACTAAAACATGACAAAATATGGAGAATAACAGGCAACAATGGTCAACTCAGTGACACATATACTCCCAGCAAACCAGCAACCTGAACATCCAAAAACTGACTGAAAACATGGTTATCCAAAACATGGACAGTGGAATTGAGAACTGAGCTGTGGTAAGAGGATCCTCAATAATCCAGATGTTTTCCTTTCATGTAGATCACATTCAGGTCTTGTTTCCTCAACATCACAACCTATTTCACACATCAGGTTCTCTGGCATTTTGCTTAATTTTGTTACAATCAATGTATCCACATTTAATAAGAAAGTAGCAGTAAATAAAAGGTTTAGTAGTGGTTATTGTCACCACACAGTCTCTTTCTTCAGGCCAATAATCTGATTCATACATGCTTGGTGTGTGTGTCACCTACACTGGGCTGAATCTGGCATTCAAGTTAGAGGAAAAAAGAGACTGTGTTAGTTTTTGATGGAAACGTGACAAGAAACTAGCATCACCACCCACAGACCACAGTAACCTGCCTTCACTCACAACATTTTAGGAAGGTTGTAAAAAGGACAGTTGAAAATCAGATATCTGGCTTTGAAAAGAGGCATCTGTCTGTGGAAATAACAGATCCATCAACATAAAACCTTAGAGACTGACTGACTAGAAACACAGTAATCACTATTCCAAGTCTCACTCCTAAAAAACACCATCTAAAAATTGAGATAACATGATTTCTGGCTTGAATATTATCTACATATCCGGTATATCAAACCAGTTCCTCTTCAAGATGCTATCATCAGTGTTTTTCTTTAAATATTATGCAAAGAACATTTAAAAAATAATATTTTTCCAAAATGGATACATTGCATTTTGGCAAGAAAGCGTTCATTTGTCATTACTTTTCTGGAAATCAATGTGCAACAGAGCGTAGAACTGAGAACAGTGCCAGTGGGTGTCGGTGGCCAGCGCTGACCAGAAATGTAAATTGGCGGTCTGAAAACGCGGGCCAGGAGCCTTGTCAGCTGCACTCCTGCAAACAGTAATAACTCTCTACAATCACACCATAATGATATGCTTGGGGTCCTGTTAACTCTGCGTGTAATAATGGTCTTGCTTTTTTTCATCTGTTAGCAGAAAGGATAGTAGAAGCAGGGCTGAGGGGCAGTGGTGTGTGCTGGAGCCCTATAGTAGCAACAAGGGTCACACTGGATCATTATCCTTTCCATTAGCATCCCAATTACACACCTCCATCCATATTAAGAGGTGGCAGCTATGGCTCTGACCTTTGTTTGAGGTACTGCTCCATGCACTGTCCATGTCCTCCTCTGTGATTCAGAACCACAACCTTGAACACAAACGCTTTTGGTCTCTCTGCTGACCACTTACCGCCCTCCTACCACTTCCCTCACTACCTCGTCATCAACATTACAAGCAACCACGCAGAGATGCTGACATAGAACCCTGGAAAGTATAGCCTAACATCCTGGCTAGCTAAGGCCATGTCCATCTTTCCCTATCTGATCTTTGTCTTTGTTGTTCTCAAAAAAGTGCTCCGTAAACACTGAGTCATTTCAGGAAATATCTGCGTCCACACAAAACCACTGAAAACCACTGAAAATGGTGTAGTACAAATGCCAGGCCTATATGTGGCACTGTAATGCTCTCACAAAAAACCGAGAAGAAGATGTAGGGCATGCCCATAAAGCTTGCTTGGTTCTACTGGGTCTGAGCCACTATTTCCTCCTGGTTGCTCCTCTCCATGGTAAGTCCAAGAGCCTGTAGTGAAAATTGTTAGCTGTGGTTGTTTGTTGCTCATTGTAATGAAAGAGTAGCCGAAGATTTGGATTCAATATTTCCAATAAGCTAAACAGCTGTTGTAGCATGAGCACTACTCTGTAGTCCGCCACTGTTGTTGTTGTTGTGAAGTGGCATCTTGCTTCTGAAGTGAAAGTTTAGAGAGGTGGGGCGATGACATCATCGTTTTAGAAAAGTTGCGCTTTGGTCATACAGATGAAGACGCAAAACCAGAGTTTTCAAATGTATCCATTCTGGGACCCAGTTTCAAAAAGTTGCAGTTTCAGTGACTGAAAACACCCATTTCATGTGGACGAAAGGCCTATCCGATACAAAACTTTTGCGGATACGACCAAAACCGCCTTCGTATGGACAGGGTCTAAAGTTCATCCAAAATATCTGATTTATCACCTTTGTTCTGTGTGTATAAACATCAGCATTTTACTTTGACTTTGACAATATGTAACTGAATAGCAACAACCAACCTGAAAAGTCTTGTTGAATAAAATATGTCACCTTCATGATCAAACACACTCAAGGTTTAAATGTACACACAACGATAATCCAATAGTCTTTAATATAACTACAGTCCACAGAACCAGACACGCTACAGCACAGCAAGTTCAACGTCCTGTGCAGCTGACCTTTGTTGCACTTGTCAAATAACTGACATGCTAAAAACAAACATAAGACTGGGAACCTTTTATTTTATACATTTTAGCAAATTCAATTTTTTCATAGTTGATTCAAAGCACTCAGCTGGAGCCTTTGTGAGACTTACTGCCGTGATTTGATTAACAATGAATGTTTGGCTTAAAAATTAATCCAATAAAGACAGTGCTTCTTTCAAGTGCCAAACCGTTCACTCACAACAACTGCAATATCAAAGCTGACTGGCAGTACACTAAAAGAAAAAGGTCACCGAGTAGAATACCTGACTCAGATTCTGACAACACTCATTCAGAATAGCAGTTCACAAGTACATCCATTTATCCCACGACTAAAAAGAGAGCAAACCTGATTAACAAATGATGATTCTTTTTACAAGACTGAATCTTTACATTTTTATTCACCAAGTCTAAATATGACTCACTACTGACTTGAAGGAGAGTGAGTTTTAACCAGTATGTTCCTATAAGCAAGAATCCAATTTCGCCACAAATGTATACAGGAAGGAAAAAACTCATAATCACACACTTGACCTCGGTGGTTTCCAAAATTCTAACATGCTAATTCTACTGTTAAGAATTTTAGTACGTCTGGAGCCATAATATGAAGTATGTGAATTACATACTATAATATTACAGTATGCAGCCTCTGGACATTTTGCCCGCATAAATATCCCATAATGCAATGCAGTCATGGCTACATGACAGAAGGAGAAGGAAGCCAGTAGTAATATACAGACACCAGGACAATCAGTAATATACACACATACACATCAGCATAGTCTGTAGCATCACACAGATGCCAGTACATGCAGTACCACCCGTAGTATTACACACATATGAGGAGAGGCGAGATGGGCCGGTTACCAAGGTTACGTGCCCCCAGCTGGTGAGGGAGTTTTCAGCAAGTAACATGTATTCACACCCTGAGGAGTCCACAACACACAAAGATGCACAGTATGGAATTTCGGATGGACCGCTAATATACAGTCTAGGCAATCATGCCAAAATAAGTGCAAACATCTGAAGGTTAGTAGCCATGGCAACATAAAAAGCTCCAAACGTATGATCTAGGTTATTAAAAAAGACTAAACATGCCAGAAGATCGAGTAACTTTCACCGGTAATGTTTGAGTTAAACAGATTTTGAGGCCTGGGGGAGCATAAGTCTGCAGTTTACACAATGTGCTCTGTGACATAAACATTACTGTGGAAAATGTGGGCAGGTCAAGTGCATAATAAACTACTTGCTTTCTTAATTAATATTGTCAAGGTGCCCCCGCATAGCGTTTAACCTCCAGTTACTCCAGTGAGTTACTCAGTGGTCCAACAGGAGGAAAAAATGGTTGACCCGGACAGATCCCAGGTGTAAACGGGTGCAAATGTGAATGCTAAACAGGGTGTTGATGAAAATGAGTGTACATACTCAGTCAACATTCAGAAGAACTGCAGATAAATGAAGACAATCTTTCCATTTCCCCTCTCTCTGCATCCCTGACTCCCCCCCACTCATCTTCTCCTCTGACAGTCTTTTTCCACTTTGCCCCCCACTCCATCAAAAAGCTGCTTTACATGTATGAGGTGCACACACAGAGCTGTGATGAAAGAGGCAGAAATATATAGCAGAGGGACACAAGCCTTGAGCACACCTATGGCACCGGCAGATCGTTCCTATAACTCAACACCCCGCCCATCCAACGCCCTCCACCCTCCGTGTACTCTGCAACATGGATCTCCAGCTGTAATGCAGTGACAATAGAAGGAGATGGTTTATTTCATGTGCCATTTCCAACGGCACAGCAGTAATGAGGAACAACATTAACATTTTGCTGACATGTGTTTCTTCCCCTTCCCTTGTTGGGCATTAGTTTCCAGTTTGCTGCGTGGTGCTGTTCGTGTGCTGTATTTCATTGTACTGTATAAGTCAAGCATTACATATACACCCAATACACTTCTGTACCTAATGGTGGTACAATCTCCTGCAGTACAGGATTAAAGTAAAGACTATCCTGTACACTATGTATAGCATTTTTCTTTGCATTCTCTGACAGACACACCTTTGCATATACTTTATTATTTTTTAATATTAACCCCACAAATGTAATAAACTGCAAATATAATAAAAAATTGCAGCTTTTAACATAATAATCCCACAAACATAATAATTATTACATTTGTGGGGATTTATTACATTTAAATCTTCAGTTTCCAAAATTGTAATACCTTCCCATAAATGTAATATATTAGTACATCACATACATTTAAGTAATGCATGCATGAATATTCATTCATCTTTCTTTTTCTTCCCATTAATTCTTGTCCTTTAGATACTTGCCTTTTAAGAATGATCAAAGTTGCAGTTACATCACATGGTACTAATCCCAGATTAATAGGTGCTTAATTACAAATACAAGTGGAGAAACAAAACCAAATGGGCAAAAATGTTGTAAAGGTTTTGTTATAAAAGCTTCAGTATGAACTGGACAATTATTTATTCTCATTAAGTATAATAGAAGCCTGTGTTTGAACCATGTAAATAAAATGTCTGGATATGATTATGATAACAATGGAGAGGGTAGGAGCACACTGTGGGAAAATGGGGTATTACGTTTGTGGTAGGCGACTGTTATTACATTTGGGGGAAAGTAATTACATTTGTGGGATTATTATGTTAAAAGATGCAATTTTTTTATTATTATGTTTGCGGATCAGTATGTTTGTAGGGTTAGCAATGTATGTTTAATCCTTTAGTCTGAAATCTTTAAATGTAACAGCAGTCCCTCTCACAAAGTTTACAGGTGGATTTACGTGTATGAAGTTGCACCACCTACTTCATGACACAAAATTAAGCCAAATACAATAAAAACATTTTAATAAAACACGTACAAAAGGAATTTATGAAAAGAAACAGAGTTGAATAAATTCTGTGGCTTGGAGACATTATGTCTGAAACAAACAAATTAAATTTCCACAAAGCAGCAAATCCTTACATCAGTAATACTAATGTGGCTTATTTTCTTCATAAAAGTGCTCCAGTTTAATTAGATAAATCAAATAAAGAGGCACTCTTCTGATTTACACATTTTTTGGCATAATGAAAACATATTAAGTATCATCATTAATTATAGCGCACTCATCAAAACTCGAGTCATAAAGTGTTTCATACTGGGAAAAATTAGGGCACGACTAAAACAGTTGCCTGATGTTAGATGGCTTTGGAGGAGCTTCGTAGAGAGAGACAGAGTGAATTACACACTTAGTGTTTCTGTCCACACACTGTGAATACTACACTTGATTCCACAGTTAACAATACCTTTCTGCTAAAAACTTATGTGGTAAATTAAAACAAGCACATGGTTAATATCAGTATTTTACTCTGCTATCCCTTGATTACCCTAACCTAACCCTAACCCTAGAATCAAATATTGGTGTATGACCCCCACCAACTATAAATCAGTGACATATTTATTAACATGTGAGCTTGAATCATGTAAATGTCATGGGGAAACTCAGCTCTGTAGCTCTTTTAGCAATTCAGAATGAGCTTTATTAAAGTGAAACTGTAGTACTAAAATGTTAGTCTTTATCTATAGCCCCTTTTACACCGCACTTCTGTTCTGGAAATATTTCACCTTTATTCTGGAACGCTATGTAAAAGGAACACCTTGTTCCACAACCAAGGTGTGTCATTTTGATGACATATGTGCGACCCCTGTGCCGGGGGGATTTAAAAATGAGCATGGGCTGTGTACAGTAAACAAACATGTCAACACGACCAGAAAGATGTCGAACTGAGGAGACGCTCAGATCCACGAGTTGTTGTCACTTCAGGCTGAGGACTCTATCCATGGTAACATTTGTGGAACGGTGAAAGAAGGGCAGACTCTGGAGAGGTTAGCAACATTGCTATGCTCTGGGTATTTCCAACATGGAAGTTATACACACCATACACTGCAGCACCGGCCCTTTGATTCCAGAACACAGGTTGGCTGTGTAAAAGTCCAGCCTGTCTCACCTCTGTTACTCCTTTTTCTTGGTCAGTCGGTCAATGGTAGAAAAAAGGTGGGATCACCATCTCACCTTTTTTCCGCGATCTCTGTGTAAAAGTGACTTATGTCTCCTCAAAGGTCTAATGGCACAATTATGGACACAGTACCCCACATCTCCAAACTTCATTGACATATTACACTGTTGCCTTTAAAACTGGAATAAAGTATTTTTACTTCTTCTCATGAAATAATTGTGACAATGTGATTCATTCCTGATACATAAAGTGTAGCTGGGACTGAGTAAGTAATCATTGTACCAGATCAAAGGTGATTACTGATGTGTATAAATGGGAATAAAAAGCAGAATGTGGCTGAAAAAATAATTATTGCAACTTTATGGACAACAGTGTAAATTGCTTGATCAGTCTTAATCAAGGAATTGCTTCAGCATTAGGTAGGCGTACACTCAAGGATTTGTCTGTGCCTATTTTCAATGCAACATGCAGTAAAAATGAAAAACAAAACAAAAAAACAAAACCCCGCACTTCAGTTGCTAGACAACCAATGCAGAAAAGAAACAAAGAGACATAATATGAAACCTTAAACTGCTAGCAGAAGGAAAGCAAAGAGGCAACCAGAGATCAAGCAAGAAATCTTTGGTATCTGACAAACCACTGAGCATGGCAACGCCACTTTGGTACTTCATGGGATCACACCAGTCTTATTACTTGTACCAGTCTCGTGAAGAGTGGTACTCTTGATGCAAGGCCAAGTCTAAATGGATGGACTGGGAGGACTACAAGAGGGCTTTAGTATGAGAGCGCCCTTCCACGCTGCACCTCCCATAAAAAATAGATGAAACCAGGCAATCTCTGAAATAGTAATTGGTTCCCTAGTGACTGCCTAGCAGTGGTTCAAATTCACCAAAAATGAAGCCAGGCAGACACTATGGACAGCTTATAGGGGCAAAGAAAGGATGGAGCTTGTGTTCACACTTAGGTGATGGAAAAGAAACAAGAACAAGAAAAAACTAGCGCTGCAGTGCTGATGTAGCAGCCTGTTTCAGATGCTTGTAGTGGTGAAGCTTTCTAGTGCCTAAATGCTTTCACACATTTGAGCAGATTTTCTGATTTTCTTGTCTTTGGGATTTCAACAATCCATCACCTCGAGAGCCGCTAATGGCTCGGCATTGTGATAGCAGCCGACTGGTCACTGAGCAGCTGCTATGTGTGTGTATGTGTATGTGTGTGCATGAGTGTGTGTTAACTGTCCTCATGTGAGTGTTAGTGACATGGCAGTGTATTCCATTTGAGCCATTTTCTACACAAAAGGGGCGAAAGAAATCAATCAGGTGCTCCACCTCTTGTTGTGGTTTAATTACTCTGACAGACAGCAGTGCAAATCAGCAGCGTGCTCACTGAAACGCACACGCCTGCATTCTGACAAATGGCATCAGCCGTAATTGCCTCCAAATGAGCAAATAAATGGACGTGAGCATCAATATCAACTCTGGAGAAAGCTCACAGGAAAAATATGGGAAGGGTGATTGCAGGGGTTGCTAAAGCGCAGTGTGCAACACCAGATTGTTTGTGAGAAGAAGATTATATCACTGAACAAATACAGTATTTGTTCATTCAACTGTTCCAAGGTCACTGGTGCTGAACAGATTGAGCAAAAATGTAATAATCCTTTATTAAATGAGGATTCATTGAAAAGTTGACATTCCTTTCATGATCCTTTCCTCCTCTACAATCTGACAACACATTAAGCCCATTTGATGCTTGTTATTCTGAGACAGCTGCATTAAGACCCACCCGCTTTTCCATCAAGTGTTTCATTATGAGGCCCATGTGTTCTTTTCCCTAATGTACATCCCCATAAGGCTTCTTTATTTGACACATATATAAGCACATCTCCAGTAGGCAGGGGATATAAACAGTCAATGATAATCAAAAAAAAGGTGAAGATGGCCTGGGCATTAGGGACCCCATCCTTTAACACTATGGACGGCTGTAACATAATGCAGTGCAGCTCAATTTATTCCCTTAGTATGCCTATAAATGTACAACAAAGAAAATAAAATAAATGAAAGCGAATACCCTGCTCCCATCCATGCAGCGTGCTCCCGTCTGTTTGTGAAACGTACAGCTTTAAATGAAAGGAAAATTACCTGTAGCTTCTGTAAAACACTTTCAACCTAAGATACTGTTAGGGGTCATTATTTATTCAGTTTCATCTTTAAGTCCGGTTAAGAGTAAAATGAAGTCATTTCATCTCGACATCAACATTTTCTGATCCTTCTGATCAGACCATTCTCCATGTTTGTCGTATGCTGTGTTGCCATGGTTACGGGAGATGGTCTTGTATACTTCAAGGTTAGCAAAGACAGCTCTATCTATTTGTTTCTACCAGAATATAATGGCTGACATAAACATTTCAAGTGTCGGCTGTCTTTTTTTAGAGCTGCTAACACATCCATTGAAAGCCTTGAACCTCACCTCACCTTTGACCTGTTTGCCTAAATCACTTGTATTTGGCATATATGAGCAAATTTGTTAATACAAGTAGTTCTTGAATGAGTTCTATACAGTGGTGGAGTGGTCCCTGGAGAAATGGGTATACGCTCAAATTTTGCCTTTGTTTTTTTTAAGTAGTCCAGAAAAATGCCTTGTTTTAGAAATAGTGACACATCATACTACTCTATTTAGTTTACATAAAAATCCATCAGTCGTATTTGCTCACTATCATAAAATTATCATTCATTCATTCATAAATTTGTTTATTTCAAGCATTTACAGAGTACACGCAAATTCAAAATTCCCAAACCATTCATCTATACACAAAAAGGAGTGGGAAGAAGAAAAAATGATTTAATCCCACCCCCATTCTCATCATCAAATAACTTAACATAATAACATTTTAAACTAGAAGCACTTGGAGAGCGCAGACCTCCACCAAGGCTGATCAGTGGCCCCCCCTGTGGGCCCCCCCACCCCCGATCACCACCAAAATTTAATCATTTCTTCCTTATCCCACTTCCAACAAACCCTGAAAATTTCATCCAAATCTGTCCATAACTTTTTGAGTTATGTTGCACACGAACGGACAGACAAACAAACAAACAAACAAACAGACAGACAAACAAACCCTGGCAAAAACATAACCTCCTTGGCGGAGGTAATAATGACTTGATCAGGAGCAGTTTGTAGGTATTACTGGTCACACAAGCAGCTGCATGAATGTAAACATATTCAACATGAGGCAAACATAGGATAACGTTAGCCTTTCACAACGTTAGCTTTTCATAATGTTAGCCTACTCACAGAGTTTAACTATTGACGACAAAATCTTCTCCTCTAAATGTGCAGTCATATGTCCAGTAGTTTAAAACAGTGACTCATTTGGAAACCACCTTAAACTTACCTCAGAATTATGTATTCCATGAAAGTACGTTCTCTCGATATGTGTCACTCACTTCAAGGATGTTTATTCTGCCTTTCTGGTTCACATTTCCAATTAGAAAAGCAATCAGAGTGCAGACCTCCACCAAGGCAGATCAGTGCCCCACCCCCCCACCCCCAATCACCACCAAAATTTAATCATTTGTTCCTTGTGCCAGTATCAACATTTCCTGAAATTTTCATCCAAATCCGTTCATAATTTTTTGAGTTATCTGGCACAACAGACAGACACACAGACAAACAAACCAACGCCAGCAAAAACATAACCTCCTTGGCAGAGGTAATAATCATGCATCTTTCAATGAAACGTGCAGTGACCTGTCAGTCAACTGGGGTGGCACTGGCACCTGAGGCATCCAATCACGTCCCTGTTGAGGACAGTGCTAGTTAGCAATATTTTCCTCTGCATGACCCGCCCTACTCTGCCTCTGATTGGCTCATCAGTCCTCATGCCTAAAGTTAACCAATCTAATCAGTGAAGGCAGCGAATACTAGCCAATTAGAGACAGAGTAGGGCGGGTCACGGCTTCACCATCCGAGGAGAAAACATGGGCAATTTGGCTCACATACTACTGAATGGTGCACATTAGGGGGATTTAGAAGTGGGTATACACAATGATGACTGAAAAATAAGTAGGTATATGCTGCATACCCTGGACTACACCACTAGGTCTATATAACATGGCGTTTAGAGCGGGGATATGTTGCCACCTTTTTTTCTTTCCCTGCACAAATGCTTAGACAAAGTTCTCCCACACACTTGCTAGCACAATTCTGTCTAAATGCTAAATGGACACAGGCCCTTGAACAAAAACTCTTTATGTTCCTACGGTGGGAGTGACCGGTAGAATGACAACCATTGATCTGATGGAATGGGGAGTGAGGTGTTTCTATACTGCACACTTCATTTTGTCCTTGAGGATAGTCAGAGGGTACGAGTGGAAGCAGGGGCGCAGTATATAAAGTGCTGTGTAAGGAGTCTGTCCATTCCTATTTCCATCTATGCCGGCCACCCCAGAAATGTCCCCTCAACGAGGTCCACCCAGTCCTCGCATTCTTACCCCCAAAATGCAGTTGTAGGCCAACTGGATCCTACACTCAGAGGGACAACTTAAACTGAACCAGAGCTTTGTTTTGCAGACACTGACCATCACGTAGAGGTCAATGGTGCAAGATCTGGAGATCCCAAGTGTCTCAGACCTGCCCACAGAAGTAGGATAGAGGGAGACAGCAAAGCATGTTCAGCAATGAGAGACTGCAGTGTAAGCTAAAGCGTGTGGACAGCTGTGCTATTTACTGGCTGCAGCTGACAAACGTGTCAGGTCATTAGGGCAGTTTCATGCTTAATCAGGAATAATACCAGAATTACTCCTACAGTAATGTTTCACACAAAAGGGCATGCATTCCCGTTCTGCTGAAGATCTTATTTCTTCGCCTACGTGTTACTTCTTACATGAAAATAGTGGTGAAATATTATGCTCTGGTAGTTGGCTTTAAAGTCAGTGATTAACTAAGGATGTGAATTTAATAGCTAATTGGACTTTATGCAACTCTTATGTTTGGTATCACAACTTCATTATCTTAGCCTCACTTTTTTGTGCAGAATACAATTTTTCAATTAGTACTTTTAAAGGCATTCAAGGAAAGGGAGCTAAACCTAACAGCCCCTAAAACAGTGGTTCTCAATCTTTTTCTGTTGGCCCCCCTTTGGAGGATGAAAAATCTCTGGGCCCCCCTCAACCCCAACAACATTGTAACAGTGGTGCAATTATAACTTCTATTGAAAGAAACATCAATATCATAGCAATACTTTTTGCTTTTCATTGAATAACTTGTGCAAATTAAAAATAACTTAGATTTTTGCTTGAGCAGTACAAATAAACTAAACAAGACTACTCCCTGAGACAATATTTTTCCAAATACAAATAGGAAATGCACAATTATCCTACAACTATGACAATAAAGTTACTTTTTTTTAGAGCAACAAACAAATTTTGGTAACAAAAAATGAACATTTTAACAATATCAGTGGCTGCAATGAGCCCATTTAGATAGCACATCTCAGAACCTTAAAGTGCAAACTGTACAAACGGTGCAAAAACAGAAACACTGCACATTTTTCTTTTCTATTAAAATCCTTGTCCATTCTCCAAACCTAAACTCTTTGTCTAGTGCTAGATCACTATGGCAGTAGATTGGTTGGTTGTACGTCCCTAAAATGAGTCCAGGGTGCTCCAACACTAAAACATTAGTTCCACCTGCTACATGTTCTAACCTGAAAAAAAAAAAAAAAAAAAAAACACCCAGGATTGATCCCATGCCGCCCCTGGCAAGCCTTCTCATCTCCCCTAGGGGGCCCACCCCACAGCACACATATGACTTTTTAGTGGAATAGTTAATAAATGCAATGATAATGAATTACATTTTAACCAAGGTGTATTAGTCTTATGGTTTGACATCTATGCTAAGAATAATTTCTCTTCAACAGTAAGTAACTTCTAACCAGCTGCACAACTCATTTGTGTGATCTTACTGTGTTTACTATGAGATCAAGTGTGACTGTGTAATACAATCTCATTATTTCTAGGCTATTTTAACCCTTTGTAATAAGTTGAGTAGGCAGTATAGAGTATATGCAGTAATAGTTATTTATTAGTCCATGTGTCTAGCCCAGGTCAGTGTGCAGTGTTGTCAGTCAGTATGATGGCTGTGTCATTATGCTCGCCATTAGGTTGATGTGCCTACTACACATGACAAGTGTTTTTACAGTACATTGCATAAATTAATATACCTTCTCTGCTAGCACCATTTACTGGAAGTCAAATATGTGTGCACATTGTAAGCCTAATGTATAGTTACATGTTTTATGGCACATACATGAATGTATTTGTGACTCTTAGCTGTACAAAAGGGTCATTTATCACCTATAAATGTGCGCTTTCTTGTGTGCAGGATTGCGACAAACAGTTTTTTGTGTCAAACTGAATTTAGTGTATCGTCTTCTCTCTCTTAGAATAATAGCATATCTGTCTTTTGATGCGAACATAAACATGCATGTAGCATACACCTCCTGTTTTCCAACAATAAACTTGTGCCTCAGCCTGTTGTTGTTATAATTATATTATCAGACTTTATTTATGTGACCTAGATTGTGAGCATCACCATCACCTGCTGTTATAAATTAGTCTCCATAAGCTGCACATAATTATCTGCTGCCACCTCTTCACACCTACATCTACAACTTACATTATTTGACTGACATGTTGTCTACAAGAAGTGCAAAGCAGCACACAAAAGCAATAACAAACATAAATATGAGCACTTCAACAAGATTTCCAGATAGCTTTTTTTTTTTATTCCATGCATCTTATCCACCTCCTCAAGAATCTAAAAGCGTGTGTGTGTGTGTGTGTGTGTGTGTGTGTGTGTGTGTGTGTGTGTGTGTGTGTGTGTGTGTGAGATTTCCTCAACAGATAACTTTGATTTTATCAATGATATCTATTCTCCAAAAAAGCGAAACCCCTGCATTGGATGTTGATGTTTGCCTCTGGGAGCCTCTGCGTTGAGTCCTCTGTTGACTGACAGCACGCTGCTCTGCAGATTAGATCACGACGGATACCATGTATCCAAGAGCCGCCAAAACGCTATCTGAAATTATTTTAGACTCCCTGCTCTCTGGAGGGAGAGCGGTGAGATCAAATAAAGGATTCCAGGAGGAGATATCTGAATGAACCTCACACACAATATTTTGACTTAATCTGATGGATAATCCATTTGACTTGACTTAATAAAGAAAAAGATCAATAGCCAAAATGGAAAAATAATTGTGCCACTCAGCAACAGTTATGATGAGCTCACGCTGACACCACATGACGAGAAGGCGGAGACAAGAGTTGACTGGACAAATAAAACAAGGCAGTGGGGAATGGAAGTGACATTTCCAATCAACAGCGGTGTCTCAGGCCTTTACATACACTACCACAGTGTCAGTGTCATCCCTACTGACAGACTGAAAAGTGACAGGGGCTGGAAGAAATCTGCTGCCGTTCAGGTGATGTAGAGAAAAGACAGATAATATTCTGTGTTTTATGAGGTGACATGTTCTCTCAATAGAGTGAACATGAACACGTCTTTTGAACTCAATTTCAGAAATTATACAAACATTTAACTCCTGTTTGAGTAACATTTGATACAAACTTGCCCTCAGCTATTGTGAGAAATGATTTAAAGGGAAATATATTGTTCCAAAATATATTTTCCTCATTTATTAAACATCTTTTAACTGGCACTCGTAAATATGAGCACATTTCTCTGGTTTTAGCGTCGCTGCATTGGCTGCCTGTCCATTTTAGAATCCAGATTAAGATCATTGTATTTGTTTTTAAATCCCTCCATGGTCTTACACCACCCTACCTCTCTGAGCTCTTTCACACTTAAACACCGACTCGCTCTCTAAGATCAGCTGCTCTTGATGGTGCTGAGAACAACCTGTAAGCTTCGAGGACATCAGGCTTTTACTGCTGCTGGTCCCAGATTGTGAAACAACCTGTCTCTGTATATCAGACAGACCTCCTTGTTGCCTGTTTTTAAATCTCTTCTTAAAACCCACCTGTTCTCCTTGGCTTTTTCCCTCACATTTTGTTTCTGTTTTTTATTTTAACTTGTTTTATTTATTTGATTTTATTGTTTCTTAATGCTTTTATTCATTTTATGTATTGTGCTTTTAGTCTTCTGTATAGCATTTTGGTCCACTGTGGTTGGTTTAAGGTGTTTTATAAATAAAGTTGGATTGGATTGGATTTGGGTTTCTGTGAATTGCCACAACTTTAACTGAGATAGTCCGCTAAGACCACAAGACTGACAAGAACCACCCAAACCATCATGACACCATAACGAGTTGTCCACACAATGGTGTCCATGGCACCGACAGGATCGGGGCACAGTTAGCAGCATTTTATTTGTTTTTAAAGCAAAAGACAGTGAAACCGCCAAGTTACAGACAAGATATGATGAATGACGCGCAATATTTTGAGCTGAAGCTTAGCATACACATTCTGGAGACATGTGAGACCTTCATTAACTAATCAAAAATCAGAACAATATGCCCCCTTTAGCCTAAAAAAGATTATAATATGTTGTTGTTAGGTCTTAAGAAATATCCACAGTCGTGACTAGACAACATGACGTAAACATTAATAAAAAATTACCAGTAACAAAGATTGTGTAGTTGAGACAAACATGGGTATTGATATTTTTATATGATTTTTGAAAAACATGAAAATTAATCTTTTATTTTGTAGCATGATTAGTTGTCTTATGTCCTACATGATTTTTACTTTTTTTTTTTATTTTTTTATTACCATATACCCTTTTTGTTTGTGTGCAATTCATGCTGTGTGTTATTCTATGTTTTATTACTATTCCCGTTCATGAAAACCATATCTGATAGCTTAAATATCTTCTGAGGCTGGTTGTCATCAGGGTTATCAGCATGTCAGACTGTGTGAGAAATCAAAACCAGGATGTATTTATGTACAGAACAAGTGCGCTGCCTCATATTCTTCATATTTTCTGTATTTCAGCACATTTACAAACAAGCCTTTAGAAACAGTTTTATGTTGATGGGGAGGACATGTGAAAATGGGCCATTCTAATCAAAAAGCAATATATAAATTTTGTCAATAATCCTAACTCCAGCACAATTTGAGACTATAATCTCTCTTTAGTACTGAACCATTTGTGCATAAAAATCCACAGTGGAATAACAAATTGCAGAAAAGACAGACAATTGATTTTACTTTGCACATCACAGCCAAAAATATGTCTGCCGGAGAACAGAGCGGAGCCCAATTTGTACTCCAATACGACCAGGGAAATTGTTTTCAGTGCAGTAGGAATGTAATGGGATAGCCGCGCTGTGTACATCAAACACTGCAGAATGGATATAAAGCTGAACAGACTACATAAAATAAATACAAAAGGGTGCATAATGAACTGACAATATAAACAGTGTAATGTTGAAGGGAGCGCAAAGCAGAACGCATACTGAAGAACAACACGCAAGGTTGAAACAGTTCAGTGGAGTTCTATGATGTAGATTTACATGCTGTTTCCTAATAAAGAACCCAACAGGTTTTTTGTTATACCTAGATTAGCTAAAACCATTACCTACTCACACTGTGATTGGCAGCAGCACACTCTGCAGTTGCCATAGAGACAGCACAAGGATGCTTCTCTATGAGTATTCTTCTGTAAATCAAGAAGACCATTCTCACTTGTATCTCTCTACGACCCATGTCTGCTGACAGAGGATGAAAACCATCAATTGGGGGGAATGTATCAGTGCAACCCTATGGACCAAGCGGTGCAGACTGTGATTTCACATATGGAGGAAAGTAAATAAAAGTGTCAAAGTCCAAGGAAGGAACACTTCAGAGAGAGAAAAGAGGCATCCCCTCTCTCCATTCACTCCGGCCTTGTTGCCATTCGGGTTATTTATAGACAATTAACTGTTTTGTGCAGCCATGAATCCAAGGTCACTGCACTGTGACAGGAATGACACTCTTATAGAGACAGAAATAAAAGTGAGAATGTTAGAGGTACATGGAGCTCAGAACAGGCAGTGATACAGGGTGATACGTTTGACAAGAAAGGTCAGACTGAAACAATCCAGCAAAGACAGAGGGAGGGAAGTGTTTTTGTTTTCAAAGCTGGAAAAAGCACTATTTACTTTCTGTCTTCTTAAATCTAAATTAAATAAAGGTAATGTATTTAACTGAGCTGGCACATACTGTCAGGTCCACTGGTACCAGTCTGGAACCCATGGACATCACCAAATGTTGAGTATCTTACCTGGAGATGCTTTGTCAGGTCTTTACTACATCTGCCTTCAGTTGCTGATTGTTTGTAGGCCTTTGTACTTTCAATTTACTAATGGACCTGACTGTAAGTTTAGGTAAAATTATGGAGAAAAAAAAATTTGGTGATCATCAATTTTTTATCAAATCTGTAAAACCCGAATCACAGCCTAAGTATAATGAATCTGTAAGTCTTTCTGTGAGTACGCACCGGAATCTCTTCCCTCATGATGAACAATTTTGAAGTGTACTTAATCATCCGTCCATTTGTTTACAGAGATGGGCATTTTTGGAAATTTATCGCGACGCAATTTGTTGAAAGTGGAGCTCCAAACAGCTCCAGTAGCAAGAGGCAATGAAGCTGTTTCCCTGTTTGTGGCCATAATGCTTGAAGCTCCACTTCCCACAATGCACGTCGAGACAAATTTCTAAAAATGCCCGAGTGACCTACCAGTTCTGTTTGTAAACAAATGGACTGTTTATGGTGGAGTACACTTCGATACCGTGAGGAAAGAGATTCAGGTGCGTAATCACGGAAAGACTTACAGATTTGTGATACTTAGGCTATGACTCGGGTTCTACAGATTTGATTAAAAAAATTGGTGAAGAAAGTCATACGCAGCTTTAAGATCCTAGTAGAATGAAGTTCTGTGTGCATCTTCTTGCAGGCAAAAGCCAATAGACTCAAATCTCATGTCAAGCTGTCATTCAATAAAAATTTACAAGAAATATAGACTGATTACACATTGTTTGTTGCCTCTGTTCTTTCCTCTGATGAAAACACAGCAGTGTCAAATTTTGCACCATTAAAATATACCAAAACTGTCAGTGTGATCCAGCCTTTGTGTTTCTTACCGCCTGAAATTAAGGTCCCTTTTACAGGCTTTTTCTTTAACTCTACATAATCTTCAGCAGTAGAAAATAAACACTTCCTTGTCTTTAAGAACAGGCAGACACTCACTGTGAGAGCAACTCCATGGCAACTGTGCAAACCACTAATGCTGATGAAGACAGAAAAACACAGTCAAAAGCCTGAGAAAGGACATGGAAGTGGCCCTCGAGTCATGACATTTTCATTCATTCACTCATCTTCTGAACCTGCTTTATCCTCACTAGGGTCGCCGAAGGGGCTGGAGGCTATCCCAGCTACCTATGGGCGACGGCGGGGTACACCCTGGATGAGTGGTCAGTTCACCACAGGGCTGACATATAAAGACGAACACCCAATCATTGTCCCATTCACACCTATGGGCAATTTAGATTAACCAATTAACCTATTAGAGCATGTTTTTGGATGGTGGGAGGAACCGGAGAGAACCCACGCAAACATGGAGAGAACATGCAAACTTGGAATTGAACCCAGGACCTTCTTGCTGTGAGACAATAGTGCTGTCGGGATTTTTTCAAAATAAAAAAATAATGATGAAAAAAATTGTAAAAAAGAAGAAATAAAATTATATTCTTGCATTTCAGCTCACATACAGTTCGACTGTAACACTCCGCAGTGCTCTCATGTCCCCGTGTCCCTCTCCAACAACATCCATATATAACGAAGGACATGAGCCTGATTTCCTCTCCTCCCCCTCTCTGCCCTCTGTTGACTCCTCTCTCATGCTCTCCTGGGTAATCAGCGATGAGCGCATAAACGCTCATCCATCCACAGCCAGACACCTGCTGCAATCTGTTGACTCTGAGCAAGATTTTTCACCTGTCGCTCGCAGCTGAAACAAAAATGGGAGCCAGTCTGTTCGGAGGTTCACCAGTTCTGCCTTGTTAGGTTTCACCGTGCACCCAAATGTGACCTGTCAGGCTTTCACAACACCTTTGACAACCGTCGCAGCAGGGGCAAGACATGTTCACATTTAGTTGTTGTTCAAGTTTTACTTTTTCTGTACCTCAGCACTTCTACTGCGTCAATAAACTTTTACACCAGTTGACATGCAAGAGGATGCGGCACAGTTTGGTCTGATCTTTTCAGCTGTACATGGTCGTGCCCCAGTTTCATAAATCAATGCAGGGAACAACTGTTAAAGTTTCAGCAGGTAGAAACCAGAGGGAAAAAACTATCGTTGGGAAAAAACACATCCTCTTCCTGCGGCTCTCTCCCCTCTGTCCTAAATATAGACTATATATCAAGAAAGATGTTTCCTAATCACAATTGGAGTAAAAAAAAAAAAAAAAACAGGTGATAAAACAGGTAATAAATAAAGAATATGATTTCTAACTCACAGCATATTTCCCTAAGTCATATTTTTTCAGGTCATACCCAATGATAAAAAAATAAATTAGCATTATTAGGAGAGTAAAAATGCGCAGAAATCACAATTTGGCCAAAAATATGACTTGGGCACTTATGCTATGATGCTAACGGTTACTTCAAGAACTCAAAAACACATCTGAAGGACACATGACAGGACTACAAATCAATGAGACTGACTTGACTGGTTCAACAGAAGACTGAAAATGCACAGTCTACATTCACAAAGAACAGCAAATCATTACACATCAATGCACCTGACTGCTGGGTAAACACATCAGCTAGTTAATGTGCAGCAGTGACGCTGAAATCAGTGGTAATCGCCTTGTGCTGTTGTCATTTTTTCTGCATAATTGGAAATTACAGCAAACAGGGGCAATCCTGTGAACAAACACCATCAGTCTACAGTGATCAGATTTAAACCTGTTACATCGCGGCGCTCTATTGGTAATCAATGAAGGCTTAGAGGCATCTACTGATTGCCATGCAGATGTCCTCATCACATGGTGACAGTAATCTAAAATGAGCCAACATGCAAACACTACACTGTTCAATGGTGCTTGTCAGCCATACAGAGGTGACCCAGTGTGATCGACTGCGTGTTGTCCAGTACCTCAGCTCAATTTAATTAAACTCATAATTGCATGTGTTCTCAAGGTTGTTAATATCTAAAGTATAACATTAGACTACACTTCTCCTCCAGTCCTGATCCTAATCTGTCCTCATTTCAGATCAAGCAGAAAAGGCCCCAGCACTTCACAAGTCTGGCTGGTCCCAGGTCTACCCAGAATCCTCTGTGGATGGATGAGTAGCAGTGATGGATGACACAAAGCTGAGGACCCTTCAAGAGTGTAGTGTTCCATTAGCCCGACTGTGATGTACTGCTGATCCTCCTCAACGCTCATACACATATGCTCTTTATAAGCCATCATTTAGGTCTGTGGAGGAGCCTGATGTTCTCTTCATGTTCATTTGGAAAAGCGTTGAAGTCAATTCAGTCACAAGCAAAGGCGAAAGTAAGTCATATCTCCAATTTACCGGTGTTAATTTTGCCTAAAAACTGTTATTGAATTTTTATTTCATTTTTTTATCTTGTAAAAAAAAAAGGTACTTTAAGGCTACTGTGTTACAACATCAAAGTTGGTGGTTCTTTTTTATTTGTAAAATAGTGTTTTCCATTCCCACCTCTGCTAGACATTGGAATCCAGAGTTGTCCTTGAACACACCTGACCTCGTACATCTTCACTCTTCACAGGCAGCAAATCATCAAGCGCCATCTCCAACTCAACTGGCCTCCATGCGAGAGTCAACAAAACCTCGAGGGTAAAGCATAAGCGTATTAATAACATATTCACTTATTCCCCAAGGACGGCCGCAGAAGCTGATAAGTTTTGTTGGTATGAGGAGGCTGTTGGCTGCTGATGAGGATGCAGCGCACGCTTTTGTCTCCATGCACACAACATGGTTTAGGGCCTGAGGGAGTGAGTCAGAGAATGAATCAGAGCAGGAGACAAAAGAGTGTGCATGTCAGAGACAGAAACAGA
Source organism: Sphaeramia orbicularis (assembly GCF_902148855.1). NCBI lineage: Eukaryota > Metazoa > Chordata > Actinopteri > Kurtiformes > Apogonidae > Sphaeramia > Sphaeramia orbicularis. The sequence continues at coordinate 24,019,138 of NC_043968.1, read as the reverse complement.
ATAAGGATAAGAGATGATAAAAGTGTGACAAAAGAGACAGGCACTAACTTGGAGTCATGGAGACAAGAAAGGATGAAAAGAGAAAGAAAAAAAAACACAAGAGAAAGCCAATAAGACAAAATGTTGGATGCTTCATTATTATCGTACCTCATTACCTTTGATGACTGATAAAACTGATACAGTCCTTCGAGTACTTTATCTTCAACACAACAGCGGCTCTTTTAAGGAACTACAGCTAAATGCAGTGAATAAATCAACAGCTTTGATCAGCAGCCAAGCCCTGCCAAAGAAGAACAGCAGTGAGGTTTTGTTTACTACTCACCAACATAAGACACCGCCTCAGTTCTCAATTAATCAGGGGCAGTCTGCTAAAAGCAAATCAGATCGTCTGTTTCGTCAGACTTCGTTCAGCTAATGATCGACTGGTCTCGTATGCTCTTTTCCGTGAGCCTGCTTTATATCTTTCTTTATACAGCTGCTAATTCCCCTCCTGCAGATTTAGTACCTGTAGATCCTGTGCTTTAAGGAATAAGGCCTCAAACTGACACCGGTTTGCCTTAATCAGCTCCTGAGTGGTTATTAAATTATCCTTTGGACATGAAATCAAGGTTCCCTATTATTATAGTAACTGCAGAGACTGTTGAAAGATCGGAAATTGCTGATTACATACACTGCCATGTGGAGCCATCTCATTATTTTCTTGTTTTTGCTCTTTCTGTGAATGGGTGTCCATGACGTGCAGTGATATATACTCAAAATGTTGATTATTTATCACATAATTGCCACTGCAGCATTCATAAAGATGCGAGAAAAACAAAAAACAATCATCCCAAATTGAAGACATGTCGATTCATATGAGACTAATCTTAGCATAGGATCTGCGTGTGTGGTAATATGTTAAGCATTATAGCCATGACTACAGACAGTTATGGCAATTATCACACATTATCAGATGTCAACAGGTAAAACTACTGCAATGTAAACAGGGATTTAAAGGGGTCATATCTTGATAAACCCACTTTAATTAGTCTTTGGTACTAGTGATGTACTGATCTTGATTTTTTTTCGCTTCTGATCTGATCTGATTTTTTTTAGGATTAGTTTTGCCGATACAGATCTGATACCGATCCGAAACCGATTTTTTACACAGAAATTTTGATTTAAATTTCTTATTATTATTTCTCATTATTTAGGGGTTATTATACTATTATTTTACTTGAGATCACAACTGGGCTGAATGTGGAACCTGAGCCAAAATAAGTATGACACCTTTGACTCTTAATAACTTTAGTAGAACTTATGCACTTTCCAAATTCTTACTGTGGCCCAAATTAAAACCTTTGGCCCTGGTTTTGGCCCATGGACCGTATGTTTGCCACTGTTGTTGCATATGGACAGGTCCCTCCAGGTATTATATGGGGGTGCGTTCAGTACCATACGTTACTGATGCATGGACCAGTTACTTATGGGTCGAGTCGGGGTGTGTCAAAAGAATGTCATCTTATTTGCGGTTGGGTCGGGTCAAACACTTCCACAAAAGCCCCATGGGTTGAAAAAAACCCCAACTTGCACATCACTACTGCATGTACCTCTGAATGAGTGCGCGCAGAGTGAAAGTGAAACTTACAGACGCTTTACTAATTCCTCTAAGCCTCCCAGTGATGTGCAGCTAATTTTCCTTTCCTCTGCCTCAGGAGCTTTAATTTGAGGGGGCAGGATGTTTGTTTAACCACCACCACCACCACCCCCCCTCCAGAACCAGGCCCGGATCATCCCAATCTCGTGACTAAATCCAATTCGATCTTCTAAAAAATGCCAGATCGGCAGCTGATACCAATCTTTAGATCAGATCGGGACATCTCTATTTGGTACATTTATTTGTGTATTTGGATCCTAATAGTTCAAAAAGTTTGAATTTGAACCCTCCAGGTGCTGCAAAGCTATCTTTATATTCATTTTGACAAAAATCCAGGGGATTAATTCCTGCTTAATTTGTTACGTCTATAACTAGTTACATCACAACATTTGCACATACAGGGTGGGGAAGCAAAATTTACAATGAACATTTAGTTGTTTTTTCTCAGCAGGCACTACGTCAATTGTTTTGAAACCAAACATATATTGATGTCATAATCATACCTAACACTATTATCCATACCTTTTCAGAAACTTTTGCCCATATGACTAATCAGGAAAGCAAACGTCAAAGAGTGTGTGATTTGCTGAATGCACTCATCACACCAAAGGAGATTTCAAAAATAGTTGGAGTGTCCATAAAGACTGTTTATAATGGAAAGAAGAGAATGACTATGAGCAAAACTATTACCAGAAAGTCTGGAAGATACTATTAAAGAAGAATGGGAGAAGTTGTCACTCGAATATTTGAGGAACACTTGCGCAAGTTTCAGGAAGCATGTGAAGGCAGTTATTGAGAAAGAAGGAGGACACATAGAATAAAAACATTTTCTATTATGTCAATTTTCTTGTGGCAAATAAATTCTCATGACTTTCAATAAACTAACTGGTCATACACTGTCTTTCAATCCCTGCCTCAAAATATTGTAAATTTTGCTTCCCCACCCTGTATAAGGTCAAGACTTCTGACAAACATTTCTCCAAGTACTACATAATTGTTTGTCAGCAGCAGCGGTTGTAGTCCAAACTGAAAATATGTCCAAACTTCCTAAAATGTTCAGTTGTTGGTTGAACGGGACAGAGCAGCACAGCCAACAACCTGGAGGGGGTGGGGGGTGAAGTGGCTCATTTGCATTTAAAGGGCCAGCGCTCAAAACCACCTTTCTGGTTTCATTATTCAGAAATAGGGTTGAAGATGGACCTGCAGAGTTGAATTAATGAAGAATTCAGACCCAAGCATAGCATTTACAGTTTATGCAGACCACAGGGAAATGTTTTAAAATATATAATTCCATTTAAGAAAGCAAAATATCGCTCCTTTAATACATATTGACACAAGTCTAGTATAACCTGGAAACCTCCAGTGATTCAGAAGTTAACCCTGTATGAATGTCTGTCATGCAGAATATTCACATGTATTCACAAAGTTTTTTTTCTTAAATTTACTGACTTTATTCCACAATTCTGATGTCAAGGGCAGGCTCATCACTTGCAGATAACTCTTAAAAGAAGGGGGGAAAAAATGTTCCTTACTATAGCTGTCAAGTATGTCACCCATCTTATCTTTTGAGTTGTCACTTTTCTGAAGGATTTAAGTTTGTTATTCGGTGAATATCCATACCCCATCATGACATGAGCCTCCTGAATTTCTACCCAAAATGTACAGATGTCGATAAGGAAACTGAGCAAATAAAATCACTCCAAATCAGAGAGATGCTACTTGGCACAGCATTATAAGTATCACAGAAGCTCTGTGTTTGTTTCTCTGTGATAGGTCAAAAATCACCTACCATGTTTTTCTTTTGCCAATCTAAATAAGGTAGGAGGATTTTTTTTTTTTTACCATAGAAATTAAAGACATGGATGAATCATGCAGGATTTAGATCACTGATGAACTTTGTAACCACTGCAAATTAACTGTTTAGGTGAGGGTTTGTTTTTTTTTTTTTTATCAATTTTAATATCAAGATTTCAAAAAGCTGTCTGTTTCATTCAGTTATGTTGCTTGTTGGAATATTTCAGCTTTGGTGCTTAAAGGGCTAACATAGGGCCACAGGTAGGGATGTACGATTAACAATATAACGATAAACCGTGGTAAAATAAGAGAAAGAGAGAGATGTATGGGACAGCGAACGCATACCTCCATCCCATGCATCTCCCTCTCTCTTTCTCTCTCTCTCTGAAAAAGAAACTAAAACAACTCAAACTTGATATGGAAAATGGTTAAACGAGCTCCACTATGACATGTCCAACTATTTTTTTTCCCGCTCAAAAAAAAAAAAAAAAAACCACTCAGGAATCCATAAGAGAATTGATAAGGAATTGGACTGGTGAGCAGAATCAACAATGGCACTGATGTTGATCTAATCCTATCAATTCCCACCCCTAGTGCAGATATCTGTTATGACCATAAACTGCCATCTTTAATGCACATTTGTATGTTTGATATTCACATGTTAATATTTGAATGTTTCTGTCTAGAGAGTATATTGTGCGTGTTATTTTATTTTATTTTTTTTTTTTTCAAAATACAACTTGGTTATGGGGCGGCCATGGCTCAGGTGGCAGAGCGGGTCATCCAATAACCAAAGGGTTGGCAGTTCGAATCCCGCTCTCTCCTAATCAATCCGTTGTGTCCTTGGGCAAGACACTTCACCCTCCTTGCCTCCAGTGCCACTTACACTGGTGTACGAATGCGAATGAATGTTTGGTGGTGGTCGGAGGGGCTGTAGGCGCGAATTGGCAGCCACGCTTCTGTCAGTCTGCCCCAGGGCAACTGTGGCTACAGATGTAGTTTACCACCACCAGAGGGAGAATGTGTGTAAAGCGCTTTGGGTGTCTAGAAAAGCACTATATCAAATCTAATCCATTATTATTATTATTATTATTATTAATCATAATCATAATAAATTATTGTGTTATTATTTTATTAGTTTTTTTTCAAAATGCAACTTGGTTAAATTATTTCAGTGTGTGTATGGGTACTTTTTGAACATTTTGAGCACATTTCAACAACTCTGCAATAATAATGATAACCGTGATATGAAATTTTCATATTGTTACACCTCTATTCACAGGAAATACTAGACCCATACAAATAGGACTTTGACAGTTTCAGCTCATTTTAACATCATAAAAATGAACTGAATATAAAATCTTTTTTTTGCAGATACTTTCCTCCCACCATCTAGTCCCTGTACCTGAATGTTGACTTTTTCCACTGTAAAACTCATCATTCCGTGTCCCGATGCTTTAATGATGCACTTCCATCTATAAGATCAAGACATGGTGAAGCATAAATCTGTGTAGTGTCCTGGTAGGAGTCCAGCCCACGAGGCAAAGAGGACTAACATGGTTTAAAGACAGGGCTGGATCCATGTCAGCCTAGCAGCCATGCAGAAAACCCAGACAGGATAGAAGAAGCCAGACAGGCAGACAGGCAAAAATAACAACAAAACCAATTAAGAAGAAAGGTTTTCTAAACAAAAAAAAGAGGCAGCGGAGAGATTGGGATGCTATAAAGATTGACAAAAGAGGAAAAAGAAGCGACCAAGAGGAACAGCCAGACGGGAAGGCAAGAGAGAGAAAAACGAGACAGTAGATAAAACAGGACAGAGACGATGCAATGAGAGGAGGAGGAGATAAAGAATAAAAGAACGACAGAGGAGAATGTTTTCCGTGATACAAAGGAGTATGAGACCAAAGAGAATCAGATAGGCCTTGACACTCTAACTGGTCTATGCTGGGCAGCTCCCAGTAGAAAACAGGGACAGACTAATTTTACAGGGCAGCTCCCAGTGTTAACATGTGATCGGATGTGAATGTGAATCGAGGTATAGCTGCATAAAAAAACAAAAAGCACTCAGCGGACTTTCCTTGAGCTTACCCGCACAAGCAAACAAGGAAACTAGGGGGACATTTACATAAAAAAGACAGTAAAAGGGGGAGATTGAGAGCCAGCGAGAGCCAGATGCAGCAAGGGAGGTGACAGACGACTTCTTCCAGCTTGCATCCAGACAAACAAAAGCAGCTCCAGCCTGGAGGAGATCCAGGAGGAAGCTGAGGCGATAATAAGACAGTCCTCGTCCCCTATTTCCAGTCTGCCATCACTGACCAGCCAGAGGATGATGAAAAGAGGAGGAGGAAGAGGAGGAGGAGGAGGAGGAGGAGGAGGAGGAGGAGGAGGAAGAGGGTCAGAATTGTCCAGCCAACATTCAAACAAGCAGGAGGGGAAGCGTCTGAGCAGGCAGCTGTGGTGGAAAAGCCCGGGGCAAGGAAACGGAGGAGCACTGCAACATATTGTATTATCTACAGCGAAATGACCACTTATCCTCCCCCCAGCAGCAGGAACAGGCTTTTACAGCTTGTGGCTGTTTTTGGTGCTTGTCTCCATATTATATCCATACTTTATCTGCTCAGGTTAATTAACAGCCACCCCACTTAAGTTACATTTTAGATACATTTTCCTGCTCTGAGTTGACTTGATATGTCATCCAAGTCTGATACAGTGTAGACATTGAGCCTGTTTACATGCACAATAAAAATCTGATCAGTATCCGATTTCTGGAGGTGTCAGATTATTTAAGTGATCCTGTAAACTGCATAATGCTATATGTTTTACAAGATAATGACAGCTATTTGTTTATTGTGGTGGTGGTTGCTAGTCTTCCTGCCCAGAATAAAAGACTAAAATTCAATACACAACATATACAGTTGTGGAAAAAATTATTAGACCACCCTTGTTTTCTTCAGTTTCTTGTTGATTTTAATGCCTGGTACAACTAAAGGTACATTTGTTTGGACAAATACAATGATAGCAGTTTAATTTCAGAGCTGATATCTATCCATTTTCCATGGTTTTCTTGATGATAACCAAAATCACTTAAGATCTTACATCAATATCTATGGCAATGTACTGACAAAAACAGCTTTTAGGCATTCCATGTTTTCTTTTCTGTCTGTTTAAGTCACATGATACACACAGGAGTTAGTACTTGATTGCGTAACCATTATTTTTGATGGCTTTTGATGGTCTAATAATTTTTCCCGTGACAGTACAATGCAAAAAACATACAATTACAGATTGAATTTCATACAGAAACTTTACAACCTCATCTATCTGATTATGAGAAATCGGAGGATCACGCCTAGATTTCTCCTCATACTCTGATGTCTTTGTGGGTGTATGCTTGTTAATTTGATTTACTTTGTAGTTTTGCATCTGTGCATGTACAGAAACAAAGAACATGGAAATGATATAGTCACAACATGAGCAGAAGACAATAATAGGAATTTTGAATCTACTATCACTACCTATGTAGATATTCTGAAGGAAATCCAAAAATGGGCTGAAACATATAAACCAGAGTTTTTTCTTTATCACATTACTGAAGTGCATGTAAACTAAATATTATAATTATCTAAATACTCCCATTTACCATATTTTATGGTCATGTAAACAGACTCAGTTTTTTTCTCTTTTTTTTTTTTTTTTTTTTTAATATACAGTGCATCTGTTATTTAACTAGGTGAATCCTAAGATTAAAATCTGACACAGTAACAACAAATCGGATACCTAGGAAACAGCTGCTCCTCCTCTGGTTTTGCTTAAATACTGTACTATTGTAAGAGCAGTCAAATGTGTTCTGTCCACCACACTTTTTGTCCCATAAAACAAATCTAAATAGATGTCTGTTAATTGAATACAAAGGTGTAAAAAGGTGTGATGATGTGGGAGAAGAAAGGGGCTGATTTGTGTTGCATGGTCATAGTCATGAAACACAGTTGTGTAGCAGAGGAGGAGGAGGGGGATGAGATGGTGCACTGCATCTGCAGGCAGGCAGTGTTCATGCTTGAGCGGAGAAATTGGATGACTTCACCGTTTCCTCACAGTGTCTCCAGTAGGTGCACACAAACACACACACTTCTACCTCAGAACTCGTTTTCCTTGTTGAAAAGTGACTTCACTTCTACATGCATAGTCAGGAAGGATGACATCATTTCACTTAGCTTACTTACTAGACTTTTTTATTCCCTTGATATGCTTTTTAGACACAGCAATATAAAACTCTCTATACCGACACACTTCTGATTGAAAGTATGTTTTGTTGATCTAAATACCCTGAGATGTTTTACTAAATCAGGGTTATAGTTTTTACATTGTTTCTTTGTTATTTTATTCTCTGTTTTAATATTTATCACAATTTTGGCTGGTTGTCACGGCGTCAACTTATGGATAAATAAACAGGGAACACACTCCAAAGAGCTAAACTCAAGTATCAAGGTAACACTTTTTTGGGATAACTCTACTTCTGCTGGTTCACACTGTTCAAAATGTAAAAAGCTGTTTGTACAGGGCTCAATTCTGACAATAAATTGTTCATCCACGTGTTTTTCCTAAATAGTTTGGCCCTCATGAGGATTAAGACAATAGTGGACAGAGCACAGGCAGAATTGGCTGCTGCATTAATAACTCACAGCTCAGATAAGCAGAGAGAGATGCCACTGCCAGCTGTGCTGAGAGGCACATCACCAACACCTTGCCCACAAGATAAGGGAATTAGAGAGGACAAAGGCGACAGTTTTTGCTCAATTTGCAAACACGAGCATACTAGAGCTGAGTGTGTCCCAGTCAAGCGACACTGTACCCACTGCACCACCAGGCGTAAAACACAAAAGACCTACAACAACAGCAGATGAACTCAGAGAAAAGATCAAAAACAGCAGGCAGAACACAGAGCCATGTAGCCGTTGAAGCTTTCTCAATAAGACCCGTCTGTATCTCTGAGGATGTGACATTTGAGCCAACAGCCCTTAGCAAAGCCAAAGCCCAGCACACACACCGTGATTCAGCATCAGCAGGGGTGGCTTATATGATCACAGCACTGGAGGACAGACAGACAGACAGACAGGAGGACGGGCTCATCTGATTAGACAAAGGAACACACAGATGACAAGTGCAAGCACACACAAACACACTCAGGTCTCACTGCTCTCAGGTAAACAGAATATTTCTATAATGACTACATTTTCCGTGCAATCTTCCAGTAAATGCAACAGGAAAGCAAATTTGTTTCAAGCTTGAAATCCAATATTTGTGCCTGTGACAGTATCCGTGAAACTGTCAGTTCTTTAACCTCTGGAACTTCCTGCCAATCACAGATGTATTATACTGACAGACAGGATTTTTTTTCTGACAGGAGTTTCTTTTACTGTAAAGCAGTGTTTCCCAACCACTGTGGCGCAGAACATAAGTGGGACATGAGAAATCATCAGGTGTGTCTTGGAAGATTATCCAATTTCACCTGATTGGTATTCTAAGCGAGCAGAGTGATATAGATATGCACAACTGCACACACCAATGATCCACTCCACAACAACAGTTTGCCTCTGCAAAGTGAAAATGAAAGTGAACTGGCCCCGATGCAGTGCGTTCTGTTGATAAAGTCCTCCTCACCAGTGATGCATGGATCAGCGACTTACCCCTGGGACCCACGGTTTGTGTTGGGGCGGGGGGGATATGCCTCTATTATACAGATCTCAATCTGTAAACCGAGGGTCCATCCAAGGGGTCGCTGACACACCCCTCTCAGCTTTTTCTTTCCAAACGCCCCGTGTCTTTCTTCAATTCTTGCAAGAATATCAGCTTTAATATCAGCTTTGTGTTCAACTAAACAGGTCCAGGTTTCACACGGAGTAAGTACATTGAGACTAGATTTGCATTAGGCTATATTTCAGTATACTTTTTGTGACATTTTTGTTTGGTGGTGTGCCTTGTGATTTTCTAATGTAAAATATGTGCCATGGCTCAAAAAGGTTGGGAAACACTGCTGTAAAGTACGGTATAGGTGAATTAATTAGCATTAATGCACTGCTTGGTTGTTCATACTACAGCTACAACAGAGAAATGTAATATAACGCATACACCAGTGTTCTTAGTATAAACAGAGTCAACAATCTGACTTATGCCGTGTTTCCACTATGTGAAACCGGCTCGACTCGACTCGGCTCAACTCGGGTACCAGGTCCTATTCCTGGAGACCGTTTCCATTACAGGATACTACCAAATTTACAGTACGTGGACGTCATAGCGATGTGGTGCGTTACTTCCATGTCGTCTGCTCACTCGTTTCGTGTTGTCTCATCAAGTTCATGCTGAATTTTTACATCGGCCACCAAAGATTTAACCTCGACTGACTGTGGTGTAGTTTTGCAGGCTGTCATCATGTGGATTAACCTACCAGTATATTTACTGTAAACTTCCACATCTGTTTTTTGTACAACGGCGGGTCACAGAGACAACTCTCTGAATGTACAAAAAAGACGCTTGTTCACAGAATATTCCTCTAGCTAGCACTGATCATTAATGATGCCAGTGTTAGCTCTATTCAGCATTAGTATAAATAAACTGATACTTGGGTAACTGGATGCTATGTCAATAAGAAGTCTGATTACATGCACACTAGTATCCAGTTATGTGGTATATCCTGGTTTTGATGGTATTCAGAATACATTTAATAATGTTTACCTGACAGATCTGGATACTGACATACCTGTTTACATGATAAATACCAGTTACTCATTACTACTGCAGTTTGCACCTGTGATGTTTACAATATGAGGTGTAGATTCCACCTTTCAGTAGCTGCTTCCTAAATTTAAAGTTACTGTGGCCATGGAACACAAGGCCTTTAGTTTATAGATAGATCAACAGGTAAACATGTCCGCCTCTTATTCTGTCATTGTCACCATGAATAGAAGGATGAAGAGGAGGATGAAGACACACAGCCGTGACTGATGGCAGAGGGTCGTCATGATGGACTTCAGTGACTTTTGTAATATTAAACCACATAGTAATGTTTATTATTATTATTATTATTATTATTATTACTACTACTACTACTACTCAAGGTTTGACTACTGCAATGCCCCTCTCTATGGGATCCCCCAGAAACAGCTCCAAAAAACTTCAGTCCATTAAAAACAGTGCTGCCAGAATCCTTACACGAATCCATAAACAGGAACACATCACTCCAGTTCTCCATTATCTCCAGTGGCTCCCAATCTCCTTCTGAATCAACTATAAGACAGCTCTCATTACCTTCAAGTGCATCCACAGAAATGCCCCTGACCATCTCAAGGACCTCCTCACCCCACACACATCCACCCGAAGCCTCCAGCCCCACAGCACCAACCTCCTTCTCCCCCCAGAACCAAACTTCAGACCATGGGAGACCGGGCCTTCTCCTCTGCCACCCCCCGTATCTGGAACTCCCTCCCTGACCACCTCAGAGCTCCACAGTCACTGGACTCATTCAAAAAGGGACTGATGACACTTCTGTTTGGACAGGCTTTTTATGATTTATTTTACATTTAGTATTTTATTTTTAATGTATTTTATTTCTTGGACTTTCTTTCTCTGTAGCACTTAGAGATTCCATTGAATGGAAAGTGCTTTATAAATGCAATTTATTATTAGGCTAGTAGCAGTGGTAGTAGTAGTAGTAGTGGTAGTAGTAGTAGTAGTAGTAGTAGTAGCAGTATTAGTAGTAATAGTTTTGGGGAAACTGACATCCTGTTGATGATTTGACAACAGACTTGAAACAGTCAGTTTTAATACTTTTCCATTTAATCTGCTAAGTGTATTTTTTTTTTTCCTTACTAAAAGACAAAACTGTCTCTGTAGCTCCAGGAGAGAGATGCTTTCATTACTGCTGCCACGTTTGAATTTCTTTCACTTCATTTTGTGCCTGCAGATGTTTACATGTAACTGTATCCCAGATACTATTAGAGTACAGACTACTTCAGCTTGAGTATCCATGTCTCTCAAAACCGGGATAAGGTTGTATCCTGGATACTGAAATTGGGATATAATGTTTACATGCACAAAGACAAAGATGAGATACTTTACAAATCCTACAGTATCTGGGATACTGATGTACATGCAAACACAGTCAATATGTATTCAGTTTGAACAGGTGAGGTAATGCAAACAAACCTAGAATACACTCCTTTTAAAATACACTCCTGTATCAGCCAGGGTGATAAGACGATAATAATTTAGCATTAACATTTTTACATGACACTGCGACAAATTCCCTGGGAGATCAGTAACTATGATTATCATATTCTAAATGTACAGTTTTCTAATTAGCTTTTTTTTTTGTCTTTATTTTATTTTGTTGTCATCAAATATAACAAAAAGCCCTTTCAATGCTTTGTTGCTTTACTTAATTTCAGTGAATGCATTTTATATTTAACAAAGATTTTATCATTTGGATTTTAATTGTTGATTTAAGCTACAACTACGTACTGTAGTATGTGGCACCAACGGTTACATACACCACTGAAATTTATTGAAAAATATTGAGGGGAAAAAAAACATTATTCACAATTATTTCAAACTAGATGATGAACGATACGGAAAACCTTCACAATTCTTACTTATAATATGTATTAGTCTGGCTTTAACATCATTCATGACTTGTTCTTCCCTCTTTGTTCTCTAACCCACATCTCACGATTTGCAGCTAAAATGACCCACTTTCCCCTCAAGGATCAATAAAGTTCATCTTATCTCATTTTCTGAAATTTCTCATCTCACAAGTATTGCGTTACAATGTCAAATAGCCGGAGGTATCTCAGCAGTCCCACCAGTGTTCCCACATCTCTCTCATAAAAAACATGAGGCTTTGCATTGTTTGACCTCTGCACCTGTTCGGAAGAAATGACGGTAAAGAAGACAAAGCAATAAAGGAAGGTGGGGGGGTGGCGATAGGAAGAAGAGGAAAAGCAGAGATGAACCCTGGGGAATATCAGGGATGGAATCAGAAAGAGTTCAGAGATGGCTTCAGTAGGAATGAGTGTGGACATTGCAACCTTTCAGCTCAGAAGACGCACACAAACATGTCTATCAGCGGTCTCTTTTGGTTCTGGGTCACTTCTCTCTGTCTGGGTGCTACTCACTTGCTGCTCACCCTGGAGGATTGATGTCCAATTAGATCACACAGCGTTGCAGTAAGCAAACTGCTGTTGAGGAACTGGTATGAGGTAGAGAAAACACAGCTCTTATCCCTTCATGAAGACTGTGTTATAATTTGACCAATGGGAAAAACTCAGCAACTGAATTTTGAAACTTCACTTTTGCACCCATCAATAAAATTTGTGTCTGAGTGCATACATGCTTGTATCCTTGTGGTACAATACTCTGCTGCAGCCCACAGGCACAATGCGATTCACAGTAGTGGCAGAAGAGGAAATAAGCAGGGCTTTAATATGGAGAGGAGGGGTCAAGAGATACTCAGCAGCGCTTCAGCAGGGAAACAGCAACACAAGTACACAGGCTACTTAAAAGGAGGCTTTGAACCTATATTACTGTGGATGGATCTCACTGCCTTTACAGCAGCACAGATGCATCACATTACCCACAAAACTAAATTTACAGTTGTTTTAATCACTTGAAAGATTTGAAATTAGTAGAATTATCCAGTATTTGGGATGTAAATTATCGATTAATCCATTAATTGTTTGTTGGTTGACCTTATCGATTGACTGATTAATTGATATTTTCCTGAGAACCTGAATTTCTCTTTCAATAGGGTCTATAAGAATAAAAGCTAAATACTGTTTATATACTTTATGAAAAAGCATGTCATATTCCTTAATGATTGATTTATTGTACCATTGGATACAGTACAGGCAATGACATTTATGGAGTAGAACTAAATACATTCTGCAGAGAAATTACATAAAATAAATGGATCTAAAGAGGGGCAGTTTAGAAGAAAAGGGCATTTCTGACTTTGCATCACTGACATGAAGGAGCGAGATTTCAGCGGAGATGCCCAGATCAGGAGCCTGGAGGATGTTTTCATCTTCTGTCTCACTGACCAGAGAGTCCAGACGACCGTGGACTAGACCAACCTCCTCCGTCTAAACCGGTCTGTGTTTCGCTCCACCATGTCCCTAAAGTGATTCTAACTCATCAACGCTATGATTCGGTTCGATGACCCAGCAGCGACATTATTCAACTTCAGTGATGAAGCCTAGTTTGGGCAGTGGCGCCCCCTACTGTCGGTATCACAAATCCTACCATGAAAAAGGGCAATTAACCGACAATTAATAATTTAATCGAGCAAATTCTTATCGACAATTAACTGATAGCTGATTAATTGTTTACATCCCTATCCAGTATGTTATTTTGTGCTGAGTAATTACTGTGAAAAGGTCTTTGGTCACCTCTAATTTTAATGTTTTTGCAGGGTTGAAATGAGCACATCATTTATCATTCTCTTTTCTTCAGATACAACAGTAAAGTACAGTGTGTTTGTGCGAAGCCTTAAAAGACAAACAAAAGACTGAAAACAAAAGACTAAATGTGTTCTAATGGTTAAAGTCACTATTTATTGTGACCCCTGAAACCATGACAAGAAGCAGCACAAATGGAAACATCTGACATGTGTTGAATGAAACCTGGTATAAAACATCTGAAAATCTATATAATAAAAGCCAAGTGGCCTCTGTGTGCGTGTGTGTCTGTCTGTCTGTCTTGGGATTTACACAAAATCAGGAAAGAGCTGACTGCGGCAGTTTGGCAGACTCATGTATTTTTGGTCAAGGAACAGACTAACAAAAACGACAAGTTGATAGGACCAGTATTTTGGGAGATATTAGTAATTTTGGAATACAATAGCCTTACAATCCCGTTGCTAAGCCCAGAATGCTTTGGCGGTGACTGCTGGACAAATGCAGTACAGCATGCACGAATACAAAACGGCACAAAAACTACCACATCTAGAACCTGTGGATGTCCGCGGGTCAGCACACTAGTTAATGCAATAAATCTCATATAGTGGGAACAGAAGGGTTAAAGACATATTAAACAAGGACACAGTAAATACGACCACTTTGGTTTATATTTTGTTTTTCCTGCTGTACATATTTCACATATATCCAGATTTATCTAAATACAGACGCTGAGAAAAGCACGTGTGGTCATTGTAACTTCACTTAACCATGAAACCTAATGTTGGCATAGGACTTTTGCACAGAACTGTACATTCTACGGCAACATAATATTTTAATAATTTGAAGGCTCAGTGTGTGATATTTAGTGACAAAAGCAGTGAAGGTTCAGATTACAAGCACTGACAAAAAACAGGTTCTGTTCAGAGCTATAGAAACATGGCAGCTCAACATGGAAACATATTCCTCTGCAGATGCAACAATGATTCTCAATTTCATGATTAAACATGAATAATATGTTTTTTATTCATTGTCGGTTGTCAGTAATGTTTGGATGTTTTGCTTTTCTCTGTGCAGATTCCAAGAAGAGTAGTTATTACAGTAAAAAATTAATTGGCAACTTAGATAATTAAATTAATCAATTAATTAATTTATATTGTATTCTATTTCTACAATTAGATCAGTCTCTATACCTCTTACACACGGGATATTTTACCTCTATATTTTGTGTTTAATTATGGTTTAGGACAAAAAGACTAATTTTGTTAAAATAACAAAAAATTAGAAATAAAATGCAATATTCCATGCTGAACTCTTAAATCATTTACAAACATAAATGATCATCAGGGTTGGGTAAGATGAAACCAGCCATAAATATAATTAAAATGTATGTATACCTTACAGCAAATGTTTTATGACTGCTCGTATTAATCCACATAAAACCCTTTCCACTATAAAATTCCTCCTGTAAAATTTCCAGGTCAACCTTTAGCTTTCTTTTTACCTTCGCAACACACATGTACTGCTAATATCTGCCACAGAGACCCTAAAATCTATATGGGAATAACGACACTGTAAAGCGATCCAGTAGATTTCACATCAAATACCACCGAATGTACACTGTAGTGTTTACGTTTAAGATATGTAGATGATTCTAATAAGGATCAAGGATTGCTTTAAATGTCACATGAACCACCATTCCTTTACTATTTGATGCAGAAGTGCAATGAAAAAAGACAAAATTCGAGCTGGATTTGATTTCAAATGTAATGCCAGTGCTTTTATCCCAGTTTGTATCATCCACTCTATTAGCACCGCTGTTAGAAGTAAACAGAACGCCATTAAGAACAATCAACTGGTCACTAAAGGAAACACTTTCAATAGCCTTAGGTGGTCTGGTAAGTGCTCCACATCCAACCAATACTCTCCTTCAGCATTTGTATTCAAAATGCACTACTTGCGTCGACTTCCTCCTCTATTGTCCGACAGCTTCATGCATATTGCATGCGCCGGCATCAGCCCTTTGCTGCATTGGACCTCATCCTCTCCCAACAACAAAAGGGCCATCAGTACCATCCAGAGAGCAACATCTCCGTACAGTACATCAGACCACACTCAGTACAATACCTGACACTCAGAAACATGCCACTTATTGATTCCAGCATGGCCCTGTGGTGAGGAGAAAACATCTAAATTTGTAAACACCAACATGCAAAAGTGGACAGTGGAAGAAGTCACCCTGGAATATACATGAAATGAATACAACAGACAGAAATAGGGTGGAAAATAAACAGGTTTACTTTGCATATGTATGAGTGTGCCTCAGAGCTGACCATGTAGGGCTCATTTTGCCAAGAAAAAGCATGTAAACAGATCACACAAATCATTCATTATACCATGTCTGCATACTCTTGGTGGTGAGTCTTTAAATGTTAATGTCCGATTACCTTTCCTCTTGGATGGATTTCATTGTATAGGCACTGATTCTGGACTCACTCCTGATGGTGGCTCTACAGTTGTTCTATCAAAAATTATTTTTAAAAATGTATTTTGTTTAACATATTTATGGACCCTTTTGTAATGTATCTTTTATTATGGAAAAAAGGAAAGAAAACCTCATCCTCACAACCCATCCCTGTAATAAATACTAGTGCAGCAACAACAAATCTATTAAATCGATCCAAACTGATTTTTAAAAGAGCGGAAGAATTCAGCAGGCGATTCATTGGGTCTTGAGTAGGGGTGTAACAAAATATCGATTCTGCAATATATCGCGATATTTCATTTCACAATACTGTATCGATATTAAAAAGTACTGTATCAATACTTTTAGGTATTTATTCAAATGCAGATATTGTGGAGGTCCATTTTTGTTCTTCTTTTTTGTTTATATTTTATTTATTTTTATTTAACAGTCTTTTTATTAAATAATGTTAGTTCCTTTGTTGGGATTGCACAAAAACAATGTTATAATGTTAGTTATGAACTATGAACAGGATCTTCAACTGTAGTGTCTGTAAAAGATAATTTAAGTTTGATCACAGGAAAATTTTGTGATGTAGCATAAGATCCTGTTCTGATCAAATAAAAATGTGTTTAGTATTTGTGCAGATTTCTGGTATAACTCAATTCTTCAAGGAAATAATCATTTAAAAAAAGAAACAAACAAAAAATTGCCTTTTTAACAGTATCATGATATATAGTATATATAGTGATATATCGTATCGTGATCCTATTATTGTAATTTGTAACGTATCGCCATATTCTTGCCAATACACACCCCTAGCCAAATTTCTAAAGCTAGGTTTACATTACGTTTGCGTGGCCACAGCAGCCCCATTTGCCCGAAACATAGTGCACCATTTATGTAACAAAACTTGAATATGGAGAAAAAAATGGCCAAAATCCCACTGCGTACTACATTTTGGCCAAACGGGGCTGCCGTGGCCACCACGAACATAATGTAAACCTAGCTTAAGATAGCCTATGTGTCATGATTACTTTAGCCCACAAGCTAGTTGAACACTATCATTGTAATTATAACGTTTTCATCCATCTCTGTTTTTCAGGCCACTAAACTAACATTACCTACCACTGACTGGAACTGATATACACAATGCTAGTTTGATAGTCTATAACCGGACCTGGTTGAAGACTATAGCTTGCTAGTCTCTAGCCATAACATGTCTAGATAATGGGTGAGTGCTTGCTAAGTAAACCCGAAGCCATTGCAGGGATGTAATCATTAGTGACTTGTCTGCAGCCTATATTGCTTTGGGTTAAATACCAATCTTTGAGAATTGAGTCTTTTGTGTTTATTCGATGAATAGATTAGTTATTAAAATAATCTACATATTAATCAGTTGTGTTATGACCCTGGGTCATAATTTATCTATTTATATTTATATGTATGTGTTTTCTGTTTAGTGTGTGTGTTCTCCCCCGTCCTGTAGGTGTGCTGTGCCCCTTTTGTTTCCGTTTGTTGCAGGTTGCTGATTGGTGGAGCATGATTGCCCGGCCCTTTAAAGATGGCCCTGGAGCTCCCATCCTTGCTCGCTCTTGCCTCCTGTCAGCTCCCAACCCTGTGTTCGTGTGTGTGACCGTCAGTCTTCGATCCTGGAAAAATCTGATTGTTTGTAGTTGTAAATAGTTTTGTTAAATTGAACCTTTTTCTGGTAGGGGAGGTCGGCTCTTTTGTTTTCACCTTTTCTCCTGTTTTTGTTAGGTAGTTGGGTAAGTTTTCTGTATTTTATTTCCTGCATTTATTTTGGTTAGGTAAGTTAGTAAATTGTAAAAGAAGATATTTTGTTTGTTGTTTTAGCCGCACCCTACCCTAACCCTTCCTTAGTTGAACAAAATACTGATAATAAATATTGTGAATCTTAGTTTTTGACTGACGTGTGTGCTTGGGAGCTGGGAGGGGACAAAAGTTGAGCCTATTATGTTCGCCCTGGTGAACCCCTAGGCCGGGGCGTAACAGTTGTTAAAATTATTGTTAGTTGGAGCCCTAATAAATACCAATGTGTCTCAGATTCATATTCATTTCATTTTTACTTTAGATTTAGGTCTTGTCAGTATCAGTTTTCCACAACAAATATATAAGTAACACCCATCTATTCCGATGAAACCCACACACAAATGTATTAAGTATAAATACCTCTGCTCAGATGCACATAAATACACACAGGGACACAATAAACTACATGTTTATTTACTGCTATGTTCACATCAGCAAATTGAAATTAAAGTAAAAGGTGTTATGACATTTTTCAGTAAATCATTCTCAATCATCCTCATGATACCCATCTCGCTACAACCGCCATATATCCCAGGTTTACTAGGTGATTATAGCAATGAGCAGAGCTGCTCCAAATAAACCTACACCGTGCACTAAAATGAAGCTACAAACTGAGCTTTGAATGGATGTAAACTCAAAATTCACATATCAATCTGTGACAATAAATGAAGCTAAGAGACAGAGAAAAGAGATCAGAGCCCTTTTTCCTTCTCGCTGAATGTCAGCAACATGTAAAACAGTCATACATAAACATTCATTTTCTGTTCCTCTCTGAAGTATTTGTTCCAGGGCAAAGGTGCAGGAAGAAATAATGAACATACTGAACTAAGCAAATCAAAAGCAGCAAAGAGGCGCTGTCTGCTCACCATGTACGTCTAAAAAGGCAATTCAAGCAGACCTTCTTTCCATTTGTCCTTCCTTAAAAAAGATGGAACCACTAGAAATTCACAGAAAATGAAAATTCATTTTGGTATTTTTCAGTACATGAACAAAAAAATGATAAGAGAAACTAACCGATCTATATAGTTGAAGTCTTCAACAGAACATTCCCTTTAGTCAGAACAGACATTACAAAGGTTTGTTCTCCTTCTGTAGCAGTCAACTCTGACGTGCTGACAGAATCACTCTGCCGTTGGAGTATGTCCGAACTCTCCGAATTGCTTTCTGGTCTTTGGATCGGTGGGAAAACAACAACACAATTGAAAAAAAAAAAAAAAAAAAAAAAAAAGAGAGAGAGAGAGAAAAAGATCAAAGTTGCATAGATGTGGTCTGGTCTCAAAATGGACCACAAGTGGAATAGGAGAAGTCACATAAAGACATGCCAAGTGATGAAGTCAACCATTCCGGGATGTTGGCAGGAAAATGACCAATTAGAAAGCAAGGAGCCGTCATCGCTCAGCTCAGCAGCCAATCACGCAGAGTAGAGGGGAGGAAGTGAGCAGCTATGATAGGCAGGTGATGAGAGATTGTTGCTGTTACTGGTCAGAAGACTAAAGTGGTAAAGGCAGGTTGGGCGCAATGTGAACTCTTGACTTCACACACTGAAAACCACAGCAGCCTCTGATGCAACCAAAACCCTTATGAAGAGCATCTATTCAATTCTTGGTCAAAGAGGAAAAACATCTCTTTGGTTTGAAAAATCACTTTAATTTCTAAAATTCGTGTCTTATTATTCAGATGTAGATACTAGCTGACACTACCAATAGTAATTTGAGTTGGTATATGCAGATTCTTGCTTTGTGATGCATCTTGGGATACATCCAATTCACATAAGCTACATAAAATCATCTGCACTCAGTTCCTTGTAACAAAGATACAATCCAAGACTCAGGGGGCTAAATTATATGCAGTCCGGCGGGTTAGGTAGAGTTCCATCCTAATGCCAAAGGCCTTGAGCGTGCATCCAGTTTGTTAATAGAGTTTTATGAGCTCATGTCATGTGGTGCATCATATATGTAACAGTCTTCTTTTGTCATAGCTTCTTGTTCATTTCTGCATTATGTTGAAAATGTCACCACTGTGTTTTTGTTACATTAAAATGAGTCGATCATACCTGCAGAGGGTCGTCATAGAGACTGTGTGCTTCTTCTCTTCCCTTTTGTTCAGTTCTATAAATGGTAGCATCCACCGTTATCTATGATGGATGATCACCTATTATGTATGGGCGTGGACCCGACCAAATCTAATGAGGGACTTAGTAGGGAGTTAAGCAGCGCAATCTACAATGTTGGTGTGGTGGTGTAGTGGTGTAGTGGTTAGCATCTGCATCTCACTGCTGGAAGGTTCCATGGTGATTTCCAGTTAGAAACCACTGTGTTCAGTTTTCCATCAAAACAGGTTAATTCTCCTTTCAGTGCCTTTGACTAAGGAACTGATGAAGATCTGGAGTTGGTCCCTGAATGCCCCCAATAACAGCACACAGCTCCTCATGTGGAAAGTGCTAATCCTAACTAATGCTACATGCTTGATGTTGTGTGTGTTAAAATAGGTAAAATGCAGTGACCTTAAGAGGATAACAAGTTAACCTTTAATTTCTGAACTATAAGTTACTGAAGATTACACATTGGCCCTTTACAATGCTGGAGTGCATCTACATATTTTTCATTTACATTAACAGAGCAAAGTGCTGCTGCTACTCCAGATGTCTATTTCTGCACTGTGATGGGATATTTACAGGGTGGGGAAGCAAAATTTACAATATTTTGAGGCAGGGATTGAAAGACAGTGTATGACCAGTTAGTTTATTGAAAGTCATGAGAATTTATTTGCCACAAGAAAATTGACATAATAGAAAATGTTTTTATTCTATGTGTCCTCCTTCTTTCTCAATAACTGCCTTCACACGCTTCCTGAAACTTGCGCAAGTGTTCCTCAAATATTCGGGTGACAACTTCTCCCATTCTTTTTTAATAGTATCTTCCAGACTTTCTCGTAATAGTTTTGCTCATAGTCATTCTCTTCTTTACATTATAAACAGTCTTTATGGACACTGCAACTATTTTTGAAATCTCCTTTGGTGTGACGAGTGCATTCAGCAAATCACACACTCTTTGACGTTTGCTTTCCTGATTACTCATATGAGCAAAAGTTTCTGAAAAGGTATGGATAATAGTGTTAGGTATGATTATGACATCAATATATGTTTGGTTTCAAAACAATTGACGTAGTGCCTGCTGAGAAAAAACAACTAAATGTTCATTGTAAATTTTGCTTCCCCACCCTGTAGGGTTTCCTAAAAAGATTACACTGAAGTTTGTCAAGATTTGTATTTACTGTGCTCCTTTCTCATTGTGTAGATATACAGTAGTAGTCACTTTTGTACAGATTTTAACAATAGTTTAACAGAAGATGTCGAGAGCAGTGCTTGTTAGCCATAGTTGCAACAGCGGTAGTGATGTTCAGTTCCATGGAGTACAAACATCAGAAAAGAGGCCAGTCCATCAATTACTGAGAAAACTGGCCTACTTCAGAGAGCTTAAAATACTCAACATAATCTACAATCATTTTGTGCAGTCACCTGTCAGAACAGAGAAAACCCCAACAACAACAGTGTTAACCATTCCCAACCATTTCCAAGGAGTTTCCCTCTTTAAAACGATCTCTTCAACACAAAGAGGCACAAAACAGGTCCATGATAAATGAGTCTGCAGTGCAGGGACAATGCAGGCAGCCGGGCTTCCCCATGCAGGATGTACAGAGCCACAGTAACAAACAGGCAGTGACAGACATATGAGTCATGATGAATGGATTTCTATGTTTCTATGTGCAGTAACCTCTCAGCAACTCCTAAAGGCAGCACGTGAAGTTCAATCCACTGGCTGGGAGCATCCTGTTAGCAACACAGAGGTATAGATGCAGCCGCTGCAAGAGGCCTACATTACTTTGTCTGCTTTCTGGAAAAAAAAAAAAACTCCTGGGTTTCATCCTCAGGAGGAATTGTTAGGAAACATCTAATTTAGCTCTGTGTCTGACAGAGTAAGGGATGGTGTGGAAAGAAGCTGGCTCAGGAAAATTCAGACTTGATTTGCAATGTATATTTATGTACTTTGACTGTAGTGTTGAATAAAGAGCTATCTACGGCAATGTGAAACAAATGCTGGATAAATGTAAAGGTCTTTTGATAGGCTTCAGTAATCTGCTGAATCAGCTGCTTTCGGCTGAGTTTTTAGGTCACAAAAAGGTTTTCATGATAGGAACACCTCACACTGTAATGTAGCCCACACAATTTCTAAAACTAATTGTGCGGAGAAACAAAGCGGATTCATGGTCGACTGGTCTGCCACTGTGGTCCAGAATTAAACATCTTGACCACTTTAGCACAGGTTTACATACATTTTTGTACAAACCTACAATGGATACTGCATCTCACTACCTTGAGGTTGATCATTTTTTTGACATTGTGTCTTACCACCTGCTATAAGGACATGGAATATTCAAGATCCCCACAGGCTAATTCCTAATGACTGTTGACTCACTGACTTTGCTACGAGAGGACAAAGATTTCAATTAAATGAGGCACAAACTCAACAAGTGAAGCAAGTAAATTGATTGGCAGTATATTTAGAAAACCTATCTCTATATTTATCTACAACCACCACCAGAATTTGAGGTTCTTAAATTTGCACAAGCTGGTTTTTAATCAAGAACCTGAAATTTCTTTAGCCCCAGTTTCAGCTGCACAGTATTTTGTGTTGAGTGTTAGCAGTTCAGTACATATAGTCAATACCTTTAGTATTTACTTGGCCTGACACTACCACTTAAATTACTACATCTGTCCCAATTACATTTTTATTTATTAACATGCAATTTGGCTTCCTTTACAAAGAGAACATTATTTTTTTCCTAAAGCATCCAAGTGTCTTGATACAGTATAACATCAATATGAATATATCATGAATGTTTTATAGTACTATAAATAGTAAACACCTCAGTATAACAACTAACTGCACAGTATATTTTTTGGTAGTGTATGGTGGCTGGTGAAATGGCTGCTCCTAATTAGAGACTGCTGTCCATTCACCTGCTTGGATGGAACCCAGACAGGTGACATGTCCGGTGGGATGAGGGAAATGTATTCACTTCTGCTGGCAGTCCTACGGGTCAGCAGTCAGACACTTGACCACTACAGTCTTGTTAACAAGGATCCAGAGTCACTCACTCAGAGGCTTGTCACAGTCATTGGCGGTCCAATAATTACGCATTATTTAGAGTAGTATTTCAAGTGGCGTTCTCTAATCAAGTCTAAATCGTACATAATTTACCTGCTGCGGCTTCGAGCCAAAGTAATGGAACACTGATACACAAACCAGGTCCTTCCCACTAACAGGTCAATGAAATCATTTGAGACTAGCAGAAATCATTTCTTTTAATAAGGGTGTACTTTTGTTACTGGGTATACAGCTTGAAGGGAAACTGGTAAATCATACTGCTAAAATACTAATACTGCTGAAATACTACTTAGCGATTTTAAGCCCCTGAACGGTTTCCACCTGTATGTATTGTCTCTGCTTTGGTTGTTATGTTAAAATCTAAATAAAGGTTAATGAAAGACAGAATGACCCCTCCCCTTCCCCCGCCATTGCAGGTAGGCCGTGGCTGGGAGGACCACTACAGAATAATCACCTGCAGAGAGGGGAAATCACTGTTGCTATGGAAACAACATTTAGGAATCCCA
The DNA here is from genome assembly GCF_902148855.1 of Sphaeramia orbicularis. Classification (NCBI taxonomy): domain Eukaryota; kingdom Metazoa; phylum Chordata; class Actinopteri; order Kurtiformes; family Apogonidae; genus Sphaeramia; species Sphaeramia orbicularis. Next base: position 23,995,289 of record NC_043968.1, on the reverse strand, counting down.
TGATCCCAAGCTCACATGCTGCTAATTTGGACAAATTCATAGTTTTCCATCCTCTGCTTTAGCTGCAAGTGTGGAAAAACATTAACACCTCCATGTGCTCTCATTTCTATTAATAGGGTTATTTTATTACAGTGACAGGTTGGTCCGTAGAGGGATTTTAGTTTCAACATCTGATGCATCAAAACCTTAAGAAAAAAAGAAATACATGAAAAAAATCAAATACAAGACTAACATAATATTTTATGTGATCTCATTACAGTTTAGCACATTTAGCCTTCTCGTCTATACTAAATCTTGACCTTGCTAAAGGCTTAAACAGAAGACATAGTTATAGTGATAATCACAGACAGATTACCAGCCAAATTCTCAATAAATCCTCAATCAACCTGATCAACCGAGAAAATCTTTCTTGTACCAATCACCAAACAGATGTTCTCCTTCAGTCAGAGGCAGTTATGGGTTTCTGGAGGGCTTTGGTGTTGTGGTTGTAGCTGAGGGGTCATGGGATTTGAGGATCCACCCCAAGAACATCTGATGTTATTTGATCAAAAACTGTGCAATCATTTTCACATTCCACATTTTTTTCACTCTTACAGTGGTTTGGTTTTTTTTAAATCATATCTCTCTACAAGATTTTGCAAAAGCTTGGACAGATAACAAATACGCAGCAAAAAGCTTCAAAACAAAACTTACTATAGAAGTTCACTGGGGACCCCTTCCAACTACTACATCTTGGAAAATTAATGTAGCTAATTTTGATGTTCTCCACCTTTTTTTTGCATTAATTTGGCTGACATGGTGTCCAGAAGGGTTTGAGTGCTGTACCTTATCAAAAATAATGCTAGGAAAAATCTTCACTGATGTCAAAAACAATTTATCTAATTCAGTTACGCAGCTAGCAATTTGCGAAAACCTTTGCCCTTTGGGGGAGCTCTCAGTAAATTATAGGAAAATGAGCACATACACAACATCATAAGCAGAAACATCCATGACTAATACCATAATTAATATTATAGTATTAACTATGACACATACAGGATGTTGGGGAAGTGGTGGGAGCTGTGGAGTAATCACTGTCGTCATTACTGACTGACCAGAATAAAAAAGGCAGTTTCTGCACCAGAACTGAGGCGACAACTAGAACATTCACAATTCTTTACAATTTATAAATGAATGCATGCAAAACTAAAAATGTCAAAGATGATAGAGACTCTGTTTCTCAGTGTTACATAAAGCTCTTTGCGCTCTCCAGCACAATTTAATATTCCAGCCACACATTCACAAATAGTCCTTCACAGAGCAGAAAGAAGAGAGATGTTTTAATAAATGTAGTAGTTTTAGTCATAATGAGTTATATAAAAAGTAATTCTGTCTTCAGTTGTTTTTTTTTCATGAAGTCTATTTGAATGAGAATACATTTGTTGCAAAGTCAAAGTAGACATTTATAAATCAAAGAAGAAAAAAAAAGCTTAAGAGGTGTTTTTATGTCTTACAACCAATTAAATCACTTATCTTTGATTAGTCAACAAATACAGTTCTTTAGAGCTAACATAACACTGCATGACAAAACATCTGTCAGCCTACAAATCACATTATTCTGTACAAAAAATCTACCAATAACTCCTATATACACTAGGGGTGTAACGGTGCACTCGTTTGTACCGAACCGTTTCAGTTTGGGGCCTTCAATACAATACGGAGATGTACTGAACAAATGCATGTAGTCTATGTGAAGAACACAAACACTCTGGAAGCAGGGCTGACGCAAGCAGAGCCCATGTGCAGAGTTTCCTCTATATACATTCAGCAGTGGTGAATTCTCAGCACTGTTGCCAAAAAAAAAAACCATGACAACAGAGAGTATAACAGAGGCACAAAGGCCAAGTCGGAAAGTCGAAGCATGTTAAGTTTCACTGTCAGTTTTCAGTTTGTTGTGGCTTTGTGGCACAAAAGAGTCCACGGGTTCCTTTATAGCAAAAACGTTTTTATTTTTTAACTCAAGTTGGCAAAATCAAGTGAACCTGCTCCTCTTCTTCTTCATCGTGCCTCTGCTGCAGCATTACTATGAGGTCACATTCACAGCACCTCAGGGAATACTGTGAGGCATTCAAAAACACTCAGGAAATTACAGAGTTTGCCATAACGAACATTGAACATTCAAAAATACATACATGTGGGGTGCCTGTTAATGCATAAATGACTAAACAATATTTTGTAGAAATATCCTGTGTCACACAACTAGTTATGGTAGTACCGAAAACGTATTGAACCGAAGATCCCTGTACCGAAAACATACCAAATTTTTCTGTATCATTACACCCCTAGTATACAGACTGTAAAACACACTCAGGCTCTTCTAATAGACATATATTTTAGTCTTTGTATGTACATGCTTCAAATGGAGACCATGTGTCAGCATGAAGGGCTGACAAACTCAGATCGGGTCAAATGATTCTAATGATGAAGTGGACTACATACAGTACAAGCAAGGCAATCTGTAACAAACCCTGTCGGTAAGGAAGCAGAACCACATGTGCCAAAATGCTCTCTCCTCTCCTATTCCACAGGATATAAAGCTCTTTGAAACACAGCAGTCATGACAAACCCTGTTGTACAAACAGACCCGCATCTTGACAGTTTGCCAATTTGTCCAGAAAGCAAGCCTTTTAACTTCGCTTTTGTTTTTCGGGTTTCCAGTGTTACATAAAGCCCAAGCGCACACACAGAAAAAAGATCACATGCGGCAGTCATTAATGCATCATCTGTCAATCCAATAATCTGTGCAGCCCCATGAACTCTTTGCTCTGCGCTAAGGTCGCCTGAGGACCTGGCTTCTACCAGAAAATGACTTTCTCCCTCCATGACACAGGCTCCAAACCCTGCTCTATTGTCAGGCCATGTGTCCTGCAGTATGTAAACAATTATCCGGGTCTACAATTATCATAGTACTGGCAGTGACATGGAGATGTGGATTACAGAGAGGGAAGGGAAAACACAAAAGCAGACTTAATGAAAGACTGGAATTGCTGAGTACACCAGTCAGAGTTGCATGGGGTTAAACAATTAGCTAATTAGCCTGCTGGATAAACAATGTGGCTGTACATGTTTATTCAGGACAATGCTCAGAAGTGAGGACACTCAGAGCGTTGTGCTGATCCTGTGCTGAGTCAGTGTTAAGTCTTTTCAAAGTGATGCTAAAACAAGTGCAGCAGCTGGAAAACAACAGTGACATAAGTGCCATAACAGCTAAAGTGCTTGTTTTAAGAAATTGAACATAGGAGCTTGTAGTCTGGGCTCATGTCTTCCGGGGACAGCATCTGCACAGGAAAATGGAAATACCGTTATGAACACTAACTCTTCCTTCAGTATGCATAGAAAGACAATTCCCTTATGTCTACTGGGAAGAAAAATCACACTGGTTGCGCAAAGTATCTGCAATGTATGAAAAAAAATGAAGAAAGAGGGATGATATGTGCATAGGGGGTGGAGCAAATTTGCTCTCAACCAAACTCATGCAGTATGGAAGAAGTAATCATCATGGTGCCAATTCTAAAGTGGGTCCTTTTCAGAGCAGTAGGAGAGGAGCGCATTAGCTGTTTATTAGCCAGCAGGCAGGAAGCCATGAGCACATTGATTCAGTCTGTGTGCAGCACCAGGACCCATGTCTGTGGCCTGTGGACATTACAGAACCGCAGCCTCTGCCAATACAGCACACTCACCTGATTTATCACAGAGAGAGCATGAACTACATTTAAATACACATTATTGATATAGTCCAGTGAAGTGATGACTGCAGCAGGGTAAGGATCCAGTCTGGGTTGCTGCTATTAAAGTGTCTAGTATAATATCTTATTGTATCACAATGTTTTATTCACTGATCCCACTAATGTACAGGGTAGAGCGTCACAAAATATCATTTGAGCATCGTCATCGCAATGTACGTGTGCGCATTAGTCACATCGCAGGTATTGCAGTGTATGAGGTACAGGAACTCAACGTGTTCTCATCTAATTTCAACCTGGGTACCTGACACATACTGTGCACAATGATCCACCAATCACAATCGTTCTTAATCATTTTGCCGAAGCAGACCACGCCCCTGCACATGGAGTGAGTCGCTGGTAATAATATTGAAAATGAGCAACGAGCAAGAGAAAATCACTGAAAATGAAGATGTGGTACCAAAAACAAAAGCAACATTGGTTATCTGGGATTATTTCAGCTACAAGAAGGATGAAACTGCAACACGTGTTCTGTGTCGACAGTGCCTTGCACCTTTTTGCCACAACGAGAGGTAACACAACTAATTAGTTTGACTATTTACATCTGCACCACACAGCTATTATATCCTCCAGAGTATTTTTTCATATCGCAATATATATCCCAGAGTTAAAAAAAAAAAAAAAAAAAAAAAAAAATCGCAATGTCAGTTTTTTCCAATATCGTGCAGTCCTAGTACAGGGTCTCCTACATTTGCACACATTGCAATATTATCCCACAATCTTCTGCAACCTTTTAATTTGTGTGCTGCATTTGAAGAGAAATACTGGCTATTTGCACCATATGCACAGTAGGTTACAGTACAATATAGCAAGGTTTTCTGTTAAACAAAGTGAAAAATTATTCCAGCCACAGCTGCTTTTCATGATATCGGCTTCAGAAATGTATCCTTGTTCCATTCACTACCCAAGGTCTATGAAAATCTGTCATATTTGCAGTAATTATTTGGCCTCAATTCAATTAAAATTGCAGTTATATTTATCTTTAACTATAATAACCTTCTCACAATTTTGCAAATATGTCTTACAATACTTGCACTGACATGAGTCTTCAGTTTTTGGGCTTTGTTACTCCCTCTGCCCATAAAGTGCATTAAGCAATCGATAATCTTTCATTACTAAACCTTCTCTTTGAGTGTATTTTGACTTTATGAAAACTGGGCTCAGCAAGAAAACACTGCCAGAGGAAACAAAAAGAATGAGTCTTATAATAATAAGATGGTACTGTTGAAGATCTTCATTAGATATGACGTTTGCTGTTAGTGGTTCGGTGCCTACTCACATATTTAACTCTTTATCGGGCAAGTGACTATTTTTGGTCAGACATTACAAGACAGTGACAGCAACAGTTACAGTGAGGACAGTGAGGCAACAACCTCAGGTCCAATGTGGTCTACAGGGTCTGTAAGGTCCACCTCTGCATGAACAGTGAGTGTACCTGCTTTGTTAGGTACCATGGAGTAATGGTACTAATGTAAGGAATGATGTTCAAAGGGAGAATGTGGATGTGGACAGGGGTCTGGAGCAGCACTGATGTTGGTCTAATGTTCTAAAAGTGAGTTTTTTTGCTACCCACAGATAAGGAACCAAATATGGTAACTTCACTGACCTTGATTTTCTACATAATGAGAAATTTTGAAAAATTTCACTAAAGTAATAAAGTCTTTTTAAGTTCTCCAATAACACACTAAAGCCGCATTTCCACTACGTAGAACCGGCTCAACTTGACTCGGCTCGGCTCAGCTCAGATACCAGGTATTATTCCTGGAGACCGTTTCCATTACAGGATAGTACCAACTTTAGAGCACCTGGACGTCATAGCAATGAGGCGCATTACTTCCATGTCGTCTGCTCAGAGTTGCTGATAAACTCGCTCATTGCGTGTTGTCTCATCAAGCTCATGCTGAATTTTTACATCTGAATCTCCTCGACCGACCATGGTGTAGTTTTGCGGGATGTCGTTATGTGGATTAACCTACTGCTATATTTACTGTCAACTTCCACATCTGTTTTTTGTAAAATGGCGGGTCACAGAGACAATTCTCTGACCAGTCAGTGGTCCGCAGTGTTTACACGTTATGTTTTATTATCAGTTCCCAGTCTTGGAACCTCGGCGGAGATGATACCAAAAAACTAGTACCGGGTACCAGATTCCAGGTCCTTTTTCGTAATGGAAATACAAAAGGCAGAGTCGAGTCGAGCCGGTACTACATAGTGGAAACGCAGCATAAGGTTGAAATTTGGAATTTCAGAGTATTTCTATGAGAGCCCTAGAAAGGGTTAAGGAAGAACAGATTATTTTTTGGTTCTAAACATCAGCACGCAACCGTTCACATTTCACGTGTAGGCTTGGGCTGCCACTGTCAAATGTTAAAAAAAAAAAAAAAAAAGAATATAGTCATGCCCTACTTGACATACAGTTAGTGACCACACCTCTAACAAAATAAGTGTCTCTTACTCAGTTTATCCCCTTAAATCATGGCACCAGCATATCACAAGTGAAACTTCAGACATGTTTGTACAATCCACATATACTCAGTGCCAATGAAAACGCAACACTTGAATGTGTTTTATTGTTCCTGAGCTGCATCAATATATTTAAATTTCACCTGTATAAGATAATCCCAGACAATTTCTTGACAACCTGAGACGGGTTGAGCTATTGTCACGCTTGAATGAACTTGTCTGCATTCATAAGACTTGTTTTTCTTATTGCTCAGCAATGAACTGCTCAACTTAAGGAACTGTGGTCAGTTAAGGAGTGGCCATGTTCTGTATATAAAGGCAAGCTGAAAAGCACCAAAATCATTTACAATAACTCAGCGATGCCTAGACTGACACGTGACCAAAGATGCCATGCTATGGGGCTCCTGGAGGCCGGAATCTCTGCTCGGCAGGTGGCGCATCATTTTGGATGTGATGTGTCCACCATAGTCAGGATGCAACAGAGGCATGAAGAAACTGGCTCAACTGCAGACAGACGAGCTGTTACGACGAGCATGTGTGACCACGCCACAGCAGGATCGCTACATTGAGCTGCAGCACCTCCGGGACCGCTTTGTGACTTTCGGTTTTGGGGGTCCTTGAGTTTCTTTCTCTATCCTTATTTTTTGTCAACAAATTTGGATGTGATTTTTTATTTTTACTGTATAGAAATGGCCTATGATTGATTCCAAAGAGGTTATGGAATAAAAATCCTCATCGATTTAAAAAAATATAAGAATCTTCAAGTGTTGCATTTTCATTGGCACTGAGTATACATACAGATTTATATTTCCTCTAAAAATAGAAAAGCTTGAAGGTGCATGACATCTAATGTGAAGGACGGTGCCTCTTATGGTGCTCTAGCTGCATCTAAGTTCATACATTATTGATCAGCTATCATCAACCAGAAAGGTCAGAGTCTGGGGGCAAAACAACAGGACACTCTGATACTGGCTCTGAAGGGCCTTAGGTATTGTGCTCAAGGACACTTCAAGCAGTGGCACTGTTCACTTATGACCTAATCTTAATCTCTCAGCAATAGAAGCAGCCATGTTCCTGTCTGATAACAGCTCCTGGAGAGAGCCAGGCAAAACACCCCCCATGTCTGCACACTCCAGACCAAGTCATCGCTTTATTCTCATATACGCACCCCCCACGAACAACCTCCGGCAGTAAGAGTCAGGGTCTTGCTTTCCAGGACACCTTTTGCTGACAGAGGCTGGGATTCAGCCCAGCTATCTGCTCAGTAATGCCATATCCTCAAACACACTCCCCACCTACAGTGCGGCTGCTGGGAGGGGATACACAATAATCCTCCAAAGGAACAAGACACAGTATGTGGTGAGGACTTTCTCAGTGAGCAGAAATGTTGACCGTTCACCTCCAACTCCGCCTAACTTGTCCACTCCTCACTTTCAGAGGTGTACTCGCTTTACAGTATATTTCCACCAAGGTTCCTCCGTTGGGACTTAAGGGCAGCACAGTTGCTTGACAGTCATCAAGCAGCTGTTGTGTTGCCAGTTGTTTTCTCTCAAATTAAAGCAGACTCAGGAAATTACCAGATGTAAGCATAGAGCCGTTCACAATAAGATTTAATAATAATAATAATAATAATAATAATAATAATAATAATAATAATAATAATAATAATAATGAAACGGGTTTAGAAAATGAATGAATGAATAATAATAAATACATTTTATTTATAGGCGCCTTTTAGGACACTCAAGGTCACCGTATAAAGTTGTTAAAAGTAAATAAAATAAATAAAACACAATTAAAATTACACATATACATATATAAAACACATAGGTTCATAAAATGGCAGTAGATAAAATTTACATTGTCCACATCCATGTTAGTCAGTTTGCCATCCCTTCTCAAAACTGAAACAATCAAGAAGGGCCTTCAGACCACAAAGAACACAACCAAGAGTCATCCTTTCTTCTCTTAAGATAATGTTATTAAACCACCTATAAATCTGTCTATCCATCCATGCATCTATCTACAGTATGAGTTAGTTCGTATAATACCATTCTCTCCAATATTAACGCATAAAGACCCAGTGCTACTTTTGTGGTAGTTCCTAAATAAATTTCTCTCCAGATTTCACCTTTTTTAAGTGATTTACCAGCATTTATTACAGTATTATCCTCTGTATTTTGCTTTTTTTTCAGTGAAAAATCACCTTTTTTCCTATATTTCATTTACTGATCATGTAGATGTTCATTAAAGCTCAGATTAAAGTTGAGGGTTATTATATCAAAAGAGAGAAAACTAAAGAAAAAGTGATTTTCTCAGCAAATATATCAATAACTGAACATAAACCCAGTGTGTCCATCCGCCGTCATTGATCCAGCTTCGTGGGTTTTACTGGTGAATCAATGTTGTAGAAGATAACAGTGTTTCCATGTTCACTACAGAGCCTCTGAACGTCCAAATGGGTCATATCTGATGACCATGAAAAGATGACAAACGGTGTTTTATACCAATTATTTGCATGGACTGATAGGATTAGTGGATCAGCAGTTATTAAACATTTTATATCAGTAGATTATTTTTGGTCGCCGGTGGAGGTTTGGGTCTTTATGCGTTAAATGAGGTGAAAAACTATTTCAGCCACTGCTCCTTTTTATGGATCTACTCCAAACATCTTGTCCCATTTCCTCCCCAAGTTTCATTAAAATCGTTATAGCTGGTTTTGCACAATCCTGCTGATAGACAAAGAGAAAGACATAACTTACTTAGTAATAAGTAATCACAGTCTACTTCAAAATCTACCCTAAAGTCACACTGCAAAAAAGGCCTGTACAAAAATAAGAAAATTACGGTCATTATTGGGTTAAAATGTCTTACTTCAAGTAAAATTATCTGCCAGTACAGTAAGAAAATTGCACTAATCAAGTTTTCTTAAAATAATAAACTATTTTCTGAGGGTTACAGAATGATGAAATTCTTATTTTAATCAAAATATACTTGTTTAAAGTCTTCATAAAAAGATTTTTTAAGACATAGATAGATAGATAGATAGATAGATAGATAGATAGATAGATAGATAGATAGATAGATAGATAGATAGATAGATAGATAGATAGATAGATAGATAGATAGATAGATAGATAGATAGATAGATAGATAGATAGATAGATAGATAGATAGATAGAGTTTAAAAAAAAATCTTTCTATGAAGACTTTAAACAAGTCTATTTTGATTAAAATAAGAATTTTATCATTCTATAATCCTTAGTAAAGTATTTTATTATTTTAAGAAAACTTGATTAGTGCAATTTTCTTACTGCATTGTCAGATATTTTTACTTGAAATAAGACAGTTTAACCCAATAATGAGTACAAAAGTACAAATGTCTTGAAACAGTTCTCCCAACAATGGAGCTTGTTTTGTTATAGCTCAAAATTCTTGGAACAAGTTAAATAATCCCAACAAGATTAAGTCTCAATAAGTAAATAAATCTAAAAAATATGATCTTTCAAGATAAATATTCCAAATTCTAGTCAGTTTGTCTATGTCAGATATTCCTTTTTTGCAGGGCAGCTCTGTGTTGCATGACATGTCAGAAGCATCGCCTTCAGCAGTGTTGATGTGTTTGTTCAAGTCATCACTAAATCAGATTTATTTTAGCTGCAGTTTAAGTGGACCGGGACCTTCTGGTGCTTTCGTTGGAACAGGTCTTTGTATTTCATTTTTAGGTAGGTTTTATGACTGACATCTACAAAGTTTGACCGTAAGAGACCTCAAAAGTCAACAACTCAATCTCTGCAGCCACTTTCACATCTTCTCATTCCTCTTCCTGTCCCTTTAACACAGCATTTACACTAGCACTGGCCCGTGTCCCAGAGGACTCCGACGTTTGTTATCATGGCATAACCCCCCCACCACCACCACTACCCCCCACCACCACCCCTACCTCTTTTGCTCCTGCTTTGCTGACCTGACCTTCCACTGTCCATTTGTCTATGTGTGTGTGTGTTTGTGTGAAAAGGGCGGTGGCAGGGATTATATAGCCCTCCAGGCAGCTGTAAAAGATGATTTATGGCGCTGTGCTGCTCCAGATGCAACAGTAGCCTCTCCCGATAGTGTTGAGCGGAGGGGGGTTTGGTGTTAGGAGGAAGGAGTGAATTGATCTGCTAGGAATTGGTGTGGAAGAAAACCAAAGGCATGATAGCCGCTTTCTTTTCATGTACAGCAGAGGAGATTAGGCTTTAAGCTCTTGCTAGTCCCAAAGAAAAAAAATATCTTACTGGGCCAAGAAGGGGATTGAGGAAGAGAAGAAAGCAAGTCAAACAAGGCCACTGCATGAAGCCCTTTTCTCGCTCACTTGTATTCCCCCGTGTGAATATATGACAATCCAATTAGCTCTTCAATTCAGATAAATCCATGGCTGTTCACCGAGCGTCAAACCTGAGAGAGGAAATAGAGGAGGGGCAAAGATAGACCCTTGACATTTCTGTTCTTGGCATATAGGCTGACGTCGACTGCAGATGATCATTTTAAATAAAAAGTAGCGATAAATCACTATTATAGTTACAATCATGCGACTCCTTTTCTGTTACTTATGGTACTGTGGTGAAACCTGACTGATGCGGGACTCTCCTTAAAGAAAGGATAGAGGCATAACTTCTATTTTCAGAAACTAAATGATAATGATAATTCTTGTAATGACAAATATATTTACTGTTAAGTGAAAATGAAATAGTTAAATGAAGTGTGTTCTGCTACAACTGCATGGCTGCAAACGAAAGGATGTAAATACAACAGAAACTTACAGAGCTCTTAGATATAGTGATCAACCCCTTAGATCACAGGTGTCAAACATGCGGCCCAGGGGCCAAATCTGGCCCGCCAAAGGGTCCAGTCCGGCCCTTGGGATGAATTTGTGAAATGCAAAAATTATACTGATAATAACAATCCTTTCAGTTCAGGTTCCACATTCAGAACAATTCAATCTCAAGTGGGCAGGACCAGTAAAATACTATTATAATAACCTATAAATAATGACAACTCCAAATTTTTCTCTTTGTAAATGTAAATATTTTCATGTATTTACACAAAAACAAAGTATAATTTTGCAAAACATGTGAATAACCTGAATAAATATGAACAACCTGAAATGTCTTAAGAGAAGTAAGTACAATTTTTACCAATATTCTGCATGTTACTCAATGTTTTGTGTGTTTGTAGATCCACTGTGATCTGTAAGTTATAAAGTACATGTGTAAATGATAAACTGAGGCAGAATACTGTTAAATTACACTTATTTTTTTCAGTTTGTTCATGTTATTCACATCTTCTGAAAGGATAGTTTGTAGATGTAAACCTTTTCATACTATAAATGTACTTTTTTCTCTCTAAAACAGAGAAAAGTTTGGAGTTGACATTATTTATATATTATTATATTACTATTTTACTGGTTGGGCCCATTTCAGATCAAATCAAGCTGAGTGTGGCCCCTGAACTAAAATGAGTTTGACACCCCTGCCTTAGATGAATCAAAAAGACTGGGACAGAAATATTTTTGAAGAATTTCCTTAGGATAATCAAGTAGCTTCAATTTTCATAGAAAAAAAGACAGAAATCCAGGCACTCACTTGGTTGGAAAAATTGTAAAAAGCCTTCACAATTTTTCCAACTAACTGAGTGCCTGGATTTTTGTCGTTCTTCTATAGTTTTTTTTTTTTTTTGTCTTTTTGGATGCTTAGCTTCAGTGTTCATTTCGGAATTTTTCATACTTTTTTCATACTTTAGATTAGTTCTGTGTGCAGTCGATACTGCATGGTCGTATAAGTATGCAAAAGTCACAAATAACCCTGACAGTTTTTTAGTTTCATATGCATTTTGTGTTTAAGAAAGTGCTAAAAGGAAGGCTTCTGTCAGTCAGACTAAAGCTGCATTCATGTCATATCCTTTGAAGCATAACTATGAGCCAGAAAGTGGGAAAGAGATGTGCCATTTGTAATTCAGAATCCGAGATATTTACACACCATTCTTACTGATAAAACTGAGTGGTAAATGTATGAACGGATGACAAATTAAAGGTTCATTTATAGTGATCATCTGCTCAGTCATCAATTTGACACAGATTGACATGATCACTATATCAGTATTTTCCACTGTAAATAGGTTCAAATCCCAGCAGTGTTCAACTATATAAGCCTTGTAGTCCTCATCTAAGACACTGATCTTCAGCCATAGACAAAAATGTGATGGGACACAGAGCTGCTCTTCATAAACATTGCTATGGGTTTGGACTGTGGTTCTACTGTACGTTACTATTCTGATATAACAGACAACGCATTTAACATGTTCCACTACATTCCAACCTTCAACGCATTCACCTGCCCAAGGTAACAATTAAATGTCTTGCCCAAAGGACATTTTGACACATAGATGATAGAGCTGAGGATTTAACCACCAACCAGTTCCACTGATGATGACCTTGCTCTTCCTCCTAAAGAAGACCCCAAGAGTACTGGGCTCAGGGACAGTCAACAAGTCTATGTCATAGGAAATACCACATACCCTACTTGTCTGAAACATTTATCAAACTTCATAAAAGCACAAGACATCTATCCAGACCAATCCCCACAGCCTTACTTTGTGCCTGCTACACACAGCACAATATTTCCTAAGAATATTCATATATTCATACACAGAATCTTGAGGTTCAGAAGTGCACAGAGTATGGACCTGAGTCCAAGAATACTGGCAGCACAGAAACTTTTGGTTTGATGTCCACGTTGGTTGATTTTTGTTTCCCACTAGTCATGTCCTTGGAAGACATTCCATGCATCATCACTCAGAAAATGCAGCTAAGCTTTGCGGTTAAAATGTAAATTTAATCTCCAAAAAGTCATTGCTCATCCACAAACACTTTGTCTCACCCTGGGCTCCAGCATAATCTGTTTAGACCAACATGCACACACAGAGAAACGAGCCAAACCTAAGAGGCTGTTTGACAGACTTTTCTCCTTTTTTCATCCTCCTCTTCTCATTTTTACACTGACAGTCATATATGCAGTTGCAGGGGTTTGACAGCTGTGAAGCTACTGTAATCAGCAGTTTTCCAGAGAGCTCCAAAGCAATGAGATCAATCCATGACAGCACGGATTTAATATTAACACTTGGCAAGGGTCCAGTCCTGCTCGCAGTGATCTGAGAGGGATTCCTACCAAAACGTATGGGCCCAGGCCAAACCTCGACAGCACATTCAGGGAGGATGAGCCAAGAAGGACTTTGTCCATTTATTGAATAATCAACAGCTCAGACTGTGTTGAATCACAAGTAAATCAGAGGAAGTTTGCCAGTGGTTTTCTTTTGCATAAAGGAGTTTTCATGAATGCGAATGGTTGCCAGTCAGTGATAAACAATGCCCATCCCAAAGCACGCATTTAGTGCCAGACAAGGAAAAGTGAGTGGCATTTCTTTTTTGGGTGTTATATTAGGGAGTTGGGCTGCTGCTCAGCAAAGACTGTAAATGTACTGAAACAAAGCCGGCTTTCACTCTCCCTTATCAGTGTCATCACAATCATTTATCCCATGTGTTATAACCATGAACACGATTCTCTAGAGAGAAGCTTGTCTGTCGAGCTGTTTGGAGAAGAATCCAATCTCCGACACCAGGCAGACTTTCCAGGACAGACACAGAGGCAGATAACACCCCACTGCACAGACCTCTCACACACTGAACACAGTGGTAAAAATAAATCCTCCTTCTAGTCATTTTACGTCTATTTAGATCCAGTTCTGATTTGAGAACCATCACTTCTAAAATCCAAATCAGCAGCCACTGTCACATATTGAAAAATAATCCACACTTCTCTGCTTCACTAATTAACTGTGGAATTTTTCTTTCATTATTGACCAATGCATATGACTCTCACAATTTTCCAAATTAAACATTGCTGCCCTAAGGTCCATGTCATCTGTCGTTTTGCAGTTACACAACCCCTCACTCTCATTCTACCACAGTGCAGACCACAATGAAACTAATATAAATACATGCAAGCATGAGCACATTAGATCAATGTTAATTCCAACTCCACTCTCAGCAGGAGTCCATCAGCTGTTCCTGCTCCGCAGGCTGCCGAGCCCTTCACCTCTCACATTTAATGACCTCTGACCCAAAAAGGGGTGGCCTTGTGTGCGTATGAGAGATGAACATCCATTTGTGTGATGGGAGCAGTGTGTTCAGGGGTCAAAGGTTGAGACAGACACCGAAAGGGCTGCCTGTGGTTTGGAGCAGGAGGCGCCTTGTAATTTCAAAGTTGAAGTGAAGGGCAGCAAGGTGACGCGGAGATTACAGAGGATGTCTTTCAAGTGAAAGTGCAGGTTCACGCCCTTGTGGCAGTGAACGTCACCACTACCTGAAGACAAGACAAGCAACGCACCATCTCGGGTACTGCTTTTGTTGTTCTGTAGCTAAACTTGTTGTTCCTCTGGGTGAGGGAGAAAAAATCTCATGCAATTTCACACAGTAATCAAAGTTTCACAAAAAAAAAACTGCTTATTTGCATTTGGGTTATTCAGTTTAATGACCTTCTTGGGATAAACACTGACAAATTAGCATAGTGTTGTGATCCAGTGCAGTAGACTGTTTCTAATAGAGTTTCTGAACATTTTGGCTATGATTTGATTTCCAAAATATCAAACAGGAAATTTAGGCTGTGATACTACAGTATCAAATCCCACATGTAATGATCTATTTGAATAATCATATTGTAGACTGCAGGTAATGAAATATAGATTACTATGGTAGCAGATTAATTATACACATCCACTATATGAAGAAAGCTGTTCTTGAAGGTAGTGATAGTCACTCTTGTGACAGGGAATGGGATCAAACCACAACCTAAGCATGTTATTTCAACACACTTTAGTGACTGCACCAACAACAAATTCTGCCTGCCTTCAGCGTGACATCTCCCCTACTGTTTTCAAATCTAATCACTGATATTAAAAACTCTAACAAGCGCAAAACAAAAGGCATGCTATGGAAGACAGATCATTCTGCACATTCCAGCTGCAGCCATATCTAACAACCCCCAACAGATATGTCAAACCCTGGTGTACAACTCACCGGTCGACTCCGAAAGACAATTTCCCACTCCCCCCGCACCCCGCTACACCCCAATGCTATCCGTTAACTGCCACCTCCGCCGTTCATCTTGCGTGACACGTCTGGCAGTAATGCAGCTATCCGTCAGCGGTAGCGTGTCACGGCGTAAATCATTGGTAACACTCGATGAGCTCCAGACGTCACACCGAAGCGAGCATGGGGAGGCAGATTCAGACAAAAAGAAATAGGGGTGGAAAGAGTTGGAAGTCGAGACAGAGAAATGAAAACATTATGGAGACTGGCAGTAACCATGGTGATTCTGTTTGGTGTTTTCTGACTGGACTCCTTTCATCTGACTGTCATCTTCTGTACAGGCTAAGTGTTTTAACCGTCATCCAAAACGAAAGATGCAGAACCTGACGCACACTTCCACTAAACAGTAGACAACAAATTACTGTTTTGGGTCATTGGCAGATGTAGGTTTTCAACTGTATAATTACCATCTGACACTGTGGCATGATTGTCTGTATCTGATCTTTCAGACATGACCTTTTCCATAAGTCATACAGCTCTGAGGAGTGTCCAAAACCTAATTTCAAGCTCTGGCATTTATCAGTTTAACCTACAGCTTTGGTGATTGGCTAAGGAGTGTGCATAATAAAGGGCAAAACCATACTGAAGATGTTTTTTATTACCTCAAAAATCAGTAAATCGTGCCAGCATGGTAAGGGAGCTTTCAGTCTACACACATCAATCTCCACAGGGATCAGAGCATGTTCTCCCAGTCCCAGCCTGCAGATTTAATAATCGGTATGTTTTCCAAGCCTCACAGACACGGGACAAAACCATTTGCTTTCCAGTGGAGAACACTGGGATTGTTGAAAGTGGTCTGTCACATTTCTGCATCCCATCTTTGATTCGCTGTCCATGCTTGACTGACTTGTTTTAATGGCTTCTTAGGAAAAGTATGCCTCATTCTTCCTTTGAAACAATATCTTTCCTTGAGCTTTCTTTAAAAAAAAAAAAAAAAAAAAAATTCAAACCCTGTGTCTAAGTCTAATCTCTTGCAACATCTAAAGGAATTAAACCCCAAGCTCAAATCAGTCCCAATTTAGTTGAACAAACAGCAGCTCCTGATGCGTTGAGGCAACAGGACAATTATCTTATTTGCATCTAAACTTAGTAATTCCTCAGCCAGCAAGTGAGACAGTGTTTGGCCTAATTCTCTAGTCAATTGTCCTCATCTTGAGTGGATAAATGTGTGTCATTTTAAGGACAGCTCCAGTGAGGGCCGCTAGCTCTGGGACAACATGTACATGTCAGCTCCACAAATAGGCAGATCCACTGTCTGCAGGCCCGGCGTGTCTTCCTCATCAGCTCATGCTTGTCTCCCCGTCTGTCTGCTTGTCTGTCGGCTATATTACACCATGTGCTATGATGAATGAGCTTCCTTCAGTGGCGAGGGAGGCGCCCTTGTTCAAAGTCACAGCCTTCAGCCAGTTATCACACTTTAGAGACCTGCCCTCTCATCTCTCTAAGAGGACAGGGTGCACCTGAACTAACAAATATCCTCTCACCTGCACGCGTACTTGCACAAATAAACTCGAATGACACATATATATACAGAGCAAGGTTATTATCGTTAACGAAAACTAACGAAATGACGAAAACTAGAATTGACAAAACACTTTCGTTAACTGAAATAAATAAAAACTATAATTAAAAGCAAAAAGGATAACTAACTGAAACTGTATTGTGTGCTTACAAAACTAACTAAAACGTACAAAAATGATGGATCAAATTCCCTTCGTTCTCGTCTTTGTCAATGTCGGATTGATACAAAATCAATTTATTTCGCTCTAGCAATTTTAGCTAGTGGCACCATGTGACACTTCATTGGTCCATCACTTCTCGTCACTTGTGGTTTAGAGTCGTCTTCTCGTCCCCATTCTACCTGGAAACATGGAGACTAAAGTTGGGAGAAAGCAGCAGAGTCCTGTAGGGGATTTATGCGAATACAACGGCAAGGAAGACAAAAGAAATTTTAAAAAAAACAAAACTAAAATTAAACTAAACTAAAACTCAGCATTTAGAAAAAAAATGAAAACTAATATAAACTAGAAAACCTACTCTAAAAACTAATTAAAACTAACTGAATTAGAGACAAAAAGGTCAAAACTAAATAAAATTAAACTATAATGAAAATTCCAAAACTACTATAACCTTGATACAGAGTCAGCCAAAATAATGTATACACACATCAGGAAAAGAAAAACTTGCATAAATATTTAATTTGTATAGGTACTTCTATACATATAGATACCTCTTTCGAAGTTTGATCAAATTACGATAATACTGTAGACTGTTGTACGATGTTTTCCCAACAGATGGCATTACCCTCATGAATGTAGCATCAACAAGTGACGTCTACAACATGGTGGCGGTACGGTTGTTGATTTAGGAACGCAAGATCATTTTAAGGAGGTACTTCAAATGTGAGAATGTTGCTGAAGTCCACAGACAATGGAGGCGTGAGTTTGGTTCAGAACCTTCTACACGTCTGACAGTTTCACGGATTTGTGGAGTTCGGCGTACACATAAATGTCTGGAAGCCAATGGCCACCACTTTGAGCACCTCTCATAATTGTCGAGGCCAAAGGTAACTTGTATTAACCTCGTGATGTCTGAATAAATTTGGTATTGAAATATTTATGCAAGTTTTTCTTTCCTGGTGTGTGTATACATTATTTTGGCTGACTGTATATATACAAAGCATTTACATTTACAGACACAAATGCACAGAAGACTGGAATTCTATACAGGCGGTGGCAAGCTTGCAGAGCTTTTCCCAAACAAACAGAACATAAAGCCTTGTATGTATGAATAGCTGCCACTTCTCACAAGCACAAAAAAACTGTCAAATCCAATGCAAACACAGATGCACTGGAAAAGCAGAGGCTTATTTGTACATATAACGGTTATTTACATATATGTTAGATATCTAAAAATGTAAGAAATAAATGATAACACCGAGAGTAAAACATACAGATAGTAATGATCGTAGCTAAAATGAAGCCTTCAATCTGAGTAAAGACATGCTGAGAAATCCATTAAAAGCTCCTCTGTGGCCCTGGACGTAAGTCGTATGTTTAGCTGCAAAAGCCCACAAAGGACTGGAAATGTCCTTGAGTAATACTTTGAGAGTAAAGGAAATGCAGCAGGGAGAGTCTGAATGAAGTGGGCTCCTGATAACAGCCTTGCAATCCGTCATGTTTCCTGAACTGGCGTGGATTTAAGGCAAAGACATGTTGGTAGCTGTACAACTCCAATCAAAAAAAAAAAAAAAAAAAAAAAAAGGTGCTGCATGGTTTGAGTTGATAACTGCAGAGGCAACTCTCTCAACTGGTGCTGATGAGTCCAGACAAGAATTGGAGAATAAAAGCATTAAGTCACGGACTCATCAATTATAGGGAAGTGTGACAATGGTAATTAGGCTTTTATAAAACCTGGAAACTCCACTGAGAAAGAGAATCTGTCAGTTTGTCCACAAAAAAAAAACAAAAAAAAAAACAAGACAAACTGTTCCACTGCTGGTCCCTTTGCAGAAGAGTAGAATAATCTTCAAGCACACATTCCTAGTTGTGAGCTCAAAGAGAACATCAACAACACTCCTACTTGTACGATAAATGTGAGCTAAGATAAAAATGATACCATAAGCTGCAAACCACTGAAAGCAGCTACAGCTTCCTACGGAGTTATTTCTGTTAATGGCACTTTTTAGCTCTAACATCTTTCACGTTAGGTAAGGTGTTAATGAGTTATCTTTAGAGACGCTAGTAGCCATTTCAGTTGTGTCTTTATGTTAAATAGACTGTGGAAGAGATAAGAACGGGAGGGATCAACTCATCTAAATGCTCAGTAACAACATCTACCACAATTTCACATGAAAAGATGAATGCAATATTATGTTTTATTCTACCTAGAGATATGTAAATTACAGAAAAAACATGGCCTTAAGACATCTCTGGTTAAAGGATAAGCACCAGTGAAGAAACTACAGGAAGACAGTGTCTAGGTGCAGCTGATAATAGTAATGTTTTCATGGGGGAAAATTATACATATTAAATCAAATGAAGTGTAGAGCATAAATATATTCATTACAAAATTAATTCATTTTCTTTTTGTTATGCAAATGGAACTTAATGCAATTACTGGGTATTAATGCTTACTGCTGGAAGCTGGCTCAGAGTATCACTGCTGAGTGAGTCGCATTACTCATAATCCCATGACGTGTCGGGAGCATGACGGTGTTGGCTGGGATGGCATCATGTGTGCCGACGCTCCACAGTCTGCACAACATACAATAATGCGACACTGAAAACATCTAATCCATGCATGTTAGTTCATCTGTTCTAATGGCAACAGTGATAAATCCACTGCTACAGAGTCATGTCTGATCAAAAGTCAGTAATTGGTGATTCGTGTTAATGGTATGAACGCATTCAGTGCACAAAAGCCTCCATTCTTACACAAAAGTTGAAAAGAAATTCTTCAGTTATATCCAAATTATCCTTTCATAATTATTCATTCAAATTACAATATATTATATCAAATTTTATGTATGATGTCTCCGACCTCAGTCCATATAAATGGGTATTGAGCAAAGTTATAATAGTTTTGGATTTTCATTATAGTTTAGTTTTTAGTTTTGACTTTTTTTCCCTCTAATTCAGTTAGTTTTAATTAGTTTTTAGAGCAGGTTTGCTAGGTTTTATCAGTTTTAGTATTAGTTTTTTCATATCTTTTCTCTTCCTCCGTCATATTCACAGAAATCCAATCCAATCCAATCAGAACAACTGATGTTGTGTGGATTTGTTTCTGGTATTATTTGTTATAGGTATTATTTGTGCGAATGTGGTATACGACATTTTGTTCATGCTTTCTTATATTCTTCATTTCATAGGTCTTATGTATCTCATTGTTGTGTTTTTTTGGGGGTTTTTTTTGTAGTTTTGTTTGTTTTGGTTTGTTTTTTTTTCTCTCTCTTCTGCCCAGTTTACTCAGTTCTGGTTGTAGTTATTGTCACCATTATAATTGTCTCCATGGTTGTTGCTGTTTATATTGTTGATACTTTCTTCTGAGGGTCTTCGCCACCTTCTTCTCTCTTGTTCTCTCCCCTTCTTCTACCCCCCCACCCCCACCCCCCGTGTCAGGTCCGGCATCGAAATGTGGTTCAACAAAACTCATAATAAACACAGTAGAATATCAAAGGGCGCTTCGTATACTTTATGAAGTTACCCTTGGCAAAGCAAATTTGTTCAGCACCAAAAGGAACCAGACTACCATTCTGCTGTTAGAACACTGGACAAGACAAGTAGGAAAAAAAAACAAAAAAAGTAGTGTGAGATACTCCCTGGTAAAATGTCCAAATAAAAGAGGATACACAAGCAAAGGTGTTAGAAAAATGGGCAATGATGACTGGGAGTACAGTTGGTGTCGGCTGCTGCCTTATCGGTACAGACAGCTGCCTGTCAGCCAGCTGAGCCCATTAAAAGAAAAAAAAAAAAAAAAAAAAAAAAAAGAAATCCAATCCAGGACTCTGCTTTCTCCCAGCTTAGTCTCCATGTTTCCAGGTCGAGTGGGGACGAGAAACTGACTCTAAACGACAACCAACGAGAAATGACGGACCGTGAAGTGCCGTATGATTCAGATTCCGATTCAGACTACTTTAAATTTTAATTTTAAATTTTTATGTTTACCTTTTACACTCTTCTATGTTATTTGCACTTTGCACTTTTCTATGTTATTTGCACTCTATGTTTACTTGCACTGTGGGGCCTTAGAGTCCAGTAATTTCGGCTCTCTCTGTATATAATGTACATGGCAGAACTGACAATAAAGATGACTTTGACTTTATTAATCCCTGAAGGGCAATGCCGTTCACAGTTACCCTGCCTTATTGAACGTCCAAACAATTAGGAAACACACAAACAAATGCAAAACATTCATAACAGCATATGACGCCCGCATACACATTCACCTGTCAGCACCCACAGAACAGCAACGGGGCAATAAGTTCAACAACACATATGGAACCGCCAGCTAAAATTGCTCAAGTGAAAAAAATAAATCGATTTCATACCAATTTTATCCATAATTTTTATGTGTTTTAGTTAGTTTAGTCTGTAAAGTCCTGTGACGCAATCTTGTTATGATATAGGGCTCTACAAAAAAAATTGAATTAGTTTTGTAAGCACACAATACAGTTTTACATAGTTATTTTTTCCTTTAATTATACTTTTTATTTACACTACCAGGCAAAAGTTTGGACTCACCTGGTTTTTCTTTATTTTTATGACTATTTCCATTGTAGATTGTCACTGAAGGCATCAAAACTATGAATGAACACATATGGAATTATGTAGTTTAAAAAGATGTGACAAAACTCAAAGCATGTTTTATATTTTAGATTCTTCAAAATAGCCACATTTTGCTTTTATTACTGCTTTGTGCATTCTTGGCATTCTCTCAATGAGCTTCATGAGGTTGTCACCTGAAATGTTTTCCAAAAGTCTGGAAGGAGTTCCAAATGATGCTGAGCACTTGTTGGCCTTCTGTGGTCCATCTTATGTCATTTAAATAAGAAGGTGTGTCCAAACTTTTGCCTGGTAGTGTATTTCAGTAAAAAATTATTTTTTTTTCAATTAGTTCAATAGTTTTCCTTATTTTGTTAGTTTTTGTTAACAATAATAACCTTGGTATTGAGCAAATTTGTTTGAGTGAAATGTGGTGTTCATGTTTCTAATTTGCTTCTTGATCAAGTAAACACAACAGCTCACCAATAAGACGTGTCCTAACCTTGTAGTGGGCTGACCTCATGGTTTGGGAAAGTGTCCCACAATGAAAGGACCACATACAAAGTATGAGAGCTTCCTTTAATCTTTTTTTTTCTTTGTACCTTGATACACTTACTCTTTGTACAGAGCACTTGCTTCCTTTTATTTTACCTATTTATTTTTCCTTGCTCAGTGTACAATTTTACTTCCTATATTGCGTTTCAGTTTAGTTTAAATTGTTTTAACTGTATACTTTATTTCCTTTATTTTAGTTCAGTTTAAGGCTAATGACGTTCATGTTGTCTTCTGTTAATGTAATTATACTTTTCTTTTTTCTTTTATTCAGTGTTGTGACCCTGGGTCATAATTTTTTGACTATTAGTGTTTATGTATATATGTTTCTGTTTAGTGTGTGTGTTCTCCCCCATCCTGTAGGTGTGCTGTGCCCTTTTGTGTCTGTTTGTTACAGTAAGCTGATTGGTGGAGTGTGATTGCCTGGCCCCTTTCAAAATGGCCCTAGATCTCCAGTTCGCTCTCTCTTGCCTCCTGCCAGCTCCCAACCGTGATCCTGTGTGATCGTCAGTCGTTGTGTGTTCATGTGACTTTTGTATTTGTATATAGTTGCAAATAGTATTTTTTTGTAAATTTGACCCGTTTTCTGGTAGGGGAGGTTGGTTCTTTTATTTTCACCTTTTCTCCTGTTTTTGGTTAGGGAGTTTAGGTTAGTTTTCTGTATTTTATTTCTTGAATTTGTTCTGGATAAGGTAAGTTAGTTTGAACTCCACAGAAGATATTTTGTTTGTTGTTTTAGCCGTACCCTCCCCTAACCCTTCTTTCGTTGACTTAAAAAATAAATACAGTCTGCCTCAGAAGCATCATCCGACACGCTGCTGACAAAAATGATAAATGACACGTCAGCAGCACGTGTTAGTTTGATTTAGTTTAACTGTTTACATCAGTCGTGTGAAGGGAACTCGCAAAGTAAGAATTTCATTGCTCAGTACAGCTGTGTATGTGACAATAAACTCCTTGAATCTTAGATCTTCAGCAGAATGAGTGTAAGCACTGAGAAATTATGTGATGTGGGGAAAAAAAAAAAAAAAGACATGAACAGAATGAGTGTAACCATTCTCTTATTGGCTGATGGCCCTTATGTTTGTCTAAAAAGAGAGACACGGATAAATTCAAAAGAGTGTTTTTGGACCCGTGTTTCTGTCTGCCTGCCACCATTTATGCCAGCCAACCCTCACAGACCGATCCAAAAAGATAGAGATGAAGTCATTCTGATTGCAAATTACTCACTTGTAGTACCTTCATCACTGTCTCATAGCAACATCCAGATTTGGAAAAAGCTCACCTTAAGGCTCTTGCAGAGTACTTTCAGTCTGATGCTCACACACACACACACACACACATTTTCTTCTTCCCATTATCATTTCGTGACTCAGTAAATCCACACATCTTCCTCCTGCCAGGTGTGAAAAACTACTTGAATGCAAACCCTGTTGCATTCCACATGGATTTCAAGGTTGAATTAACAGATGTTGTTGGCAATGAAAAGAACAAAGCACTAAGACAGACAAATAGTAAATCAAGAAAGAAGGCATGGAAGCAAACGCTCACCTTGAAGATCTCATTAATGAGCTGCAAAACACAAGGCTGTCAGTCAGTGAATGTCAGACTGGACACAAACAGTTCCCTTTTGACACGTTGGATGCTTTCATTGTAATTAACAAATACTTTTAGCGCATAAATACCTAAACCATCTACTGATCTAAACTGTTTAATACCTGTTGATCCACTAATCCTATCGATACATTTCAATAATTGGTGTAAAATGCAGTTATTCATCATTTCATGGTCATCAGATATGACCCATTTGGACGTCGGAGACTCCGTAGTTACCGTGGAAACACAGTCATCTTCTACAGCATTGATTCACCAGTAAAACCCATGGAGTTGGATCAATGACAGCGGATGGACACACTTGGTTTATGTTCAGTTAATGATATAATTTGCAGAGAAAAATCACTTTTTCTTCAGTTTTCTCTGTTTCTGACATAATTACCCTCAACTTTAATCTGAGCTTTAATGAACATCTACACGATGAGTGAAAAAAATATAGGATAATACATGATTTTCACTGAAAAAATGCTAATACAGAAGATAATATAATAAATGGTGATAAATCACATAAAAAATATGAAATCTACAGAAAAATGTATTCGGGAATGTCAACAAAAGTAGCAGTGGATCCTTGTGGGTTATTCTTGTCAAATGTTTGTGGCTTTATAACTGCTCTGGAATGTACGGTACGTAAAGATGAATCAATAAAAACATTTTATGCAGCGTAAATATTTTAAAACTGTATGCATGAATCATATAGCCAATTGCTCTAAACACATAATTTTGGCATATTTTTATCTACTATACAAAAGGTGAGATTAAAAAACCTATGAAATGGTGCACTGTGTCCATGTAGATTGTTTTGCAGTTCAGTGCTAGGCGAGTGTATTTATCACAGCTTTTTGACAGAGAGAGCTGTGACTAGAAATGAGTTTATGGGAGCAATAACACTGAACGAAAACATTTGTGGGCTGTAAAATCCACAACAATGAGCTTTAAGACCCTTAAATTGCAGAATCATTTGTGGGGTTTTATTTTTTTACAACATGCAGCAACTTTCCCATTATAAGTATCCTTGATCCAATTTTATCACTTAAAAAACTACAGTTTTAATCATTTAAGAAAATGCACAATCTTCATTTTAATATGAGTACAAGACAAAACATGACTATTGTCTAGAGCTTTAGAATAAAAACAAAAAGTTGTGTTTTTTAACTGAGTAGTGCCATATCCTGGAGGCAAATCATAAAAGAACAGCGAGATTTAACTACATGATAAAAAGCCTCAGTATTCTTCACTACCCATAACGTAATTTCCATTATAACATTTTCCCATGGTGTCGAACACAGGGTTTCCATTTTACAGTCATTGTCCCTAAGCTGTGATAACCCTGTTTACATCATCAGTGGGGTTTTTTTCTTAAAGCCACTTCTCTCTTTTTTTTTTTTTTTTTTTAGGGTGCATTGATTTTCTGAAAAAAAAACCTCCCAACCCTCTCATGTAGCATTACAATACAACCTGAAGGAAAACTGTCTTACATAAAATATCCAAACATAGCGTGAGTACATATTAGCGACAGAGATAATGCTGTTCCTATTTCTGCTTCTAAGCTCCAGTGCATAGATTGTATCTAAAGATGGACAATATGATGCTGTGTCCTTGTGTTATATTAAACTGAAGACAATACCCCACAGTTACAGGAGCTGCTATGTTGTTCCTGATAGAAGGGGCAGGATTTACAACCTCTACTGTAACTAGCCACTAGGGGGAGATTAGTAACCTACAGTATGGCTTAATTTGGGGGGAAATGTCACTACATCTATAAGTACATACAGTCGGTGGTTTTGTGAATTAAACCCTGTATGCATCACACTCAAGACAAATCCAACAACCGTGTTACATAATGTAAAACATGTTTTGTTACTCACCATTAAAGTACCTCACAAACCCACTATAGAGCACGCTCTCCCCAGGCATTCGTTTCATACAAATAGCTCCCAAATTGACAGGAAAATATACTTTTGATGTAGCATATGTTGTCAGCACTATAAAGAAGGCCAAAGTTCAACTCAATAACCGCTCCACAACACACAGAGTTGTGAAAACCAGTGTGAGCCACATCATCACTGTAACTGACAGGTGAAAATGTCATCATTACTCACATTTCATTGGGAAAATCAGTGCACATTAGCTGTGGAAGTTTTACAGTGTTTCCTACAGCTTTGATGCAGTTCGGGGGTAGACAGCACATATTGAACCAGTCAGTTTCAAGACACAAGGGGGCTGCTTTTATGCAGAAGGAACACGTGTACCCTATATAACACAGCTTTCCTATGTATATTCACATTAAAACATCTCCCAAGACTCTGTTAGTGGAACCGCACCAGTACCTGAATTCCGCTCTGGCACCGCAACAACACCCCAAGAGAGCAGTGGACATGAAAGTGAAAGCAAAGCTGCCACTTTGGACCACTCTGATCCCTGGGCCTTAGGTTGGACCGCTGTTAAGAAGAAGTGGCTGTTGTCCACATTTTTCCAGCTCGGAAAAAGCGGACTGAGATGAGTGAACGGAAAGAGGACAAAATGCCTTCATCCCTCCATCATTGATGCCAACAATCCCCTACATGGACCCAAATGACAGGGCTGCCTTATAAATAGTGCCCAGAGATGGCTGTTGAGAGCTTTGCGGCCAACATTACAAACATCCTGTCACATATGGTGCTCAGTCGAACTTGCCAACACATACTGCGGCTGGGCATGTATGGCTGCAGACCTGAGGTCAGGACAAATTGCCTAGCTGGGTGTCTTTGCCAGATGAGAGCCATTGCTAATCAGCGAATGGTACAATGGTGTGGGCGGATGGGGTCGCCGGATGACAAAATGGCACAGGAAGTAACAAGTAAAGACAGAAGTCACAGCTGAAGAGCAAGAAAACACACGATCTTCATGTTTCACTTGTTTTTGTCTTGATGGTGATGTTTAATGGAAAGTAACTGGTTTACAGAATGTATTATAAATAATAAATGCAACAGCAAAAGTCTGTGGCACCAGAAAAACAACACCTCAAGGAATCCAGAAAAAGAAGCATTTATTGTCTGAATGCCATAAATGTTTCAACAAAATTTTGAGTAATTCCATTAATTAGATGTTCAGATGTCACACTGGATAAGGAACAAAAATGCAGGATTTCCAAAGTCACAAGGTTTATCCAGGGATAATCTGGGTATCTGAGAAAGAGTCATGATTATCAAATTATCCAATTGATAGGCATTTCAGTCACACCAAATTGCTGAATTGACCTACTAGCAGACCAACATACTGCCCATGTGAGAATCATGGCGAGCTTCACAAAAACTTGACTGTAAGGCTCGATACTTACTGAATCAAAATGAAAAGGAATCTGCTCCTTCGGTATAGCTGCGACCTGTGGCATTAGTCAAAGCAACAAACTCAGATGCTCAGATCCCCTCCTGAATGAGCAGCAGGATATCAAAGGGTATAGGGTCTTAAAACTAAAAGGTCACAGATCTGCATGCGCCTGTATGCATGAGCAGCCTTACTAATTAACTGAACCCCCACCAGCCCATTCAATATCTCCAGGAAAGAGCATCAATTAAATGACATTAATGAAAAATTAACATATACATGAAAGGTGGACAAGAAAGCAACTGCTAACCCTGACTGACAGTTGCTTTGCCATTTATACATTATGCATCAAAGAAGTGTCAACACCCAGGAGGTCGTCCTACGTGGTCAATAAGAGGTTAAAAACCAAGGATCCCTGACAAGGAAGGTCGCAGGGTCAGTGCTCAGTATCATTGCATCATGTTTCGCCACAGCAGGTTGGCCTGCAAGCATCACCAGCTGCACAAAGTCTGCAATCTTTTTAACACCAGCTCCTGGGGTGCACGTGGAGATCAATATGAATACATCTATCTATAATACCGAGAATGAGTGAAAAAGGCTGAATACAGAGGCGTAGAGGGTTGTAGTTAGGGAGAAGTGAAGGTACAAATAAAACACATATGGGGTTTGCACAGATTGAATAACTTTACAGAAAACAGAGATGTAGAAATTCATTTAATGATTCATGATGAGGAAGAATGTCCAAGCAAATGTTGGGTCAGATGTGCTACACCTTTGGCCAAGCCTGGCATTAGAATACTACATAAACACTACAATTACATGGTTACTGCAAATGCAGTTTTCCAGCATAATTAGCCATCCTCCATTTCATAATGAGGGGGTTTCCTAAAGGATGATCCACATGTACTATGTTATTTCCAACATTTGGTACTTCCAAAGACATTCTGGAACGCAAACAAGTACTTTCCCAGGATGGCACAACAAAATTTGAGTTGATTCCCAGGCTGTAGGTACAGATTACGTATCGGTACTCTAATGATGTTACGTCTTTGTTGGCAACACTTAAGTAACTATTAAATCAGCCCTAAATCTAAAGCTGTGTTCTTCTGATTCTTGAACTGCACATGTGCTTCAGGAGAAGGCAGCTGGATTTCTTTTAGATTCATGAAGACATTTCACCTCTCATCCAAGAGCCTTCCTCAGGGGGATCCAGATATTTCACCTCTGTGATGTTGTTGACACATATGGAGCTGGTTGTAGTTTTCAGTGATAATGAAATTTAGTGCAGACATCCATGATTCCCAGAGGTTCGAATTGATTTTTTTAAATAATTGAGTTAAACCTGTATTTTTTTTATTATACTTTCCATCATTCTCAGCTGCATGTGCAGCGAAAATTAGTAAAACCCACATTCAGTTAGACTACGTTCAGACTGAGGGCAAATGTGGCACAAATCTGATTTTTTTGCCCATATGTGACCTGTATCCGATCTGTTAAAGACAGTTTGAACAGCACAAATCAACATTTTTTCAAATCTGACCCAGGCCACTTTCAAATGTGGTCCTAAATCCAATATGTATCCAATATTTTGCAATGCTACTTCAGTTTGAACAGCCAGGTCACATTTATCCAACCTTTATGTCATTGAAATGCAAC
Source organism: Sphaeramia orbicularis (assembly GCF_902148855.1). Lineage (NCBI taxonomy): Eukaryota > Metazoa > Chordata > Actinopteri > Kurtiformes > Apogonidae > Sphaeramia > Sphaeramia orbicularis. The sequence continues at coordinate 23,966,469 of NC_043968.1, read as the reverse complement.
AAACATCACAATTCTACTTCCCAGGAGGAGGAGCGGCAGGAGAAACATATTTACTTCCATAAACACAGTGTGTGCCTGCGTGGTCACGTATTACATCAGGACCTCTTTTGTGCATGCGGGTCACTTCAGGGTCGCATTCAGTTCATACTCAAAACTGATAGAAGTCGCATTTAATGTGGAATATGAACGAGCACACATGCAAAAAAACAAAGATTTCACCCAAAAATCCTAATTGTGCATGAAGACCTGCTGTCTGAACGTAGCCTTAGTTAGTTGGTTACCCTAACAACCACAATGGTGAACGTAGTAAACAATATTGCTGTTAAATGATACCATTTGCTCGGCTGTTACTGGTTTGCCCTTGCGTGTGTCAAAGCAGGGGAAAATATTCAGTATGTGTGGTGACAGAATAATGTTATGGAAAGTGCCTCACTCATCTACTCAGCCTCAAAAGCACAAAACACAGAAATATAAGTGAGTGATTTACCAAACCCACAGAGGACAGACCCACAGAGGCCTACAGGGGCAAGAGGAGCCAAATTACATAAGCCACCAGCATAAGAAGCAGTATCTTTTACATTTTTAAGTTAAAACTCTGTGTGACTCACAGCTCTAGACGATTCTGCAGTCACCTGATTGGCAGTCACATTCTTCTCAGTTGTCTGCATCAAATAGTATCACTGAAATCTCTAATATTAGACTCCAGCCACCGTGTCTAACCAGTACTTGCCGTGGTAATGGATTGATCTGTGCGTTCAATAACTTCAGCCATCCGTGCAAGTGTTTTTTGTTATGGACCAAAAAAAGATGAGAGGAAAAAACACAGGCTGGGGAGAACATTTTAGGAAGTGCTTCGTAAATAAAGCACCTAAAATTTTCAACCCAAAAAGAAACAACCAGAAATATCATGCATCAGTCAGCTAGAAGTCCAAACACCATTTGACTGTGATATTAAAAATGTAGGTACTGAAGTATATGTAGTATTTCTACTTTTATAATAAAAATTGACTGAAAAAAATCATTGTAGTGTTTAGAATAAAGAGCTCTGAAGTCATGTCAAAGATCCCTGTGTATTAAATTATAGAGATATGAACTGAATATATTTACCCCTGTGGGCCGGCAGATTTATGTGACCACAAGAGGGAGTAGTGAGTCACTGTGTCAGTCTAGGAAAACTCACCTCACGGGGCATTCGACCAAGGCGTCAGAGTAATGAGATGGGATGAGAACCACTAAGAAACAACGTTTAGAGCCAAAGAAAGTGACAAAGTGATAGAAACTAGAAGCACTGTTGTTGTTTTCTCCACTGGACACAACTCAGAATGAAAAGAATGGAGTTTGATGCTGAAGTTACAGCGTTTCTTCTACATACATGTGTTTGTTTATGAGGTTCATGAAGGTATAAATTTATTATGTGAGGTTATCTTTGCAAAGTTGGCTGTTTGTTGGCCCATGGTTCAGACTAAACTGTGACAGTCCTGACCTTATTTGGACGATTTCAAACAGATCTTTAGCTCAAGTTAGGGATGTAATGATTAGAGAATTTGGTGCTACAATTATCATCAGAGAAATAATAGCAGTTTCACAATTACTACAACTATTTTGCAGGGTTTTATATGTTTTATACCCCTGCGAATGTGAAAGTTCACATATGTTACTAACTCCTCTATGTCTCCCGCTGTTGTGAAGCATCAGACTATTTTACTCAGTTTGCCTTGTGATCAAACAGAGCGTGTTTACTGCATCAATTCACAAGTTCACCTTCCTGAAGCTTGTATGAGAGTCTGAAACTGAGAAGAATGACCTTACTCTACCAAAGCTATGCAGCCAGATTGTTGTGAATGGGTTGTGCAATGGTAGCCTGAAGCTAAGTAGATAACGGTAGCAAACGCAAAATGTATGGAAACGAAAGTGAACCCGTATCAAAAACATATTTCACAGTCAAGACGATTCAGAAATACTGAATTTAATACGTCTGAATTTCTGAACCGTCATCAGCTTGTTCCTTCTCTTATTTTTACTTGTGGAATTTTTTTTTTTTTTTTTAATTTGTATTTTATTTCACTTTTACAAAAAAGAAATTCCTTTACATTTGGAAAATTACCTTTTTCAATACAGATGTTTCCATATCAAAGATACACCTCCACATACTCATGTAACCTGCCAACAAGCATGTAAAATAATATATAGAAATAAAAAAATAAAATAAAATAAATAAAACTAAAAACAACAAAAATCACAAACTTTGTAGCATTGAACCAGGGTGTAAAAACAAAATCAATTTCCTTCAATTGGTTTCTCACCAAGGTGCATATAAAATGTTGGCAGATACTAATGCCTACTGAAAAGTAGCCTACATAACCAACAGTAAAATTACTTCCCCTATACAAAATCTGATCTATGTTGTCTTACATAATGTAGCCATCCTTCCCATATATCTCTGAACTTATCGACTTCCAACCTAACATATGCAGTAACTTTCTCCATTATATAAATATTGAGCATAACATCCTCCCATTCCTGTATGTTGGGCACCAGACTCATTCCCCATCTCCTGGTGAGTGCCTTTTTACTGGGCAGCAGCATTATTCTAGTCAATTTGTAGTCATCCCTTCTCAAGAGATTTACAGAATCAATGTTTCCCAAGTACAAAATTTCTCACTTGTGGAATATTAAATGGAGTGCTTCTGATACGCTGCTTTCCTTCCGTGTGGGAAGTGCATATTGACGTGTCTTTTGTTCCACTCTTAATCTACTGTACTTTATATTTTTGGCAGCCTTGACAATAAATTATCTGAGATGTTTAAAATTGCGATTAATCGTAACACCATGACATCATTACAACCCCAGTTCAACTATTGACAACACAAACTAAACTAACAGAGCTATAATATAAACTATCAGCTGACACAGCACATGAAAATTATATGAAAGTGTTATTTTAACTGGCTATGAGTCATTTTTTGAATGAGGAAATTTGATGATGTCGAGTGAGTGAAACAGTGAGTTTTATATCTTATTAAATGAGTGATACAGTCTGTGGATACATAGCTTTGATTTGTATGTGATTTCCCCTTCAGTTGATAGTTTGGAATATCACTACTACATAGAACCTCTTTAACGACCCTGAGCTTCTACAAAACTGTTACTGTTCTCCAGTGAATGTTAACTCCCATTGTACATCATCACCATTTCTGCACCGCAATTGCAGACTGCCTTTGACAACATTACATTTCTGATTTAATGTCATGTTCATCACACTGATATCCCTACAGCTCCTGATCAATCCCTGCTGTTGTTTCCTTTCTGTCCAAAGCAAATGACACTTATCAGACCAGTGCATATACCGGTAGTGTCAGTGGGGCAGACTGAAAAACAGTTGGATTTCACTACACTACAAACAAAAACTTAGGGATATTTTTAATTTTGGGGCTATTTTTTCAGTTGGGATTCTTGCACAGTGCTTTTTACTTTTTTGTGTGTGAATTGAAACACTTTTTTTTTAATGACCAGAGATTGTTTTTCCCATTTGTAAATAAAACTAAAAAAAAAAAAAGAAAAAAAAAGAAATATCCTTAACTTTTTGTTTGTAGTGTATATATACAGGGGTTGGACAAAATAATGGAAACACCTTCACCTCAAGATGATAATGCCCCAATCCATACAGCTAGAATTGTCAAAGAATGGCATGAGGAACATTCTAATGAAGTTGAGCATCTCGTATGGCCGGCACAGTCCCCAGACCTCAACATTATTGAGCATTTATGGTCAGTTTTAGAGATTCAAGTAAGACGTCAATTTCCACCGCCATCGTCTCTAAAAGAGTTGGAGGGTATTCTAACTGAAGAATGGCTTAAAATTCCTTTGGAAACAATTCACAAGTTGTATGAATCAATACCTCGGAGAATTGAGGCTGTAATTGCCGCAAAAGGCGGACCTACACCATATTAAATTATATTTTGTTGATTTTTTAAGGTGTTTCCATTATTTTGTCCAACCCCTGTACACTTATCAAATACTGAAATAATCCAAAAACATACGTCAGCAGACCAGGCTGTGAAGTGCTGGCACGTGCCCGCTTGGCAGAGACCCCATCCCAGTCTCTTTCTAATGTGCAGTCATGTATGGTTTGTGTTATGAACCCATGCATTATTACTTTATTATATATTATTAGTGGCAGGTGTGATAAAGGAGTCAGTCCAAGGTATTTGAAGACATAACAAAAGGAGTACAGGACTGATTTAGGAAAGCTGATCTATAGCATTTGATCAATCTAACTGCAACTTTCTCTTTCTTATAAATGTAGTGTCAGCTCCTTATATCTGTCTGTGTTCACATATACTGTTTTAATCCAGACACATTCATTATAACGATATCATTTTCACATTTTCCCGTCATCAAACATCTGAACAAGTATGAAAGAGTAATTCATTTGTACCCAAAGCATAACCAGCAGCTGTTTTCAAACTGCTGCATTGCAATGATAAAACCCTTAGTTTATAGTCGCACTGCCGCATGCCAAATCTGCAAAAACAGGGTTTGGCTACAGTAGCATTAAAATTATTAATCCCATAGACAGATAGAGGGTGAGAGAGAGTCCTCAGAACTTCTCTGGCCAACAGTTCCTGCCTCTCATCGGGCGGCTTTCAGCACTGTTTAGGAACTGTTTTCACACTGCAACAGCAAACTTCTTATAAACAGTATAGACAACCATATTTATGACACATGGAAACCGAAGAGCAGATGGTTGACTGATTTAACCCTTAGGGGTCTGAGCCTATTTTGGCCGTTTTTGAGTACTTTTGATTTTGCCTTTATATACTATATAAAGAAATGTTTACTATACCCATGTTTGGTATCTAATTTTTTTCAGAACAACTTCATCTATCTCATCTGCCTATTACTTTCTTTTTTACGCACACAAAATATATAAAATCTGATTTGAAAAATGTATACAATTTATTGCACAAATAACACAAAGATGCTTAATGAACCTTTTCAAAAACTTTAAAAGTGAATATCATTTCCAAATATTAGGTATATAAAATTAAAATTGTAATACATTAAAACTATACTCAAATATTTGACATAAAAGCATATCTGTACATTGGCGTTTTCTCTGGTTTTCTCACCCGCCCCCCGGTCCTCCTGGTTTCTGCATCCGGTTCAGATGGGGGTCATTCTCACCCTTATCTGTAAAGCTAATGCAGTCTGTGGATTACAATCTGCAGATTTGGCCAGTTTTTCCATTTTGAAAAAGGACAAAAAATGACAAAGATATGATCAGAAATATAACGTTTGTTCTATATCGCTATAATATCGCTTGTGTGTTCCGGGTTCAAACCGTCATATCTCTGATTGTATTTGCTCTATCAACATCAAGTAAAAAGTGGGAGAGTGTTTCAAGTCTGCACTTTCGAATGCAATTATCCCCAGTGGTCTACGTGACCGACTTCTGATGCTACAACATGTTAAAAATGTCATGTGATTCAGTCACGGGGCCGTGACCGTGGACCCTTAAGGGTTAAGAAACAATCATCTCTGCAGATCAATAAATCTACTGATGATAACAAAAACTGTTAATCTAATGTGCTGCTTTGACTAGGGATGTATATTGTTTATATTTAATCAATATCACTAGTCTTATTGATACTGCTTATTGACCCAGGATTTTAACAGTATTCTTATTGGTCTTTTATTCAGGTTAGGATTATATCTCTCTGCTGGCCTGGGAACGCCTCAGAATCCCCCCAAGAGGAGCTAGAGAAGGTGACAGGGGGATGGAAGTCTGGGTAGAATTATTAGCTTTTTTGTTTTGTTTTGGGGTTTTTTTTCAATTTGTGGTGCATATACATACAGGGTGGGGAAGCAAAATTTACAATATTTTGAGGCAGGGATTGAAAGACAGTGTATGACCAATTAGTTTATTGAAAGTCATGAGAATTTATTTGCCACTAGAAAATTTACATAATAGAAAATGTTTTTATTCTATGTGTCCTCCTTCTTTCTCAATAACTGCCTTCACACGCTTCCTGAAACTTGCGCAAGTGTTCCTCAAATATTCGGGTGACAACTTCTCCCATTCTTCTTTAATAGTATCTTCCAGACTTTCTCATAATAGTTTTGCTCATAGTCATTCTCTTCTTTCCATTATAAACAGTCTTTATGGACACTCCAACTATTTTTGAAATCTCCTTTGGTGTGACAAGTGCATTCGGCAAATCACACACTCTTTGACGTTTGCTTTCCTGATTACTCATATGGGCAAAAGTTTCTGAAAAGGTATGGATAATAGTGTTAGGTATGATTATGACATCAATATATGTTTGGTTTCTAAACAATTGACGTAGTGCCTGCTGAGAAAAAACAACTAAATGTTCATTGTAAATTTTGCTTCCCCACCCTGTATACGTGTGCGTGTGTGTGTCAAAATGTGACTTCGTAAAACTCAGAAACAGGAGCTTCCACATCACACATCCTCATCCTCGCACATCAGCAATGCCAACGCAAACTTGAGGTTGAACGTGTAAATCCATCTGTTCTGATAAACCACAGCCATGACCAGGACTGAGTCATGAGGAGAACCAAAAGCTGCAGGTGTCCATCATCCTTCAAACCCTGTGTTCACACTGTTTCTATGACATCTATACACGTCCATCATTTGCCTTGATCATACTTACGCCAATGGAAATTAATGTACCACTCCATATCATGTGATGTAGCAGTTGGAAATCTGATATAGGGAATGACATTACTAGCATTAAGGAGTGTATAAATCTGTTTATCTACAATGCACATGGAAATAACATATTAGATATATAAAAGGAAAGATCGTAAAGTCAATGGCAATCTTGTATAAGTCCAGAAATATACTCAACCATAAGGCACTACATGTAATTTACTGTTCACTTATACTTCCTTACATGTCATATTGTGTGGGAGTGCGGGGCTCGACGTATAAAATAACTGTAACTACTATAGTCCTCCTACAAAAATGAGCTATATGTATTATTAACTCTTTAAGTGCCAGACAGTTAAGGGGCTAATAAGCCTTAAAAGTGCCACAGAATTTGGCCGTTTTTCAGTATTTCGCGTCGTTTTTATAATATTTGAAGAATCCTGCAGGAAACCGCTCGATAACATCCGACCGATTGCTAATTAGATTCAAAACACACCGGACGCAGCCGATTCATTATTGATCGTAATTTGCATAATTTATAATAATAATAATAATAATCTTTATTTATATAGCACTTTTCATACATTAAAAACTGTAGCACAAAGTGCTTTACATATCAGTTTAAAATCAGTACCGCCCCCCACCCACACCCACCCACACCCACCCACACCCACCCACTCACCAGCACACACACACACACACACACACACACACATATACATGCAAACCCACAAGCTCACACATACTTAAGAAGACTGACTGAGCACGGGTAGACCAGAACAAAAATGTACAAGTAAAAGTAAAACATCAATTTAGGAGGCGCTGTCTCAGGGAGCCATCCGCACCAGGATGCAGCCGCCGACCCCGGCGACCAGGCACCAGCAACACAGCCCCGCATCCCAACTAGTGGGAGAGGGCCAACTGGGACCCCCACCCACCAGAAAGGAGCGGACCCCAGTGAGAGAAGGCGCCACAGCCCCCGGAGTCCACAGCCGCCCCCCGGCATGGAGGGCTCCCTCTGATGAAACACCGGAGAATAAGAAACATTAAAAAGATATAAAAATATTATTCGGTCGCGTGACCTCAAATTCCCGTCTGCTTGGTCTCAAAAGGGGGACACAGAAAGAACGTCATCGAAATGTGAGAAAGAAATGGGGGTGGATGGTTTGTTTGTACACAAATGTGGCGTGTTCTCCAAAGCCGATCTGATCGGCCCGTGGCACTTTACAGGTTGTATTCGTAAAGCCGATTTAATCGGCCCATGGCACTGAAAGAGTTAATAAGGCAGGTTACTATGAATATACTGATGAATTGTTTATGAAATCCCATATTATGAAATGTAATGATTTGGCTTACTTTAAAATAATGCAAATAATGTATAAAGCCAAATTAAAGTTACTCCCTGTCTGTGTACAAAGGTTCTTCACACGAGTCTAAATATGATTTGTAAGATGTTTGTAAATTTGTTGTACAAAAAGCTAGAAAAGAGACTAAAAGATGTATGTCTGTTGTTGGAGTTAAACTATGGAATGAGGCTAGCATGGATTTAAGAATGTGTAGCTCATTTTTAGTTTTTAAAAAAAAATGCTATGTGGGGCTATTTTTGAAGCACATAATTGTTAAGATCTAATAAGTAAATAATTTATTTTCAACTCTACATTAAATTACCATTAATTTGATTGGTTATCTTTTCTATTTTTCTGGTTTAGTTTCACTTTTTTATGTTTTTGCTTGTTTGGTTGTATGCGTTTTTGTTTTTTCTTTTTCCTATATTGAATGCTGGGTAGTTGAATTTGTTATGTAGCACAGTTAGGCATTAATATAAGAATTGTGCTTCTGCCTGTGCCTTTTCTGTCACTAACCTGTTGGTAATGTTTGTAGTGTCGACACTGGTTGTATTATGTGATGACTGAATAAGGAATTTCATCATCATCCTTTTCTCCTTCACACTCCTTACATACTCACTCTGGAGTCCAAAATAATGCATTCATAAAATTCCACACAAAGTTCAACCAAGTATTGATGAAAAACAAAAATCGACAAAAAAAAAAAAAAAAAAACAACCAAATTACAAGTGAAACGTAAGAAGTTCCAAGCAAAATGGAAACTGTGGCAATTTTTTACACGTCTGTAGGTGGACGGGGGAGGCTTATGCACAAAAGGGACACCCAACAGAAAAAGACTGGCAAGCAGTAGCCTGGTAATTGATCTCTGGGGCTAGATCTGGATCGGATTTTCTCACTACTACAGTGATGTATGACTTGGTTGACAACATGAAATCGTATTTTCAGAAGAAAAAAGGCAGACGAGGGAATTTAAGCAGCACCTTCTATAAACTTCACATAGTGTAAAACTGGACTAAAACAGGACTCCTAGAGCATGTGTGAAATGATTAAAGGCGTATAAATGTTTTGCTAAATTCCCTCAGTGTCTCTACATACCACTCATATGAGTCCACCTTATGACACACGATCACACACATACAGACGTCTAATATGGTTTAGTAGACGTAGACTGTACATGGCCCTGTGCTACATTATGCATACTATGTCAACAGAAAAAACACCATAAAAAGAGACCTATGTTTTATGAATCGGTAGCTGGGTTTCCATTACCCTCAGAGATGCGCAAAATGTAAATTGTGCAATAGAAAACTGGAACTGGAAACACCGAAATGTTGCAAAAACGGTAAAAGATAGCAAAAAAGTTTTTATGTTCTCATGAGGTGGTTTTTGAGACGTTTCGATATAGAAGTATAACTATTGTATATAATTCATTTATCAGACAGGGGTAGTGTGACAAACAGCCATTTGTCACTTAAGTACGAATACAGGCACCTTTTTTCACTTAAGCACTTTAACTTGCACATGTAGTTTACAGCACAGCACTTTAAACAAACATATTTGCACAAACAAAATAATTGCACTTGATTGGTTTTAGAAGTAGTTTATTGATTTTATTGTCTGTCCTTTTCAGTTTTTACATCTAGTGGTACTTGTATTTTAATTGATTGATGATTGCTTGGCCCTGGAGAAAAGGGAGACACAAATTAGATCACAAAAAGAGAGTGCAATGTAAATGTGCAGTATTTAAGTTTAACTTTGTTTAGTGTCTGTGTGATAGTGGATTTTAAAGTGTTTAGTGAATGGTGTTTTAGAGTGTTTGTACTCACCCTGTCCTTGTGTCCAGGTCCGTCAGCGAAAAGAGTCCCTGCATGAACAGCAGCCCTTAAGAAGGTTCCGGCCTGGACCAAGGCAGGGAAATGTGTGGGGGATCCTGGAGGTGTATTTTATTGGTTTATGGGTTGTTGTTTTTTTATCTTTGGTGTTTTGGATTTAGAGTTTTTAGATATATAGCTTGGGTTTTAGATAGGTTATGGTTGTGGGTTTTAGTTATGGAGGTTTTAGATTAGTTTTAGAAATGTATGTAGATTTGTAACTCCCCTGTGGAGTTGTAGTGGTTTTATCCAGTTAGTAGAACAGTATAAAAGGGCGCCCATTTTCATCACTTGTGGTTCTGCTGCTAGAGAAGACACTGCTACTCCAACCTCCATATGCACTTGCACTTTTTTTTGGCATTTGCACTTTTTCAGCACTTGCACTTTGTTGGAAATAGATATTATTGAAAATATTTTTAAAAATTGTGGACCACACCATCTCCTGCCTCTGTCTCATCTCCTTCCTCATTTCACTGACCTCCAACCGCTAAACGGCCAGCCTACGTCACAGGTACTTGTTTGTTTACCTGCTTGACTAGTTTCAGCTACTTCCGACAGGCTTTGTCAGAAGCGTCACATGATGTTGCTGTGACGTGTCAGGAGGATTGGCCAGCCTATACGACACGTCACAGCAACATCATGTGACGCTTATGACGAAGGCTAGAGGAAGTAGCTGAAACAAGTCAAGCAGGTAAACAAACAACTACCCCTGTTACCAGACGGAGAGAAGTACAGTGCAAACTGTAATGGAAACACATTTAGTGCATTTTCACCCATCTGTGCACGGTGGTTCTGCTCAGGCCAAACATCTGACCTATGACCCTGTACTCAGAACAGGTGCTGGTTTGTTTCGGGCAATAGACACTGGCTTTAGTGGAGGAACTACTTCCCAAGGGCAGGACAAGTCTGGTGCCACAAGAGGTTCAACAACATCTCACAATTCATTTAACGCTGCCCGTGTCATTCGGAAATTTTGGATCCACGACTCATTAAATGAATTCTTAACGTACAATTCTCTCCCAGAAATCCATTCTGTGTGGCCACTGCCGTAAATAAGGACTTTGCCTTGGGACGATTATACGTTCCCTTCTTCTTTTGTTTGAGACAGTCACTGTAATAGTAGTAGATGAACCAACACCACAGTGCCAACACCGTGGAGGTTTGGTATCAAACTCAATGCTTCCATCTTCCTTAAATGAGCAACTGTGGTAACTATACAGTATTTTACGAGAATTACAACATGTTGCACGACTTTTCTAGAATCACCCATCAGAAGCCAAACACTCTCCAATGGAAATACCTCCAAGTAGCAATTGTATGTTGTCGAAATTGTATGAGTATCGGTTTTATTTTGTGGAAAACTGCAATGGAAAACCCAGCTAGTGTCATTTACAGTTTTGTAATAAAAATTCTAACATGCATATTTATTAAAAAACATCGACCTCTTTCACTGCCCTCTGAAACCAACATGAGCCTACATCTTACATCCCAGCAGGCTATTCAAGTCTCTTCGTTCTAACTTAAACACAGCTCAATGTCTGGCGTCCAGTTTATTAGACCAACAGGACGTGAACTTCTGCAAACGCCTCCTGTCAATCCCATTCCGAGCAAAGCAGGGGACCTAATTGCAATAAGTATCTTCTGATCTGGGTGAATTATTGATGCTGAATCAGTAATTGGACAACATGCTTTGCCGTGAATGAGCGTGGGTGTGTAGCTGTCAGAGATTAAAGGGTTTGCAGCGTCATCTGGGCCCAGAGGACCTGAACAGCAACACCAGTGAAATGAGAGGGGAAGTGATAAACAAACCAAGCCTTCATACTGTATTCATGAGTCACTGCTCCATGGACTCACGCTGTGTTTGTGCCATTTCTACATTTTTTAAGCAAACACAGGCACATGAGCCAAGTGGGCAGTTCTGTGTGATTTTTAATGGACACGGCTACATTCATTTGAAACTCTGAGGATATGCAATTAAAGAAGTTTTATGCAGTTTTTCTACTTTGAAAGTTCAATAATGATAACATTCCCATGAGTTTCAGTGATGTCAGTGTTTGCATTGCAGAGACGTGACTGAATTTGTTCAGTCACAAGCCGGTGTTTCACTGTGGATGTATGTGACCACTAGAGGGAGTACTGAGTCACTCTGTTGGTTTCCCATGATGTGGAAAACTAACACCAAGGCTGAGTTGAAGATGAGAACCAGTAAGAGCCAACTTTCAGGGCCAAATATAGTGACAAAGTGGCAAAATGAAAAAAAAATACTGAAATGGAAGTAGTGCCCTTGTTTTCACCATTGGACACAGCTCTGAAGTAAAAGAATGAAGTTTGAGGCTGTCATATATTGTATGCAGATTTGGAAGTGATTTGTACTTTTACTGTGGAAAACATTTTGTTTGATGGAAAAAAACAATACATATATGCAAACAATGAACTTCAGTGAGTGATACGGTCATAGTGTTAATTTGTCGGTGCTTTTAATGCCAAAGTTCATTTCTAATTCACAGCTTTCACCTGGTGTTAACATGTTCAAATACTCAATTTTTCAAAGGAAGAGGTTCACTATCAAGTCCGTCTCCAAAACCTATACTTTTAATTGATTCGCAAACTGGACAAAAAAAGAAGAAAAAAAAAAAATTATACTTAATACATTCAGCAATTTTTGTTCAGCAAGCATCTGCTAGTACCAGTGTCTTAAATACTAGGGTTTTTTTGTATAGTAGTCAACAAAGTTTTTGATCTTACTCCTTGGTTTCTATGACATTATACAAATAAACTCAGTATTTCACAATGAAAAAACATTAATTGCAGACAACTGAAAACTAAATTCAGCCAAGAATAAAATTACCCACTAGGTGCTGCATGAAGTGTGATATCAGCGTGTGAGAACAGAGAATAGGCCAAAAGGCTGCAATTTAATGCAATGAAAAAGGTGAATATCGGTGTCTATTCTGCTCTTCTTGCACATCCTTTAAGAAATGATCAGTCTTTTCAGGCGGTGTGCTCTGCAGTTACTTGACTGACCAGTGTAGAGACCAGCTGGCAGTTCATCACCAGACTCCCTATGGCTGACGCTGAATTGATGCCCAAAAAATAAATAACACGCAAACTCTGTTATTTGGCAATATTTTGGACTCACTCTCAGAGAGCGGTTAAAATGCTGTGTAAAATATGCCAACTGAAATGTACATGGTGAGAAACCGAATGAGCACCACACAGCAACAGGAAGATCAACTGATCCTTTCTGCTCTAAATTCATTTTCAAAGACTCAAAGTTTAGAAAAGAATGCATTACATAGTCAGTCCACGTTGCATCTGTCATGTGCTTTACAAAAAACACACTTCTCATTAATCTGGGTCCCATGTGATAGTCTGCATTTTATCTACCTCCACACACTCCATAGAAAAAAAAAAAAAAGTCGCTCTTCCTAATACATTATAGAACACGTTCTCCCACAGCAGTGAGACAATGTAATATGCACTGAGACTTCAAATAGACAACTCAGTGATTTTTCATGTAGCGTCCACTGGTTTCCTTAACGTTGATAGTGAGGTTCTCATCTTCCACCTACTACCGCTGATCGTTTACATGCACATTGAGGCATTAACATGTGGCGTCTCTAACCTAATGTGAACTCATACAACGTAACCCCCGAAACCTCACAATTCATGCGAGATCAGTTCAGCCTACCCGCGGCTAAACCCTAGCGCTTACCCACCACCACTTTGATGGTACGATTGATGCCATGCTGATTGTTGTATGAGCAGGAAAAGTGGTTGCCTTCCCTTTGTGTCAGCAACATTCCATGGCAGACGCTGCGGCCAAATCTTCGGAAACATGCGTGCACACATATCCGCACACATGGCTGCCGCTTCTTTAAGTAGAATCGCACACACACAGATAGTTGCCTGAGTAAAAAATGTATCCAAACACTAATTTCATATACAAACTTGCACGTACAAACAAAACCAATCCCAAAGCCATTGGACTCCTCAGAGGCACGCAGAAGATTTCATTCTTTCATAATGACATGTTGCATTGTGCAACATACAAATGCTGCAGGAGGGGATTAATGTTTCCCTCAGTCTTCAGGCTTCCCTTCTATCTTTCCCATACTGAATAAGACAGACAGCACAAGGACACAGCTAATGACTGGCACCATCATCACATTAGAGGTCCAAATAGAGATGTATTTCTAATTTGGATTGAAGTTCCCATGAGATAAAAACCTGTGATGGGAAGTAGTCGTGCCCAGAGAGAACAGCGCAGAGCTTTATGTTGAAGACGAAGCTTGGAGGAACAAAAAAAAAAAAAAAAACAAGCCTGTAAAATGTAAATCAGCCCTCATAATTTCCTAGAATAGGAAGGATGTATATGTGTGTTATGAGTGACAAACCCTACGGGAATCGCAACAAATGCAAAACTCTGCTCCTGGCACATAATCATCATCAACAAAAAAGGAAAGAGGATGTAGTCAAGAGGGTTTGGTTGTATTGTATGTGGGAGTAGAGGGGGTCCCACATCAGATCTCTTTACTCTACAGATCATGCCTTTCATTGAGGTGCCGGGATCTCGTGTGACTGCTGCAGGCTTCCGGCAAGTCTATCTTCATCGCCCTGCAGTTAGCATGTAATGTGCCTGCTTCAGCACTTGCCTTTCTGCTACAAGATCATTAAACCAGCATGCCATTCATCATTCCTGAATTGCTGTTAAGAGGAGGCAAAAAAAAAAAAAAAAAATAGCGAGATACATAGCCCAGTCTGCTCTCTCTGTGTTTAATACACAGCCATTTCAATGTCAAACTCAGCCTAGATGAGTTTGGAGATGAATGAGTGCGATGTAAATAAGAACCAAGTGAGGATATTTCTCCTTACCTTGCTCTCACCCTGTCACATCCAAAGAGATGGCTTATCAATCTTTTAGCAAACAGCTTAAAAATGCAGATTCATGCCATTTGTGCGGTGGATGGTATTGATGTGTCCTATTAACACATTATCCAGGGCTGAAAAAGGACTGTCTGCCCCACTGATACACTTACTGAACAGAAGTAGTCGGCTCTTTCATGCAGCTTCAAGCATCGAGTCTATTCTCATGCTCTCTTTTCTTGTAGCAGGTCAAACATAGCTTGTTTGTGGGCGTTTTGGGCATAAAAGTAAAACTCTGTTGACAGTTCTGCCAATCACATGTAATGCTCTGCATAGGCCAGGTCAACACTCCTTAAAGCAGCGTATGACTTTCATCACAAATCTTTTTTTCAGATTTGTAAAACCTGTATAGCCTAATTATCACCAATCCATTAGTCTTTCTGTGCTTATGCACCTGAATCACTTCCCTCACGGTGAACAACTTCAAAGATGACTCCATCATAAACTCAGTCCGCTTGTTTACATAACAAACCGAAACATCACTTGGGCCTTTTCAGAAATTTGTCGCGAAGTGCATTGTGGGAACAGCAATTCCACGCAGCAGCAACAAAGATTATATTATTATAAGATTATAAGCATTAGCTAAAAGATGACAATTGACTTACAGTGATTCCTTCCATGTCTTCTGACCCGTTAGCGGACACGCTTCCGTTGCTTGTTGTCGCCATGTTTGTTTTGATCTTTCCCAAAATCTCGCCCTCATTTTCAAAAATGATGTCACATCTCTACTCAGCTTTTTTTTGGCTCATAAACAAACATTGAAGACGGCGTGATTTTCAAACCATCAAAATGATGCAAGTTTACATTTCGGGTGTTTCATTGTGTCTTACTGCATTTCTCAGATAAATAAGTTCTTGTACTGATGTATTGAGCGAATTTTTTTTGACCAGCATGTGACTTTCAGTGTGATGAAAGTCAAATACTGCTTTAAGCATAGTAATGTACAGTCACAGAAAAAAAATATTAGACCATCAAAAGTCATCAAAAACAATGGTTATGCAATCAAGTACTAACTCCTGTGTGATTCATGTGACTAAAACAGACAAAAAAGAAAACATGGAATGCCTAAAAGCACTGTTTTTGTCAGTACAATGCTATAGCTATTGATGTAAGAACTGAAGTGATTTTGGTTATTATCAAGAAAACATGGAAAAAGGATAGATATGAGCTCTGAAATTAAACTCTTATGAGCTATTTTTGTTGTTATCATTATATTTGTCCAAACAAATGTACCTTTAGTTGTACCAGGCATTAAAATGAACTAGGAATTGAAGAAAACACAGGGTGGTCTAATAATTTTTTCTGCAACTGTTTTAACATCAGATTCTATCAGGGTTGAATTTGGTTGGATCAAAACATCAGCGTGCCAGTGAATGATTAAAACATTTAAAGGATTAAACTGATATAAAGACACTTATATAAACGGACCAAACTGACAGAGTAAAAGGAAAACTGGCCAAAGGCTTCTTGTTAAGATCCTTAGAAAGGTTGAGAAAATGTAGTGATGGAAAGAAGGACGCCTGACAGAGCGGACCGACAGTTCAAGAATATGTTTTCACTCAACAGCTTCACATTCAGCAGTTTGTCGGTGTGTGGGTTTGTGTGAATCTCAAGTGGGATGTTGCTGGCAAATAAAAGCACACACTTTTGCATTTCTCCTGACCAGAAAAGGTTAAAATAGAGACCAGCTGAGAAACAGAGACTCCTAGAGTTGGAGCAGCTGTTACAAAGTAAAAGTCATTAACGAAGAGCTACTCCAGAGAGGTGCTGACCGATGAATTGATGAACTGTTTTCACTGTCACAGCAAAATGCTAATGTGGGATTAAAAACCTGAGGTTGGCATCAAACCTGAGGTTGGTGCCAATAACTACCTGTTTCATATTACAAAAATTTAAAAATTTAAAAACAAAAAAAAAGTAATATATGGCATATATTTCATTTTTCATTCATTGGGAGTTTTAAGTGTTGCATTCAGACAATGGTGTCACTAAATAAATATACAGTAGTGGAAAAAAGTTTAAAATCTTACAGAATCTCAAATAATATCATGAAATATTTGCAGAAGAATCGTTTTTGTGATTCAAAAGGTGTGACTGTATCAGACACACACAAATGCAAATTGTTTCTTTGTTTATTCTTAACATGAAAATAACAAAACTGGATATTTGACTGTTTCAACATGTCATGTCCTGGATGCGTTTCATTATTTTGCTGAAACATCCAGTTTTGACCTTGATGGAACAGCACATGTGCAGAAGAGAGCATGTGGCCTTGGAAAATGGTGGTGAGTGATTCTTAATGCAGTATATAACAAATGCATGGGCTGTCCAAAAACTTTTTAGCAATGGTTCAACCTAAAAAAAAAGTTGTTTGTGTCAGCGTTACTACAGTTTACTATTTGTGGTATTGTGCTGCATGTAATTTCCTCTTTTTTTTCTATTTTCAAAGTCTATTTGATTTGATTGTTTTAATATTATTTTCATACTTAAAAATGAGATCAAATCCAAATCCAAATAAAAACACCCTTTTACACATAAATAACATTCTATTTACTCTGTCAACACCTGACACAAGACAGCTGTAGCTGAATTTAGAAAACCTGACAGCAACCTGAGCAAACATGTCAACACCTAGTAGATGTTATTTTGTATGTCAACATCCACAACCAGAGTTCGGTAGACTCTGCCAAAACTTGTGCTTGAGATGCTGAATTTACAATATTCACCTGTTTCAGTCTTTGCCTGTCTCTTTCCAGACAGCAGTAAACATCCTCATCTTCACTTTTTTAAGTACAAACACTACACCCGCTCATCACGCTGATGAATTTACCCACAGTTCCAGGCGGCTCGGGGACACAGCACGCTATCCGTCATGACAAGTTCATTCAGCCTCCGCTTAGAGCAGCTTCACAGGCCATCAGTGTCATGAAGCGCTCTGCCCTTAACGTTCGCTGGTGACAAATAACCCCCTCCTGCCCTCGCTTTGCGTTTCTCATTATTCCTCATTCTTTCTGCGAGCAGACACGGGCCAGTTTTTCCCCCCGTCTCCAGAAAACAGAGGAAACAGCCGTTGGTTTATTGTACTCTAGTCTCACTTTTCATTACACAGAGCTTTTGTCTTCTACCCTCTTGTCTTGTAACAGCCTTTACTTTGGAGTCTTTGCTGGTGTCAAAAACGCTTCCCTGCCAGTTCTTTGAGCATCCACAAGTAGTCTGCCAAGCGAGCAGACTTTTATGGGTCACTGTAAGTCACAGAACATTGCACGAACCGGCAGAGATATACTACAAAAACGATTTAAAAAGAATAATTATTAATCCATGAGAGCGTCAGATGGTGTCCCTCCAGGTACAAGTTAGGGTCCGATTAATCAAACGACTTTCCCCTAAAATGACAATGGAGCTAATGGATGCTGATAGCAGAGCCTATCACTGCGCTCCATCAAGGTTGTTAAATCCTCATCTGCGCAGGTTCTCCCTAATTTAATCTGACACTTTAAATGAAATATCTTCAGCCATCATTGATCTCTGAAATACTACACTCGTGATCCGACACTGACACGACCCGAGGGCATGAAAAGAAGTTGTAAGATGAAAGCTGGGACACAAAAGAGAAGAATGAGACGAGAGAGTGACAGAAACAGGGTGTGAAGGAGAGAAAGAAGAAAATCCAGGATATCCGTGTGCAAAGGGGTAAAGGAATTAAAAAGAGAAAATCCAAGAGAAGAGGACAGATTAAATGTGGAGAGGGAAGAGAAAAGGGGGACAGACGGAGGAGGAAGATTCAACGGTTGTACGATCAAAGAGGCGCAGAAGGCTGGGAAGAGGAGACGGCAGGAGCGACTGTGATAATGACCGAGACTAGAGATGGGGGTGGAGTCCCTCAGGGTTCGCTGCCGCTCCCAACCGTGCGCTGCGGCCAACTGCTCGTAATCAACCTCAAGGAAGTGGACGACCTCGACGCGAACCTGCGCCACAGCTCATCACCTCCAATCATCTGTACCCAGCACCAAACTATTCTTTAACTTCTTTTAAACAAGCTACCTACGGCGCTGCCACAAATGCACTGTCAACAGCATTACCTCCAATGCACTAGAGATCCAGTCACACCAAGCTCACACTCTTTAGGTTATTTACTTGAATTACCAGCGAAATTTGTTCAAATCGATAACTTTGATATCTGAATACGCCGTTAGCCCTCAAAGATATAAACAGCGACCGGTGACCAAAAGCATCTGCTGAACTAGTAACTAAAATGTAAACTTCTAAACCATTAATCCCATCTATACATTG
Source organism: Sphaeramia orbicularis (assembly GCF_902148855.1). Taxonomy (NCBI): domain Eukaryota; kingdom Metazoa; phylum Chordata; class Actinopteri; order Kurtiformes; family Apogonidae; genus Sphaeramia; species Sphaeramia orbicularis. The sequence goes on along the minus strand of NC_043968.1, from coordinate 23,947,357 downwards.
AAATAACTCAGGTAAAATGCAGTTTCTCAGCTTTTCAGAGGCATCAGATATGACTCATTTGGACGTTCAGTGAACATGGAAACACTGTTATGTTCTGCAACACTGATTCACCAGTAAAACACACGTAGTTCGACAAACAACAGTGGTTGTAGATGCTTGTTTTTACATTCAGTTAATTATATGTTTTGCTGAAAAAGTTACCACAAAAATAGTTCTAGGACTTTAAGGGTTGAAGAAGTAGATATAGTCTTTGCTCAACACATTCTGTAACATCATGTTGTTAAAATTTTTCGCCGCAACAAAAATAACTGTAGGTCCCCACAGGTTAAGCGCTTCCACTTCTACATCATTTAGCAGTGAAAACCTCAGTATTCAGTATCCCATCTG